>NC_139837.1:23420287-23791227 GCF_963691815.1 Echiichthys vipera
AAAGGTAATTGATCATATGACCCGCAAATGAAAGCACTTGTTTTCGCTGCTTTGACCGAGAAATACTGTCCGAGTGTTTGTGGACACTCCCCAACGCTAAGATCAAATGCGCGGCACATTTAGTGACGCCACATCGCTGCAGGTGAGAGCTGCAGTTCTACTGACGTCATACAGTCGACACTGTTCGGTTTCCAAATGAACTCTAGGAGATGAAGTCCCAGAGGCTCGCCTGAGATCTTACTGCCAGAAACAACAAAAACAACCACACAGAGACGAAAAAATTAACACAAAGACGCGTAAAATGTCTAAAACTAGATGCAAAACCACCACAAAAAGATGCAAAATGACTAAAAATGTAAATGGAACTTGATGACTTGAATGGAACGTCATATTTCGTAAGATATCGTTTTAATCTGTCCACACTGCACAATCGTACGTTTTCATTTCAGCGCCATTCTTATTTAAACTGTTGTATATATTGTATTGTTATTGTGTACACATTTCACATCTCTATCTTATTATTACTTATTACTACAGCAATATAATGCACATATTTTTATAGACAATAGTCTTGCGTTATTTGCTGCAGCAGAACGTACAAACAGTATGTATATATTCTAGTTTATTAATTATTTCTATTCAGTGCTATTGTAATTTGTTATAATTTATTTTTATATCTATTTTTTCTATTCAAGAACGGAGCAATTGTAACAAACCAAATGATATAAATAAATTATTTTTATTCTTAAGTCTTTGGTCTGTTTTTTTTAACTAAATATAGTTTGATAAGACAAACTGTTTGACAAATTTTATCAAGAGATACTAAAGAAGTTGAATTTTGAGTCATTTCTTCGCTCCGTTTGTCGACTCCATGTTGTATTTATCTGGACAACATGCAGAAACAATAAAGTGCAGTTTCCAGAGTGAGAACGGGAAGAAATGCGACCATTCCTGTGCAGAAACATGTGAATCCTCTCGTTTGAGGATCCAGCAGTAATAATTAAAGAGAGAGCGCGTGTGACCCAGTTTCAGTGGGGGACAAATGTTTCCACGGTGAAAGCCAAAGAGCTGCTCTCTGGTCTGATTACTGTATGAAACATTGATGAGCAGCTTCAGTCGACAACTAGATTACTATCGATCGCCTCTGGGATGGAAAGCCGATGTTATGTAGCTAATATGCAGTTCTATTTGGATTGTACACATCTTCTTTCCACATTTTTTGGTGAGCAATTCTTGGAAAGCTGCAGCTGATTATTATTTATTGGTAAAAACTTCTTATATTTCCGTTTACAGTTCTATAAAAAATGTAAAAAGCAGCAAATCTTCACATTTAAGAACCATCATTTATTTATTTTGTTGGCATTTTTAGCTCCATGAATGCTGGTCGGTAGGTCTGAAATATGTCAATAACAGTTAACTTGATGATCATGACATTTGGTACATCCATTCATGTTCCCCTGAGGTTGAATTTTAATAACTTTGGCAATTCTCTGACTTTGCCTCTAGCGCCATCATCAGGTCAAAATGTGAATACGTCCAATCGAGTAATGTCCAAATATCTGCAGAATACGGACGTTCGCATCAGCTTTTGTGAGTCAAACGTGATTCACAAATGGGTCAACAGTAAAGAAATGTTCAGATAATATAAAGGACAGTATTTTTATAGAGACGGCCATTGTAACCCTGGGAACCGGCCTCATTAAAACACAACACCACCCTCTTCTTCTGGGACACAGTTTTGGATCCCGGCCAATCGTCTTTATCGCTGAGGTGTGGGGGTCGCCCGCCGAGTAGGACAACAATGGAGGGTTAATCAGAGTCGCTCCGCACGTCTTCATCTAATGGACAAACTGGTTGGCAGGAGTCCAATCGGGGGTGCACTGGGGACCATTATTGGCTCTGGGAAAAGAGGAGTTTGCTTGAGAGGAACAGACCAAAACCTTGAAATACAGATTTAAAAACAGACTCTCGCACCTCAAAATACACAGAAACGATCAGATTTGTCCAGAGTCAAGTGGTAAAATATTAAAATCAATTAAAAAAGCATCCAAAACGACCTCTTGGACACATTAATCAAAGAATATGTACACAGACACTACTCTTTCATACCATTTTAAACATCCATTGTCCACTTTACACTTCTACTCCTCTATATTTCAGAGGGAAATATTGTATGTTTTACTCAGCAGTATATAAACCAATTCAAATAAACTCCATCTTTACCAGCTGCAACATTAAAGTGATGAACACACGAATGCCTAAATAATGAAATAAGCCCCTTTTGCATAATGAGTACTTTAAAGTATAAATTGATGCAATTTTGAATGCGAAAGTAGTATTTCGACACTAGTATTATTCATTTTACTAGTGAGTTTCTCCTCCTGATTGTGGAGCATTTAGTTTTTGTTGGACGATAATCAGAAGCTGTATAAACCCCTGAACTGTGAATCTGCAGACGGGAAGTGTCTCTGGCTGCCTGGTGAGTGCAGTCTGAGTGTGTGTACTGGTAAGTCTTTGTGTCTCTGGCTGCCTTGTGGCTGGATGGGAGTTATCTATGGTGATTTCTCTCAGGCGTTTGTTCTGCCTCGCTCTGACGTCAGAGGCCCGTCAGCTGAGTCTTTGTCACAGTCCTGCAGCTCTGAAAATGGATTCTGTGTTCCACACAAACCACAGAAAAGAGGATTTCAATAGTGTTGGTACATTTTTAAGTTAATGTAAACTTGATACCCTCAAAATATCTTTCCACCGAAGAAAGTACATGTAACATGATGTGTAGCAAATGTTACACATTAAGCTTTTTTCCACTGTTTTTTAAAAGATGTTTTTGGATCCTATCCACCACCCCAAAGCTCCTCTCTACGTGGACTCTGGCTTCCCCTAGACCTCCATGGGACCTCTAAGATCATAAAAAATAGATGATAACAGATGATGTGATTATTTGCTGGTCCCAGTCGTTATATGTCCCGTATTAGAAATGTGTTGTTTGTGGATTTAAATGACAATTTTTCACATCAAGAGTTTGACCGTTTATTGTGCAACTGTTCAGTTTAAGGCTGTAGAGAAAACACAGAGAAAGACTACATGTCCTGTTGCGTATGTGAGGTCACGTCATCGTCCTTTCTCACAGCGTCAGTAAAACTCTCCACATGCCCTGACTCGTAATGGTTTTCACCCATTTCGATGCTGTTATCGTCCCCTTGGAAAAAAGTTTGGAAGTGCAGCTGAGATATCTCCATGTCTGAACCAGAGTAATACTTGCCACAGAAATTCATATTGAGATCCCATGTACCGTAAATACAACTCCAGGCCACTCTATTGCAGCCTGGGCGAGTGCCGCGTACCGCCAAGATTTTGTAACAACGCAGAGTCGCACAGACCGCGTTGCAGTCATTGGCTACAGGACCCAGAAATTCTATTGGCTGAGAGGTTTTTGGAGCCTCTCTGATTGCATTCAGTATGAACGAGCAGACGTTGGCCAGGACATGAAGCATGAAACACAAACTAGAGTGCATTATTTTTCATGGTTATATAAAACGGCTCTGTATCACCAGTCAGACACCGTTCTCTGGTGTTTTCTCTATCCGGACACATCCACTTGACGCAAGAGGTTTCTGGCCTTTTCGTGGTGCTTTTACTGGGTGATCGCTACTAAAGGGCAAGTAGAATTTATTTACACACTGTTAGAATCTACAAGTAAATTTCATTTTTGTACATGAACATTAACACGTATAATTAGTAAACGCAAGTGACCTTGATGAGAGACATTAATTTACATTCAAAATGGAAATTAAGAAGATTTAACAGTATATTTTGGAGCTGTTGAAGCATTTTATTGTGAAGGACAGAAGTATGTTCCAGGATGTGTTGACAGCACTGATGTTAATGTGGACGACCTGCAGCTCCCAGTGTTTACGGCAAGGAGATGGGGGTGTTAGACTAGGGCCGAGAGGAGCACTAACGACCGGTGTTAGCGCCCTTTTGACCTTGTAAATATAAAAGCTAAATTAAGCCGTTAAAACGATATGTGGTTACAAAGATAAGAAGTTAGACTTTAGTTTTACACCATTAAACACTCAAAACATTACACCATCTTTATATTTCAAGGTTAAACAGAAAGTTTGATAACTGGTGACACTAACCCGTTGGACCGTTATTTTAAGCCAATCCATGATGTTTTCCTAAACCTAACCAAGTACTTTAGTTTCCTAAATTTAAGTCGCTCCATTTGACGTTAACCACGTGTTTAAAACTGCAACCATTTTACAACTGCTACCATATGAACGTAGAAAACACACCTGTACCTGTAGCGTGTACTGTCGCTGCTCTGTGTGTACATGTGGATGCATCTGATGTCTTTAATGTTGTGTTGTTTAATTTACTCATGTTAGTTTGAGTGAACGGACTGTGCACGTAGGAGCTGAAGGGAAACGTACTGCAGCGTTGGTATCTAATCTGAACAAAGTGTAAATGAAGCCTGTTCTGTTCGGAGTACATATGAGAGCAGATACACTGTGCCTTATCTTGAACTCCTGCAGAGGTGACCAAGCCGGGGAAGGTGATTGTAAAATGACATCATGGTCCGAAGGAAACAAGAGACGCTTGTAAGACCATTTTTTTTCATGCATCACTTATTACTGCAGGTTGAAATGATCCTTTTCTGCTGAATGCAGGCGTCCAAACGGGTCAGTTCCACTGAATTCTTACGTCATGTTTTACAGTGTAGGTGCGGTTCGCACTTCCTTCTTTTGGAGAGTTTTTGTGTCGCATGAGTCTCTTAATGCATTTTTTAAAGAGGATTTTCTGACCTTTTTATCTGCACAAAGTGTCTATTTTAAGCAGGAACATGTGGTATTGATTAAAAACTGTATGTACAGCACTGTTTAAAATACAAGTTAAAATGAAGCTTTTTAAAGAAATAAAATACAACAAAGTAAAGTAAGAGAAAAGAGAGAAGACGCATTTGAGCTGGAAGAATAAAACTTCTTTTACAACATGGTCAATTTAACTAACCGTCAGTTTATCAGCAGAATATAAAAACCTGTTATAGCACCGTTGGGGCTCTCTGATTGGCTGCTGCTGATGTCACATGCTTGTCATTGAGGAAGTTAAAAGTCATCAAAAGTGCGATATGAGACAAGGAGTCTGTGACCTGCATGTTGGCTCAGTGTTGATCTTATCGCTGCTGCAGGACTTCACATACTGACAGTTTCAGTTCACCCTTGAGATAAAACAACGACAAAAGGGCGACAGACTCGTGTCGTGCTCAGAATAACTAAAACTGTAGCTTCATTACTACAATAACTACATTCAAAAAACTACTAAACAACTAAATTACTGCTTAAAAACCAAGCAAAACATGAATTAAAGCTAAAAATAAATCACAGAATGTATCAGGTTTTCTTTTATTTTGCAATCTTTTTGGCTTGGTTCCTTAAATCTGCATCAAAGGGGAAATACTATGCTAAGTTTCAGGTTGATGCGTGTATTTTGGGGGCTGTCCTCATCCACTCTTTGCACTTGCATCTACACAGGCAACGTATTCTCATGAACAGGTTTGTAGGACATCGTCTGAAAAGTTCTGTATACAAATACATATGATCTCTTACGAAACGGGGAAAGAAGGTTGTGAGGAAGACGGTGATGGACCGGAAGTGTTCTGCGACAACAAGGAACTAAAACTACTGTTACGATACCAGTTTTAGTCTACAAAAGGTAACAGTTAGGGTTAGGCTTGAAAAGCACTCGGTTAGGATTAGAAAAAAGGTTGTGGTTTTAACCCGTCCTGAACGGGACCTGAACAGCAGCAGGAACTGACCCCTGATCACTCAGGTGTTTTCGGGCCTGATGCAGGTGGTTCTCATGCATTGAAAAGTAATGCCCCATTGTGACGTATTTTCTATGTTTTATTTGGACGTCTAATTTCGATCCATTTTAGGTGTTGTTTTGTAAGGCCAGGCGACGTCTCTTTTCTGTTTACCATGTTCAATGTTGACGTCCGTGAAAGGGCTATTTAAAGCGCTTGCAAACGTTTTCACCCCCCCTTGGCTTTTTACCTATTTTGTTACATTACAGCCTTTAGTTTCATGTTTTTTAAATCTTATTGTATGTGATCAGAACACAATAGTCTAAGTTGGTAAAGTGAAATGAGAAAAATATATACATAAAACTATTTATTAGAAATAAAAAACTGAAAATTGGCATGTGCATAGTTAATCACCCCATTTGATATAAAGCCAACTTTGAAGATTTTTTTTTAGGATTGTTTGAGGATTTATTAAACGAATCCTCAAACAATCCATGTTGATTCCAGGTTGTAAGGCGACAAAACATGAAAAAAGCCAAAGGGGGTGAATACTTTTGCAAGGCACTGTACAGTCTAAATGTGGTCATCTGTGGGTGTCTTTTCAACATCAAATTTTAGACTATTATTATAGAAGTAGATACCTGGCACTTTTGGGTCTTACCTAAGGACACACAGTCACGAAGGCAGGAGGGGGATCGAACCGCGGACCCACATTTTCTGCCTCGGTAGTATTTGACTGTCGCAGAGTTCGGTCATAATAAGGTGGAGAGGCTACCATGAAATTATCCACAAATTGTTTTTCCAATAAAGAAAACAGATGAATGCAAAAATACATATATACATCAATAAATGATTTGATTATTCAAAATGAACCAGTTAAAGAAAAACAGGACGTGTAAAATAATCAAAATAAAAGACATCTTGTACATTTCCTGCTCCTGTCATAGACGCCCAAATGACGTCAATATGACATCCAAGGTAGGTCATGGTTGGACGTCCAAATAGTGGACCTCGTTTGGACGTTGGATAGATGTCCAGAATTGGTCATGGACCGACAGACCATGGACAGGATCTGGGGAAAGGGGACATATTATGGCCATTTTAGTTTTACTGCCTTCTGAAATATGGTTGCGCCTTTGCAAAGTTAGTCCTCTCGTTGGCAATGATGCGTGCTGGGCCATCGGAGGATGAAGCACAAGTTATTGAGGCCCCTCCACATGTATAATATTTATAGTGCACCAAAGACAGAAACACTCTAATTTGATCCGAACCATGAGAAACAACACTTCATTCAAACTTCACGGCAGAGCAGATTTAAAGCCACAGGTCAAAACCAGTCTTCCTCTTGAGTACGTGCACCCTGTATACGTGTGTGAGTCACTGGGACATCGAGAAGAAGACGCATCGTGCTTTTCTCAATAAGAAACTGCACACAGAGACAGCTGACATCTGGCTAACTATAGAAGCTGAACAAGAAGAATCTCATCTCCTCCGACTGGAAAAAAAAAATGACACCTACGCTCACAGAAAGACTGACAGAACACACAGACGCGTCATTTTTACAGAACAAGAATTCTTTGCAGTTATTCTTACAATTTTTTATTTGTTAATATCAGTAATATCAATGAAATATCTGCTTTTCATAAACAATAAGACAGCATTTGTCTACAGGGTCCTGAGAATGTCGAGCTGTTCCTTTAAGTTTAAACTATCATGCGTTGTTTTAAACTGGTCTGTAAAGAGGTTTAGGTTTAGTCATATTAATAATGATATTATATAAAAGAGTGTGTAAAGGTCTGTAGGGGTGCAGCTTAGCTTTATGTATGATTTATGTGCACAGTAAGAAGGTGAGGCACATTCCTGCTGCAGAGTGTGTCTGTGTGTTTGTGTGTGTGTGTGTGTGTGTGTGTGTGTGTGTTTGTGTGTGTGTGTGTATGTGTGCCTGTGTGTGTATGTGTGTCTGTCTGTGTGTGTGTGTGTGTGTGTGTGTCTGTGTTCGTGTGTGTGTGTGTGTGTGTCTGTATGTCTGTGTCTGTGTGTGTGAACGTGCAGCAAGGCAGGAAGACAGACGTGCAGTAGCAGGTTGGACTTTAGCCAAAGAGGCAACATTGCAGCAAACCTCTGCAGCAACATCCAGGAAGCAGCACAGACGTTTGTCTCCGTCAGCTCCTCGTGGTCCGACAATGAATCCATCTTGATCGAGTTAACAGCTGGAGCTTTTTAGTGAATCTTACTGAACAAAAGTGAAAAGTTAGTACACTGGTTTGACCCTCTTCCAAGCTCTCCATAAAGTAGAATCCGTCCGTTTAGTGATTAGTGACTAATTCACCTGTTTGTATTAGTTTTCATATCTTTTCCTCCTTTTGTCAAGAAGAAAGAAAACCTACAAACAAACAGGCAGACATGGCTGACATGGAACAATAACCGGGGATTTGCTTGTTTATTAGCAAACATTGTGTAAATAAGCAACTTATGACTTCCTCCAACAACTTAACAAAACTAAACAAGGCTAAAAAAACAACCAGACCATGTCGTTCCACACCTGTTCCCTGGTTGCTAAAACTTAGCTAAAACTTAACTTAACTAGAGTTTCCCGCCTTTTCCAATCACCTGACCCTGTTACTTGTTTGCCAGGGGTGTGTTTAGCTCAAGCCCCCACCACAGTGACTTCCTTGTTGATCCAATACAGAAGTGCCAAAAACTGCAGCTCTCGAAGTGTGTCCACTAGGGGCATGTTTCATAACATAGAAGTTTCTCACTGACCCCCATGTTAAACAGGCCGTTTTCACAGCATAATTAAACCTGCTTAAGGTCTGCTACAAAAAAACATTCTAGTTTTTATTTTATTGGAGGTTAGAGTTTATGAATAATTAGGGGCGTGGCCTCTTGAGTGACAGCTAGCCCCTGGCCTTCACTTCTCCTCGTAGGTTAACGTCAGCCAGATGGACGTATCTCCCTCCCCCTAACATCACATACATGCCCTTTTTTGGTAAGAGGAAATGAGGCGGAGTCAAAGTCTGACAAGATGGCAACTCCCGTAGGTGAGGACGATTGGATCAAGTTGACAAAACGGACCTCGACGTAGAGGCTACGTCCATTTATGTTGTTTATGGTTCAGCCCCAACAGAATGTAGCAAAATGTTTATTTAAGCTCAAACGTTGGTTGCGTTGAGCACCCAAGCGCATTGTCTTTATTACAGCAAAGTTTACGTACATGTCGCTGCTGATTGGGTAACACATGTGACACACCCACCAAACGGGACAGAACGAACGTCAAAACCTGTTGCACACCGTTTCAAGGTGAAACAGTGCACACAGTTTTCAGATTGAACTGCTTCAACTGCCTCCTTGTTCCCTAACGTAAGCTTATTTTCTTAGCCCCACTGTCTGTTGCACTCCCTTTAATTCAACCTGCTTATGCCCTCAAATGTGACAAAAATCAGAGAGAAAATCAAACTTTAGTCATCCCGAGGAGACTGTTGTTCCGCAGTTTCATTGCAAATCAGAACAGATTGGAAATAAGAGTGCCAAAGCTTTAATATGTTTGTTTAGTCATAAGACCTTCGTCAGACTTTCACCTGTTGACAGAAGCATATTAAAGTTGGATTCAAGGTGCAGAAACTGTGCAGGAGTTTTTCTATGGGGCTGTAATCGTGGATTTTATAGCTTTCTTTTAGGGCAGTGATACATTTTCCCTGCAATCATTAGCTAAAAAAGAGGACCTGCTTTAAAGTTGTGTCTAGTTTCACTTCCCTATTTGCTGTTGCAGACAGCCTTAACCCCACTTATAACCTTTTCATCGCCTTTGAGGACTCAAAAACTGACTCAGCTTCCTGTTAGCAGTTAGGAAAAAAATTCTTATTTTCCATTTTGACTCTTGTCTCTTTGCTTCCTTTTGGGGCCGGTAAAACATTTGTGTCACAGGTTTGGGAACAAACTGTACAGATTCACACAGTGGGGGAGGAGATGGGAACAACAGTTTGTGTTGTCCCTAATTTCCCAAACACAGTACATGTTCTTGTTCAAGGTGAGAAGGACCTGGATGTGGCAATGATGATCGGCTGCCCCCTGCAGCTCAGACAGAGGTGTGCCAGCCTCGAGCCACTCAGCCAACGCTGTTAGAGTACTTTGTATCCAGAAATAGGCACGTCATCTCTCTAAGTGGACTGGTTTCCCAACTCTCAAATAACACTTTACGTTAGATTTCATGAATCTGAATAAAATATGGCATTCAAGCTTTCACCCATCCAGGCACTGGTGGTATTCCTGTGTATCTGTACATGCCAGAATGCATAGAAAATAAGGTGCAAGTGCCCATTTTTTCTCAAAATAACAAGTCATTCTCTGGAGCAAACAATGCTCTGCAATGGGAGAAAGACATGTCCTTTTGTTAGGGTGAGGGATAAATAGTCAAATATGTTTTTATTCCAGAAAAAGCTGACGTCAATCCCCAACAGTGTCTTCTTAAATCTGACCTTTTATGACGCTTAAATACTGCAAAATGCTGTGATCCCAATCGCGTTAGGTAACTCCCTCGTTATTTCGGTGCACTTTGCACATCTTTCCTCGGGTTGCACTCTGGGCTTCAAGAGTGAGTTGCAGATGTTAATACGTGGGAGTGGAGACACACAATAATATCCGCGGGCCAAACAGAGGGCAGCTGCCGTGGAGGAGTGAGTAATTCCTGCTGTTGCCATGGCTACTGGTCAAATTTGGCATCGCTGTCCCCATCACTGTCAGGTACCACCGGTGTTACAGCCACAGAGACAGAAACAGTCATCCTTAAACATCTGATAGATACATAGAAACAGTAGATCCTTGGATTTATTACTTATATCAGTGGTTTTGGACTTAATGTTTAATGTCAATACTAAAGTTTAATGCCACATTTATTAAATTCAATTCAATTCAATTCAATTTTATTTATAGTGCCAAATCATAACAAAAGTTATCTCAGGACACTTTACAGAGTAGGTAAAGAGCACACTCTATGACTTATTTATGATTTACATAGACCCAACAATTCCCCCGTAGAGTACGGTGGCAACGAAAACCTTCCCTGTTACAGACAGGAACGTGGGACAGACCAAGCTCTATGGAGGACGGACATTTTTCTTTATCTGTCTCACTGTTTTTATTCTAGACATATTTAAAGCACTTCATATATTTAAATGCAAATCAATTCATGATAATAATTATCATTAATGTTAATGAAACTTAGGGACAAAATTCACCCTTTAAACTGATTGAGAATTGATTTCCAAAAAATTATAGGGCCCCAAAACTAACAAAAGGCAGTAAAAGATAAGTCTGAACTGATTACATGAAAAATACTACTTTTAGTTTAAAAAAAATCAAGATGTAGACTTTCCCTTTTACCTCCAATTTGCCTCTTTATCTTTTATGACCGCATTGTATTTTTAACTCATTTCTTTAGATACAGTAGACATATTTATGTGTCTACTCTGCCCTCAAAAGCCAACAGTAACACAGTCTACATTTTTGGTTAAATTGACCAGAATCAGACTTTTTGACATCTGTTTTTAACCTTTAGACATGTTATTATGTCAAAAAAATAGCGTATATGTTTTAGGGGGGAAAACACAGTTCAGTGACATCACTTCACAGCTAGCCTTAGAAAAAGCTAATTTACCTACTTTTTCTGACATGTTTTCTATGATTGAAAATTAAGTTTGATGCTTCAACATAGTAATTAAACTTATTTTACCACATAAATAAAAAAGTAGCTAAATCATAATGAAGAAAAAGTAGGCAAACAAAGATAAACTAATAGGCTAACTAGCTAGGCGAACTAGCCTAGCTTAGAGTCCTTTCATAGCGTGATCACACTGTCCTTTTGGCCGCGGCCAAAACCGTTTTTTCAGCTAGAGTCTAGTACCTTTAAGTAGTGTGAGCGCACCCGCTCCGCGCTCAACTGGGGCCAGCTGGGCCTCCACGGCCCGCTTGAAAGAGGTGGGCTTTAGCGGAGCCGTTTGCACATGTACGAGCACGAGCGTGCGCACGTGTACGAGCACGAGCCCTACGGCAGTAGCGTTATGTCCGCCTGTTCGGACATGTAAATAGAAGGACGGACCATGCGCGGACATTTAACAACAACAACAATGGTGGTGAAAGGTTCACGTTGTGTTTACTGCAGATTTGGTCGGATGAAAATATTCAAAAACAGTCGACAAGACGCACAAAAACTCCGAGGTCTACGGAAAGATTTGTAAACAAAGCCACACACAAGCGATCAATGCGTGTGACGTGTTACGGCTTGAAGGCGTGTGGACAGCAAGAAGCATTGGCAGAGGCCCAGGTAGTGTGAGTACAAACGGGGCTGGGGCGCGGGGGGGAGAGGGAGGGGGGACAAGTACCCTAAAGTCCGGGTCGTGGTCCGGGAGGACAGTGTGATCACGCCCTTAGATTGTCAAACATAAGTGTGCCAATAAAATCTGTTTTTCAATCTCACAATGACATCCTAAAAAGGTAATCACAAATTATACATTTTAGTGAAATAGCCTTAAAATATTTTTTTCTGTTGTTTTATTTATCAAGGCTACTTATTTTTAACGTGTAGCCTCTAAGCTAATGCTAACAAAGTTCACTATTCAACCCAACATTTTTAGTTTAGTTTGTTTGATGTCATTATAAAAGTAGATATCAAATCACATTCAGTCAATCTACAAAAGGACAACACAATAAAGTCAGAAACTTATTTCCACTGTGGTTTTCTGTGAATTTAACTTTATTTTGCGTTAGCTCGCTTGCTTAAGTGTCTTAGCTTGATGGAACAGTTAAATGAAAAGAAAATTAGAGGTCGACAGATGCAAAGAAAACTCTCTTGTATCACTTATTATGTGTCTGTGAACTATAATCCTCTCTAAACGAAGTAAAACTCTTTGGACTGGACTGAATGAGGTTATGTAAATTCTGTCTCAACTGGAGCGAAAAGTCCTTTCTCCAAATGTCTCACAACCTCAGGCTGCAACTGAAAAAAGACACAGAAGTTGGTTTGTTACAGGAGGGTTACCAGTTTGAAACCCTTGTCTAAAATAGTCAGAGTATAGATAGTTTTATTTAAAACCTGAATACACTATTAAGCTGATATTTGTTTTGTCGTTTACATAACCAGAAACTCACTGTTTTTTTTTTTTTTTTTACAAAATAAAGTTTTCTGTTGAAGTGCCTTGGTTATTTTAAACAAAACATGTGTGTGGTGGCATTCTTACACAATAGAGTTTGGATACTGTAAGTTGTTTGAAAAACTTCAATAAATAAATTGTTAAACACATGCTAGTACAGCAGTGTTATAGCCACAGAAGATATTCTATCTAATTCTGAAGAACAAAAAATTATTTTAAGCTTTAATACTTTTTTTTCTAACAAATATAACCAAACAAACACAAATGTATTATGGTTTTATGTGTTCTTAATGTTTGTGTGTATGTTTGAGTCTACTTTGTACCGTTGCTATCTTGGCCAGGGCTCCCTTGGAAAAGAGATTTTGTAATCTCAGTGGGATGACTCTTTTCCGGAGTCTTCTCCAGATGCCGTTGTTGAGCTTGGATTTTATGCATGAAAACAAAACATGAGGCAATTTGTTTAATAAAAATCTAAATGCCCTTCTCATTCAATCTTGAACACAAACCTCTCCCGCTTGTCTTCCCCGTCTGAACTTTGTCCTTATTCACAAACTGATGATGCATAAATTCTGTGAACTCTGAATTTCTCACTTAAGACAAACATGAGCCCCCAGCTGTCGTCCTGCTGAATGGTTTTCTGTGGAGGTTTCCAGCAAAATGAGTCACAATGAAAACACTTGCAGCAGACAGATGGACCTCGGACTGGGGCCAGTATTTCAGTCCGCTGGGATGCTTTCCTTATCCACCGGTCCTCCCCTGACCCTATCTGCGAAGTGAAGAAAACCCTCAAACAAAAATATTTCCCAACATCATCTGAATGTTTTTCCTTTTTTCGAGTGAGAATTCACTTGGATACTTCACAAAAAAGTTTCAAATGTTGACATTAATGCCGAGGTAAACCATTTGTTTGTATACATCATATACAGCTAGGTCTTATTATTGATGTAAGAAGGCAATTAAAGCAGCCAATGTAAAACAATGGTACAAAAAATTAAAAAGGCAGAATTCATTTCAAGTAATAAAGCATAATTGTTGCAATAATGACAAAACAAATGCTAACAAGAAGAGTCTACAGCCACGCTAGCCTCTCTGTTCTTCTTAACAGTAGCCTACAGTGCTTTGAAGTAAATAATAATACAGCATTAGCAAGCTTATACGCCGATCATGAAAATGCTAACATGCTGATGTTTAGCACAAATCCTGTTCATCATAGTCACTATTTGAGTTTTGCATGCAAGCTATATGAAAAGATTACAGGTTCACCAAAGTTATAAGAGTTCCTTCATCTGGGACCTTGGATGTGTAAAACATACAATAGGTGCTGAATTTTCAGTCAAAACCAAAAATATCAACCTTATGGTGGCTCTAAATGAAAATGATCACCAAAGTCAGCATGGTTCATCCTCTGGGGAACATGCATGTCATAGCAATGCATTCAATTGGACCAACCAAAAGACAAACATCTATATAGCCATGTCGAGCCTGTATAATTTATTATGTACCAGTATGGGTACACAGTGTAAAATGTAAAATATCAGGTCATAAAATTAAAACAAATTGTTTATAGTGGGGACCAGCTGTGAGAAAGTCCCCACAAAGTCATGAACCCAGTACAGTTAAACACACTGAACTATTCCATTATGTTCAATTAGAAAAAGAGCTGAAAAAAATGCTTACAGTACAACAGGACTCATGCTTTTCATAACTGGGCACATTTCAACAGCCTATTTCTTCTCAGGATTATGATTTACCCTAATGTCGTGCCTCCTGGAGGAATGATTGTGTAATTAAATAAATAAATGAGCATTTCATCTTTTTTTATTGTGAAGACAAATTCTCCTCAGGGCTAACACACATGCAGCTGCTACCCTGAATAAATCCAGCCCCGTTAAGTCTTAATCAAGGAATTTTAGATTTAATAAGATGAGATTGTAAGAAACTGAGCTGAAAATCCAGGTAAAATCAATGTCAATTAATTATTGCTCAGACTTAGTGGAGATGTTTTTCATGGACATTGAGTGCATGTGTGTTTGTTCTATCATCCCTGAAAGATAACACGTACAGGACATGCTGAACAACATGAAACTGCATGAAACTGATGAGAGTGAAGAAAAAAAAGGTCTGATAAATTAATGATGATGCATTCCAAAGGTTTGTTGCCATTACCGAGAAGAGGGTATGACCAGATGATTAAAAACTTCTTCTTTTCTGGACATGTAATATTTGTTTATGAGAGTTAGTATATTGAGAGTTTGTCACATTCATACTATTCATTTTTGTTGACATACTTGTTTGTTGTTTTTGTTTAAATTGAGACATGTTTGAAATATTAGCCGAGGGTATACACACTTTTTCTGTACAATATTTGGACTCTTAATCTTTAGGTGCAAATTAAAAATGCACATAAGAATAGGTTAATTACTGATAATGCTAACATGCTGATGTTTAGCATGGATAATAGTCACCATGTTTCCCATCTTAAATTAGCGTATTAACATGCTAACATTTGCTAATTAGCGCTAAACACTGAATGTCCGCTATTTTCATGTTTTGGACTAATTCAGTTTTTGACCTGATGGTGGCGCTAGTTGTTACAGTTCACTCTTGTGATGTGATGAACAATCCAACAAATATTTTTTTGAGACGTTTCACGTAAAACCAACATTGTTGCAATGCTAAAGGAAAAGTCAGCAGGATTCTTTGGGACACGAATGTCCGCACAAAATGTCATGGAAATCCAAAAGTTGGTGACTAAATATGCATGTTTTGTCTGTGTTATGTACACTTCAGTGCTTTAATCTGCCACTTTGTCACCAAACCTCAATTGCAGATACTTTAAGGGTCATAATACACCTATTATCCAACCAGTACTGATTACTCAATTAGTCAATGATATGATAACAAGAGGCAATTCCAAGCAAATGTCAAACCCGCTGAATCAATTCCCTGCTTCGTGTTTGTGCTCCTTGTATCTGCCACACAGGTCAAACGGATTATAAAGCATTTGATTTTAACCCCTTTAGCCCTGCAGTCGTGGCAGCTTACTCTAATCGACGCAGGCTCTTCTCACCCGGTAAAGAGGCTCTGGGAATATATTACATAACACTCCTCCTCATCTGTTCTACACCACTGCACAGCTGACAGCGCCAGGGACCCTGCTGCATACTGCATGACATAACCCCCCACACATCTGACTACACACTGTCCTCCCTTCATCTCTGCTTAAAAACCCCAGCGGTGCTCTGCAGCTCTCTGCAGCTCTCTGCATCTCTCTCTGTTCAAAGTCATTCTTATGTGTGACTATTTTTACACAGGAAAAAGCAGACATTCACTCAGTTTATTAATAGTCTGTTCATCTTCAGGCTCTGCAGCCCATTCTTGCACTGCTCTGAGTCTCATGCGTCTTGTGATTCATCCATTTCTCGGCCTCGTTTCATTCTGGATGATAACGTTCCTCATGACATAACCATCAACACACAGTAAACACACTGCCATTTCTGTCTCTGCATGTTTATCCCACTATATCCTGCTCATGTCACTCTTTAACTGCCTCACTCTCTCAGTTTAAAAAAAAAAAAAAAAGGTTTTGTTGTGACATATATGACTCTGATTTATCTTGGTTTGATGCTGCTCCGACCTTCCTAACAAGAAAGACAACATCTACAAAAACAACTCCTTTTGTTTGGTGTATTATCTGTATCTGTAGTCCTTCATGCCTAAGGCTGACTAAAAAGCTTTAGCTCATAGCCTAGCTAATTGATGGCTACTGTTGTTAGCTAATGTTTGCTACCATCTTTGTTTATTACGTTTATTCCACACCAAATAATTTACAGGATTTTTATCTGTAAAGACTGTTAAACAAAAACCAACATAGACAAAAATATAGCTAAAGCTATTTTGTGGCTACTGTTATTGTTAATTTACATTTTACATTTAAGCTTTAAAGCTAACATGTACAATAGCTAAAGAAAAACAGAGGGGAAAAATGTAATTTCCTCTTGGGGGATAAAGTATTATTAAATGAATACAGTTGTTGCTTTGGTGGCCTCTTTTAGCTAATGTTAGCTTCTGTTGTTTGGTTTAATTTCTGTCTACCACCAAATAATTTACAGGGTTTCATTAGCAGAAGATCTTTAGGCCTTATATGTAACACAATAGCTAACAATGACAAGTCTATAAGCTAGCTATAGCCTTAAGGTAAGACTTATTGCTGGTTAGGCTACTGCTAGCTAATGTTAGCTACTATCTTTCTTTTGTTTACTTATTTTTTTGCCCAATACACCGAAACATTTACAGAATTTAAAGGGGGTCAAGAAGTATAGGGCTTAAAGCTAACAAAAAAATATATAAATTGGAAAAGCTATTAATAGCCTACTTTAGCTTAAGCATGAAACTAGGCTAATTGGTGATTATTTATTGCTAATGTTAGCTACCATCTTTTGATGTTGGGTTTATTTTCTCCCCGACACACCTACAGGATCTGTGATTACGCCTCAAAGTAAATAAAACACTGACAAAGCTATGACTAAAGTCTAAAGCTAATAAGTGGCTAATGTTAGCTACCTTTAGACAGGCTAGATGTTGCTGTTTGATAGTTCAGAGTTTTTCAACATGTAGCCTATTAGATGCCATCTTTGTGCTGGTGGTTTAGAGACAAAAGCAGAGTGTTCTTGGTAAGTAGCTGTCTAATAAGGTATTGTATAATTATTAGTGCAAAATAAGCCTCTTTCAATGTTTTATTTGATGATTTAAAGAGTTATAATCACTATTCAGCAGTCACAAATTAACTTAGTTCTGGGCTTTGTGTGTTTGAAATAAACTCCCTTGCAATGTCATTTGTTACAGGTGTTGTTTCCATATTAAGACTCTGAGGTGTAAATGTGGTTATGCTGAATACAAACTAAATTAACTCAACATAGTGAAAATTATCATGGAATTTGATCAATACTAGAAGTGTAACTCTCCTCAGTTTGCTGTGTGGTCGTCTTCTGCTCAGTGTTTAACCATATTTATAAATCATGGCCTCTATATCAGAGGAAAAAACACCACTACAACAACAACTCCTACTACTACTACTACTACTACTTAAAGCAAAACAGTAAAGTGACTCCTGTCAGTCATTTCAAAGTCACACAATTTGGAGATACTTGGTGTTGACTGGACAGGAAGGGGATGAAAAGGTCATCTGAAACTAAAACTGTCTGACAAAAGCAGAAGTAGTACTCACATCCTTTATTTACGTAAAAGCAGAAATACCAAAGGCTGAAAATACTCAGTTACAAGGACAAGGAGTCCTCAATTCCAAATGTTACTGAAATTCAGTGACAGTGTGCAAAGATGTTAGTTACTTGTAAAGTTTTAGCCAGAAAGCTGCTTTCCATCTGTAGTCCTATACAAAAAACAAAGATAATACAACGACACTTAAGTACAAACTTACTATAAATACACACAATACGCTAAAACGGTTGTACGACATAGTGTTACATCACAAGTCATAATATCACAATGTGGAGGATACAAGAACATTTGCATACAACCCTGTCCATCACATAGGTGAGTAACACTATAGGACATATTATCCATATTGCACAACCCCGCCTACAAAAAAATAAGGTTTTTATACAACCCTGTCTATTGCACATAGCCTACACCATACGTGATATTATCCATACTGCATGACCCCACCTTATACAGACATAATCCGAGAACATATCCCCTTCCTGCAGTTAGTGCTGACAGAATTGATAGAAGTCATGCTTTTAAACTATTTCAAACTACGATAGTTTGTGATATTTTTTTAAAGAAATCTGTTCCATTCTTTGAAGGAAAATACATAGGTCTTGTACTTTAAATATCAAAAGTAAGGAACTCATGCAGATCATAGGTTTGACTCCTGCAGCTGACGTGTCCTGTCAAAGTGCCCTTGAGCGAGAGACACTGAACCCTCCCTCCACCTGCTCTGGATGACAGCGTCAGCTCAAATTTGAATGCCCATCTTACAGCAGAGAGTGAGTTTGCGGTGCATGAAATGTCTTTTTCTCCAGCGTCCCTCTGCAATCATGTATGTTTTCTTAAAAACAACCCAAGAGTCAGCATTTCAAAAGTTTGCCTTTTTAAAAGAATCACACATTAACATAACACTGATCAAGACACGGCATCTTTATTTTGCAGTGGGAATACAAATTGAAAACACAACCATCCATGGAGCATTCACACAACTTCTTTTTTTTCTCAGTCTCAGTGTGCTTTTTGTACAAGCGCTTGTCGAAAGGGAGAAACAGCAAAAGCCCGTCACAATCAACGCAGTTAAAGGCGACTTAAGAAAACATATTGGGTAATAAATGCAAATACCTTCTTTATCAAAAGTAAAGGAACTCATGCAGAATGGCTCCTATTTAAGTGTTGTATTAAATATTCTGTTTTTTATCGCTAAAAAAGTATTATTGACCTTTTATTTAATTCTCAGAGTACAACTGAGGGAAAGCTCTCATCTTCAATTTTCAATACACAATAAAAATATTAAATTACAAAACAACAATCGTCCAAAGGGTGCAGAATGGTAAAGAAGATTACAGATTTCCCTAGCTACCTAACAAAAACATTTAGAAGGGTTTTAATGATGTAGTTCATGAAAGTGCAGCCAGTTTTAGATACTTAGTATACTACTGGCTTGATTAGTACTGCATCACATAAAAAGTAAATTCCAAATAATTGTAGCGGAGTAAAGTACCTACAATATTTCCCTCTGACGTGTAGTAGAGAAGAAGTATAAAGTAGCATGAAAAGTAAACGTGTTAAAGTGAGTAGGCTAACGTACTTAGTTACATTCCACCACAGCAAAGGTTCATTCAGGCCCTCGTTGCTGCTGCCTGTAGGTCATCACAGCCTTAATGGTATTGACGTTGCCATGGTGATGCATGCTGCAGAGTGTTTATCACCTCCGTGTTGTAGATTATATAATCTACACAGCCTCACAGAGTGGTAACACGCCACTATCCGCCATAAACAGTGTGCGTGTGTGAGTATGCGTGCGTGTGTGTGCGTGTGTGTGTGTGCGCGCGCGCGTGTGTGTGTGTGTGTGTGTGTGCTTGACTGGAGCCTCGCCCAGAGCAGCTCAGTCTGTACGCCCCTGCTGCTGCCTGACGGGCTGCCTGCAGAGCTGAACGTGTGGCACCCTCTGGTGGCTGTACGTGACACGGGGGCGTCCAGCCTGGGATGCCACTGTCTCTTGTCGACAGGAAGTTCAAAGGTGGTGGTAAGAATAACACTCAGGAGCTGGCGGGGATTCAGCAGGTGTGGCTTTTTTACTATTTAAAAAAAAAGGAAAAAAAGAAGCTTCCTCCTTTTGTTCTCTACTTGTTTACAGCCTCTGCTGATTATCTGAGCATTTAATGTACGAGAACTCTACTCGAGTACTTTAATCTCATGTCACTGTATACAAATAGAAATTCCTGCACACACATCTTTATTTCTCAATATTTGAATTAATTAATGTATGTGAATATGTGTTAATTATGTACATAATTCATTCTTATTTCATTATTTTTTTGCTTTATTATTATTATTATCATTATGATGATTATTATTATCATTATTGTTATTATCATTATCATTATTATTATTATTATTATTATTATTATTATTATTATTATTAGTAGTAGTAGTATAGTTACTGTTATTTATTTATTTCTCTCTCTAAATTACTCTCTCTAAATTACTCTCTATATTAATACTTACTTACATGTTGTCCGGGTTGGGGGTTTGTTTACTTGATTATGTGTTTCTTGTATATTTTAAGTTTGAAAAAAAAAAGGATTTCTGCACACAAAACATCAAAATACTGAATAAAGCTGAAACAACTAGTCAATGTATTGAGTAACAGACAATGAATTCACAACTATTTTGATAATATCAAAAAGATGGCGGCTCCCTGCTCGGCTGCGGCTGCAACGGCTCCTGAGAAGATTAGACCTTCTACAACAAATAAGGCACCTAAGTCTAAGTCATAATAGTTGTTTGTGTACTAAAGATGTCATTGTTCCAGCTTTACTAATGTGAAGATTTGCTGCTTTTCCTTTTTTTTTTAAAATAAAGTTAATAATTGTAATGTATTTGTTATAATGTTGAGGTTTAATAAGGTGTCACCAAGACCCCCCCATAGCGACTTCCTGGTTGATTCCAATCAGGAAGCGCCAAAAACTGCAGTTCTCTGAGTGTCCACTAGGGGCATGTTTCATAACAGAGCAGTTTCTCATTGACACTCATGTTAAACAGGTCGTTTTTTCACAGCATCATTAAACCTGTTTAAGGCCTGGTACAAAGAAACATTAAAGTCTGTATGTTTAGGTCATATCTCCGTGACAACACTGAGGGGGTGGATTTTATTGTACCAGGCTAGTTTTTTTTTAATTGGAAGTTAAAGTTTATGAATAATTAGGGGCGCGGCCTCTTGAGTGATCCGTGACTCCTTCATCTCCACCTGGACTGTGGTCATTGGTGTTTCCATAAGTGACAAGATGGTTTGCTCTTCGATCAACTGAACCAACCGATGGTTTAGGAACACACCGTGTTAACGTTAGCTCTGTTATGCTAATGAAATAGCCGCACTTGCACCATGACTTGCAATATAAGTTTGCCTGCTATCTATGACACATACACTAGATGCTAATCTGGAGCAGTGGGAGGATTCAGGCCGTGAGGGTCAGTGTTTTACAGTCTTTGAGCATGGGACCGTGTTGAATATCAGTTTAAATCATGGATCAGAAATGCTGCCTGCACTTTACTCCCTGAGACGGTGTAATCTCCGCTAGAGACACGGGAAATAAAAAAAGTGACTCCCGTTCCCTCCCGGTCCCGGAAAAAAATCTCAACATTGACTCCCATTCCTGTTTATCTAGAAACGTATTCTGTTAGCCTAGCTCCCAAACGGTTGTGCTAATGTTGCTAATTCAGTAAACGTCAGCCAGATCGACGTATCTCCCTCCCCCCAACTCCACATATATGCCCTTTTTTGGTCACAGGAAATGAGGAGGAGTCAACGTCTGACAAGATGGCGACTCTCAGAGGCGAATATGATTGGATCAAGTTGAGAGAACGGACCTCGACGGAGACGCTATGTCCGTTTTTTATACAGTCTTTGGTGTCACTTAGGGTTCTTGTGACTCTGTTTCTCATTATTTTCACTATTTTTTTCTAACAATCGATAATGGAAAAAATAATTAAATTAATTCATAATGAAAATAATAATTAATGTTCAAAATGAGCTCAACTACAACAGTAAAACTTTACATGAATGCATGAGTAATATATCCACAAATATACATAACACTTAAAATAATAGGATAACAGTCACAGGTTTTATACTTTTAATACTTAACTACATTTTCCAGATTTCAATCAACTTATAACAGAGGTTTTTTTTTGTTTGTTTTTTACAGTATTAGTATGTTTTACTAAAGTTAAGGTCATGAATATTTCCTCCACCACCGTCTTGTTTCATTTGAATAACATATCCAGTATTTCATAAGGAAAATAAAAAAACGTACATTATTTTGTGTGAGAGCTGTCTCTGGTTAGGAGCCACTGCTGTAGGGAACAAAATGTGCGTCTTCATTATCTCCTTTGTTGCAGGAAAATTACAGGTTGTCTCTCCGAAGACACGAAACACCCTCAAACAGACAAACCGCTCTGCTTAACATAAACCAGCAGCTCTATTAGAATAAGTAATAGCTTGTTTTTATTCATTACAATACATTAATATTCTTTTCAGTGTGGCCTGCACACTTTAATTTGGGCTAAAAATAAAATAAAATACTTGTCTTTTTCACATTTCACATTTTCACATTTTCATTGTTGGATACATTTATGGTTTAAAATATGTTTTAATACAGTTGTGTTTGCATTTCTGGGTATTGGACAAGTCAGATCCATTAATTTCAGTGCTGTAAGCCTGTCTTTAAGTATTATTAAGCAGATTAACGCCCACTTATACTTACAATGTCCTCCCTTCAGCAACCAGTCGTCTGGCTCTGCGTCAAACACAAAGAAACAATGTGGCAGAAATGATCTGCAGAGGAAAAAAATGGCTGTTAAGGAATTTGTTTAGCTTCTTCTTGTCACCGTTTCACAGCTAAATCCCACAAAATGTAAATTTACGCACATGCAGTGATGGAATGTAGCTAAGTACATTTACTCAAGTACTGCACTATAGTCACACAAGTGCTATGCATTTGAGGTACTTTTCAGGATTCACAGCATTAGTTACTTTACAAATCCCAGCTTTATCAGACAAATTAAATATTAAATGTATTTACAATATGCAGGACTTTTACTTGTAATGGAGCATTTCTGCAGAGTGGTATTAGTATTGTACTGCACATGACCTCAGGGTAACTCAGTCTGGTGATGAAGGGCGGACGTGAGCTCGAGCTGAGAGAGACCCAATGTTGGTGAAAGGTCTCCTGATCCCACACATGGAGTGGAGGCGGCCCGGCGGTCAGAGACCGGAAAATATGACTGCGGTCTTGTCCCAGTGCAGTTTCCTCCCTGGTGTTATCATCACTGGGAAAACCCCACAAACCTCAAGTGCTAAACTGTGAAAACACTACACTATCAGTAAACTAACAGTCTGCATTAAAAAAAAAAAACATACTTAAGTAAAAATATCTAAGTTTTATCAGCAAACTACTTATTGTAACAGTATTGATAGTGCAGTAAAAGGATTTCCTATTATATCTGAGGTTTCTGGGTTTATATTACTGCTGCATTATGTTGTATTTTAACTCCTTTATAACGTATATTGTCGGGTAGTTTATTCTACAGCAATGCATCATATTCAAAAGGATATTTATGTTTGTTTTGTCTAAAATACGTTCAGCTGATGCCCCAATCTGAAGCGGCATATTAGCATAGCTTCTGTGTCAGTACCATCGTTCTCCAGTTGGTAATAGACTGATAAATATAGTACCTCATACAACCGTACTTCAAATACCTAAACTATCCCTTTAAGTAACTTTTTTAAAATACAAAGCAGTATTTTCAAATTTAAGGAGAATTGCTATCGCCGTTGACAGTTAGCTACCTTGTGTTAGCCACTGGGGCTAACTAGCTTACTGTGACTTCTGCTATCTCACAGAAAGATTAATCCATAATTATTTCTACAGTAACTTTGAAGTTGATATGATGGAAAGGGCTGTCTGACAGTAACGTAAAGCTATGAAAATATAGTGTACTCTCTCACAGATATTTACTTTTTTAGGTGTTTAAAATACGTTCAGCTGCTGCCACCATCCCAAGAGGTACGTTGCTAGCTTCCGTGTCAGTACGGTTTGATAAGTGTACATACAACCCTACTCTAAATACCCAAACTATCCCTTTAAACGCCTTTTTTAAAAATGCAAAGCAGTATTTTCAAAATTTAAGGAGAATTCCTATCGCCGTTGACAGTTAGCCACGTTGTGTTAGCCCCTGGGGTTAACTAGCTTACTGTGACTTCTGCTATCTCACAGAAAGCTTCATCCATAATCATTTCTACAGTAACTATAAAGTGGATATCACGGCTTCAGTTAACCGTTGGGAAGGGCTGTCTGACAGCAACGTAAAGCTGTGAAAACAAAGTGTACACTGTGACAGATATTTACTTTTTTAGGTTTTTAAAATACGTTCAAATGCTGCCACCATCCACAGTGGCACGTTGCTAGCTTCCATGCTGGCTCTGTGTGATTGTTCAGTAAGTATCTCATACAACCATACTTCAAACACCGAACTAACCCTTTAACAAAGCTGTCATGTGACTGTGAGATCATAGGTTTGACTCCTGCAGCTGACGTGTCCTGTCAAAGTGCCCTTGAGTCAGAGACAATTTGAATGCCCATCTTACAGCAGAGAGTGAGTTTGTCTTTTTCTCCAGCCTCCCTCTGCAATCATGTATGTTTTCTTAAAAACAACCCAAGAGTCAGCATTTCAAAAGTTTGCCTTTTTAAAAGAATCACACATTAACATAACACTGATCAAGACACGGCATCTTTATTTTGCAGTGGGAATACAAATTGAAAACACAACCATCCATGGAGCATTCACACAACTTCTTTTTTTTCTCAGTCTCAGTGTGCTTTTTGTACAAGCGCGTCTCGAAAGGGAGAAACAGCAAAAGCCCGTCACAATCAACGCAGTTAAAGGCGACTTAAGAAAACATATTGGGTAATAAATGCAAATACCTTCTTTTGACACATTCCTGTCATTTGCAGAAAGAAAGGCAAAGCAGTAATAACCAACAGTGACTAAGGAACGTTAAAAAAGTGCGCTTTAAATAAAATTACTTTTTTCTAAAGCTCAAAAGGGAAGATAATTCCCCTATTAAGGATTTCAATCATAAATCGTCATTTTTGCTTTCTAATATAATAATATGTACGGTCTGTTGTTGGATCGAGCAGGATGTTGCACCAGTTTTTGAGTAAGTCTGAACGTAGCGGAGCAGTTGTTATAACTTAGTTGAAACGGGTTGTGCCAAACAAATGAGTTACATTATAATTCAATGGACCCTTTGACATTCTTGGAAACATACTTGTTCACTTAGTTAGATGAGAAGATTGACACCACAAGATTGTGTAGTATTCAGTTTGCTGCTGTTTACACGTATGAGAAAACCTTAATAATTTAAGATAAGAGCATGGACGTATTGTGAGACAGCGGGCCCCTGGGCACAGACATGTAAGAAGCCCCCCACTCTGTCTACGTAGGAACGAGACACCCACATTCAAAGAATCGACTTTTAATCGTTCGGTGGTCGTTTTGTTTCGCTTTGTGGTCATTTTACGTCCATTTTTAGTTGTTTTGCATGTCTTTGTGATTGTTTAGCATCTATTTTTAGTCATTTTGCATCATTTTGTGGTGGTTTTGCATCTATTTTGAGGCGTTTTATATTTTCATGTTGTTTAGTTTTCTCTGTGGTCATCTTACATCTATTTTTAATCATTTTGTGTCTTGGTTGTCAATTAGCATCTCTTCGTGGTCATTTTGCATCACCATAGGAATTTTTTTTCCCTTTGTGGTCCTAATTGGTTGTTTTGTGTGTACTTTTTTTCAGCAACATTTTTGAGTCAGGGTCCCTGGGCCTGTGCCCGGTAGGCCCGTTCACTAATCCATCTATGAGCATGGATGGTGCAAAAATTGAGTTTTATGTGAAACTAACGAGCTAAACGTAGCAGTTAGTGTTTACTTACGAGTCACAGATTTAAAACTGGTGCAACGGGTCGCTGATCTTTAAAGTGTAACTTAACAACAAGCTCAAACGTGTTTGTTGCACCTTAAAACACACCCAGCATCATGTTGGGGTCAGTTTTTCAGCAGGTGTTGAGGCGCTCTTTTAAGATTTGTCCAAACCCTCCACCTTCTTCCCTACCACCATAATCCTCTTCTTGTCACGGGAAAACTTAAAGTTTCTGAAATCAACTTTGTATTATGAAAGACAAGACATTCCTCAGTAACTACATTCAATCCAGGAAAGGAAAAACAACACCAGCATTTGGTGCAGATGCATCATACAGTAAAGAGCTGGTGGACGTCAGATAGACAGCTTTCTATACCCAGTGCCTCTGAATCTTTTAAAGTAACTAATGGACTCCAGTGCCACCAAGTTCAGATACTCTGGACGACCCCAAGCTGCTTTTAGTGTGAGTGTGTGTGTGTGTGTGTGGGGGGGGGGGGGGGGGGGGGGGGGGGATAAAGGATGTCTGGGTGGAGATGAAGACTGTGAATACCATTTTTGTTTACTTTAGGATTGGAGGTTTTAAATGCTTCAAATCCAAACCACTGAACAATTCACTTCCTTCTAAAGAAATGTTCTTTTAAAGAAATTAGTCGACTGAAATTTTGTTTTCAAAGTCAGTTTTTAAAGGATACGTCCGCTGATTATCTACATTTTTATTCTTGTCAACAAATTCAAAAAGACCAAAACCATCAATGAATGTATCTAAACAGCCTTGTATATCTTCTTCCTCTGTGCCGTAGAGCTGCATTGTTGTTTAAAATAGGGCTGGGCATTAATTCCATATTCAAAATCCTTATTAAATCACATACCGAGATACCGCGTTACACAAATGCATTGTCTAAATTGATAATAAAAAGCACGTATTAACTCAGAAAATCTGAAGTGAAGTGTTTTGCGTCTATATTTTGCACTAAAGTTCTTAATAAAATGAGAAAATACTCTATTTGTTATGTATTAAATTCACTCAGGATTATACAAAAATACCTTTACTGTGGTTTTTTTTTATTTATTTATTGCTATACTGTGACATATATCAAATGATCGATATCGGGATAGAAGATTTTGTTAAAAATACAATCAATCAATTAGCCACATTTTTTCAAAGTACCATATTATAAAAGCAAAATTTAATAAAATTTTCTCACTTGCACAAAAAGCTTTCTTCACTTGCTCTAGGTGGTGTTTGCCTTTAGTGGAAAAAGGGTTGACGCCTCAGCTCTTTCTGCTGCTGGCATCCTCACAGATATTATATTAATGTATATTAATTTACGGCTGCACGTGGACATGAAAGAACAATTAAAACCAAATTCCCGAAGACCTCTCTCCGTTTGTCTTAATCATGTGTACGGTGATATGGCCATGGTGAATTGCTTTGTTTGCGGTTATCAACCTCTTCTTGGAAATGCGCCTAATTCACATTTTATTTTTTGAAACATTTCAAAAAGGTAGCTTAAAATGATCGTGACGGTTGAAAGGAAACGTGATCCTCCATCACCACGAACACACACACACATTTTTTTTTACTGATACTAGCACTCCTGATCATGGCGCGTTACATTAACGCAACCACCGGCACAGATGTGGATTTTTTATTCTTGTAAATTCTTCTTGTGTGTTTGTCTGTGTGTGACTTTTTTTAAGTGTATTCCTTGGGTATCATTTCTGTACATTTTTGTACATTAGCCAAATTCCTGGCAATAAAGTTGATTCTGATTGTAGAGCCCCCAAAGTGGATTAACTCGCCGCTGAATCTAGTCCCCAACAAAAGCACTTTAAATAAAAAAACTACAGTGATCAGCTGAGGGGAAGTTAGTGATTTTTACTGCCCGTTTTCTAAAGTTTTGCATTGATTTGTTGACACACATTCTTGGTTTTGATCTTTTTATGAGATTCTGTGATAAAAATAACACATGAGAATATCAGCAGCCTTATACTTTTTAAACCTGACGTATATATTTGACAAATGTTCACACTCATAACGCAGAAATGCTTTCTTTCAGACCATCATCATCATCATCAAAATGCATCATAACGCGTCATCGATTCTTCTCAGATCAGAAGAGAAATTGTTTTGTAAATCTACTTGGAGTCCGTATATATGCACAGCACAGAATAAAAAAGGAGCAGTGGTGATAGTCAGGTTTCCTTTCTCTCTCTCGGTCAGATGACCTTCAGCCAAACATTTAGAAAAGGCTGCTTTTCGTCACTGGTTTGTACTTTTGAACCACAGAGTATAAATTTGTTTGGTTGCCAGGACGCCCACTAACACTCAATAAAACTATGATGACAAGACAAAAAAAAAAGCTGGGCAACATTTCTCAATACAGTGTAAAACCTATGATAAATATACAGAAATACCATGACTAAATGTACACACATATATTACTGCATAAAAAAGAGCGTGTGAACTTAAGGTGTGTTCGGGTTGGTTTTGGTTCGCTGTGAGGAAGCATGTGTTACAACAACAGCAGCCAGGCAGACTGACGATGTTTACTGAACACTGTTTAATCTAATGTTCCCCTGTATGAGTCAGCTCCATTACCCAGGAGGCCACACTGCAGGCTTTGCGCCAGAAAATGCTTCTAACGGCGGCTTAATGCACGTGAAAAAGGGGTCTGTGGGAGTTCATGTTTTTTGGAAAAAGCAGCGAAACACAGGACTGCTTTCTAGGCAACAGTAGCTTTGTTGCGTGGAAACTCTCCGGACAATTTAACCCTTTTAGTTTGTGTTCACACTGCGAACAACCAGCATGGACGAGTCGGAGGAAAACTATTCCCACAGAGCAGCATGTGTAAATCATGAAGCAGATGAGAGCCAGACAAATCCCCCACTTCACCTCGAGGTCCAAAGTAGGTGTTGTGGAGCTTTCTATCATATCTTCATCAGCAGTTTTCATGTGAATGTAAATGTTCAAATTTCCACTCTTCCTCTGAGCACTTGTAATATAAAGATGTAACCAAACTTTACACACTTTCAGCCGACATTAAACTTTTCACAGGTCAATAATGCAGAAATCAGGGCTAAGACTAGGTCCTAACCTCCTGATTTAGGAGTAACTCTTAAAAATAAGGGGTGTTTCACTCCTTATTTTAGGACTCCTAACTTTTTAAGAGAAGTGTAATTCACAAAGCATATTGGTGCTAAAGGTAGCTCCGAAATCTATAAAAACGTCCTCTGGAGAACTCCTAGGTCACTCAGAGTAAATAAGGAAGGATCCAACAGTCAAGATTTTGGAGAGATTAAATGATAGTGAGCTTTTAAAAAGGTATGGCCTTAATGGAGATGGCATTATGAACGTGGTAGAGTTGGTCAGGGATGCCATCACATCACCAACCAATAAAAACCACCAACATCACCGCAGATTCAAGTTGGCACAACTCTCCACTGTTTGACCACAGGGAAAATGCAGCTGTGCAGCTCAGACGATCTTGGCGTCTCTTAGTTTAGGCCTTCCCATTCCTCAGTAAAAGCTGGTCTCAGAGGCTTTAGGAACAGGTTTGAACAGGTTTCTGAACTAAGAACTTTTACTGAGAACTCTTAGAGCTAAGATCAAATGTTCTGTGAATACGGCCCTTGGACACCACAGATATCGCAGCTTCTACAATTCTTACGGTTATGAAACCGTGGTACTGCCAAGGCCGGCGCTCTCTATCTATTGAAGTGTAATGAACACAGGTGTGCAAATGGAGGTCTATTGCTTTTCACCATGAGACAGTAAATTTGGGATTTTTTCCCCTCTATTTTGAGAAATGCTCTTTGCCTTGCTTCGTGAATGAATAGATTGGCATACCCGACTAAAGTTACTGCCCTTTGTCACGTTTGTTTTTTGGTGAAAACAGAAGAACAAAGCAGCAGGAAGCGCATCATCCAATTGTGCATTAGCAACTGAAATCAAAAAGGTGCGACATCGCTAATTTGAACATCTATATTTTTTAGCTGATCAAGACCATGTGACACGACTGAAAGCTCCAGAACCTAAGTGAGGTGAAAAAAAACTTCAAGATATCATTTTCAGAGGTCAGCAGGGAGCTCTGAGGCACTGTGGGTCGTCATACTGTTTTTGTTTTGTCATTAGCATTTCTCTCCAAAGATCATCATCATCATCATCGTCATCGAGGCTGTTTGCAGTGTGAAAGCACAATGTGACTTGTTTTATGGCCTGCTGCAAAAAGAAGCCTCGTCATTCTGCTTTTCCACAAACCATTGACCAGAACACCTCCACTTTTTTACCATCGGGGAACAAATACTGATTCGAAAGAGCCTCAAATTTCTGACAAGTAGTGCAAATTCCTTGTGGCTTGATAACGGCCAAGGTGCTCTCCGTTAACACATTCAGTGCTTTATTTAGCGTTCGATACGTTATGAAAAACGAGCAGCCGCTTGTTCTTCTCTACTCAGGCTGCCGTTTGAACAAACCGGTTCACAGGGAAAGGGTGAAAATAAAGGCACAGAGATTTTGGACTTCTCTCCCAGTCTCCCTCCCACCCTCTCAAGCAGCAGCAGCGGCTCAGAGAAGTTTCTAGAAGGCTCTGTCGACCGCAATCACCATCAACACTCTTCTCTGCCGCGCTCTGTTGCTGCCCCTGTGAGCTTCAGCCTTGATGTGTCAATCCAGAGGATATCAACCGCCCTTCCTCTTCCTCTCCCCGGGGGGCCCTCTCACAGTCGCAGTGGGTAGGAGCAAAAAGCAGCAGCGAAAAAAAAAAAAAAAAAAAATCCACCTTCTCCTCCTTCGTCTATCTCTGAATTTTAAAAAACCTGATCCATTTATAGCCTAACGCGATCATACAAACGTCACGACAAACACTTGAAACATAGGACACAAGCAGCGGGAGGGGGAGGGTTACTTTTATCTTTTCAAAAACCTTTACAACATCACAGGTGTTTTTTTAAAAGGTTTCTGCTAATTTTATCTGCATCTCCCTATGGTCGTTTGTCCGCTCACCAACAGCAGCTGTGGTTGGCAGAATTTTTCGTGTTATTTGGACCGCCGCCAAGGAACGCGCAAGAGAGGATAGACAGTGACCTTCCATCGATAATGCAAAACAACGCCTGACTGTTTAAACACAGGTCACCTCCATGTTTGTGGGACACGCCTCAGCTCTGCCTCTAATGTTGCACGTTTTTGACGCTTTTCTCTTTTCCACCGCAGATTCAATTTAACATTTGTGTATGCCATCTGCTTCAGCCCAAATTGGATTATTTTGCTACTTTTTGGAGACAAAAATCTGCACATTACCAACAGGTATCACAGTCTGGAGCGTGCCCGGTAACCATGGACGACTCCCCCTAATTAGGTCGCTGTATTTCACACATGCATAGACTGTCTGCGTTGGCAACTCAAATTAAATCAGGCCAGACGGGGGAAGCTATGGGGAAGCAATCCATCACACTGAATCGATATCAAGTGCAGTCTGGAGGATACGACCACTATAACAGGCATTATTTTAGTGCTTTGACAGCACACAGACACACACACAGACACACACACATACCCCAAATGACAGACGGCAACTGGCACGCGCACAATTCGGGAGATTTCAAGATAAAATGTTCCAAAAGCACAAGATCATTTCAAAGTGTTTGACAAAAGGAGTTCCGTGTTGTCGATTCTTCAGCGGCCACAACCACCACAAAAAGAGACGAAAAAAGAAAAGCGCTGCTGCAGTGCATTCTGGGTGTTTGAGTCAATTATTTACAGCCCGTGGAATGATAACGTACCAGTTTTCTGTTTTTATTTACACACATTATCACCTTCTTTTAATCCTGCAGCGACGTCCAATCCGGTGTCTCCGCCCGCCACCACACTGTGATGTTTTCACTTTTTTTTTTTTTTAAATGAATCAATACTCCCACTGGTCCGTCTTCATGTCCAGGTAGTTCAGAATGTTCTGGGCAAACTTCACTGCCTGCTTCCGCGCCATCTTGGTGGTCTCATCGCCCTGCGGGTCCACGGCGTCCAGCGTCAACAGCTGTTTGGTCAGCAGCTCCTCTAGCATCATGTAGCTCTTGTCGACCCGCTTGCCGTCGAAGCCTAGCGCCTGAGCCTGGAGGTCTGAGAGGCTCCCCAGGACCAGCCACACGGCCCGGTGCGACGGGTGCTCGCTGGGGCCCAGCTGGCGGCGCGCCAGAGCCTCGCGGAGGTCCAGGAAGGTGATGATGGCTTGGACCTCCACGACGGCGCGGCGGCGGGCCTCTCTGATGCACGGGTTCTTGGCCGTGTCCACCTGGTCCAGGTGAGTCAGGAGGCTCTGCAGCTCAGCTTTGGGCCTGAAACTCAGATCCCCCATCACGCAGTGGCGCAGGACGCCCTCCCGCAGATGGGAGACGTGAGCTCGCACCGCCTCGATCTCACGGATGGAGTTGTTCTGACCCAGATCGTACCTAAAGACACAAACACTGAATCACTGAAAAACTCCTGAACATCAGACTACAGCTCCAGAAAGATCAAACCTGTATATAACGTCTTTACTGGCTGTAGGATCAGAATCAGTATTTTTATAGCACTCATGTAGTCTGAATCTAACAGATTGTTTCAGGTGTCATTATTGCTACTTGTTACTGTCTTGAGAATTACATGAGATCAAATTCTTTATGTGACAATCAAAACTAATTGTGTTTTTTTATGACAGTTTCATTATAATGCTTAAAGGGATAGTTGTTATTTTATTTAAGAGTGGAGTTATGTGGGGTAATTTTCCGTAATTGCATTATCTACAGTAGATGACGGTTAGCACGCCTCCAGAACCGACATGAAAGCTAAGCAATGTGCTGCTTTTGACGGGGGCGGAAGATAAATAGATTTTCGACACCTTAAAACAAACACATAAAGCATCAATCAGTTTCGATATAAGCTATATTTAGAATATTTTCAGTGCTTAATCCTATTGTCAGAAAGTCCTATTTGAGTTTATAAGGGGGGACCTGAAGTGTTATCTCTGCTCCCTTTAAAATCACCAGACTCCATTGACAAAAACAGTAATTGAACCTCACAGAAACACAGGAGTTACAGGTCTATCGCTGCCTTGCTTGGTTTGTTATTTTTGTTAGATGCTAACCATTTAGCAACACCAAAGTCACAGAATAACACAAACAAACTAACCGAACAAAGCAGCAATTCTTGTGTACTGTTACATAAAAATTCTATTTGTATCAATGGAGTCTGGTGGCTTCTACCAGAGCAGAGCTAGCACTTCAGTTTTCCTGTGTAAAGTGGTGAAAATAATCTAAATACAGCGTACACTTAAACTTACATGTTTTTTTTAGGTGGCTAAAGTACGTTGCTTGGCTTATACATACGGTAGCTTCTATTCATTTAACTTTCTTGATATCTGAATGGGCTGTACTTCGTTGCAGAGAAATGCTTTTAAACCAGGAGGTAAAATGTCCCAGCTGTGCCAAGCTGAGGTGTCTGAAAGCGAAGGAGGAGGAGAAGCAGCGTGTCACACCAGCCAGAGAATCACAAGGAATCCCGCCAAAATAAAAGCACAAGTCAGTGATTACCATTATAAATCTATATGCTCAGGAGTCATTAGGAACCTTTTCTATCAGTCATGAAACACAATTTTCCTCTAAAAAAACATGAAAATAGATTCTGTATTCCATTAGGATATGCATTTCAGTGCATACTGTAGCAAACCTTTTTTTACACCGTAGTTTGTAACAGCAGCAGAAAGAAAAACATGGATGGAGTGGTACTTGAATCGTCGCTCGAGTCTGCTGTTCTACATTGCAGAGTACTCAGTGGGCGTATCATTGTTATCAGTGCTTCTCTGGTGATGGGAGTCTAAATTACTTTTGAGAGTGCAGCCTGATTCAAATCAAACATCAACAACAATCCTCAGTCCCTCCTCCACCCAGCACCACCCAGGCTCCTGCAGATGTACTGTAACATCTGCACTGCCAGGACAGCACAGTGTGTTAGAGGTGGGACAAAATATCGATATGGCAATACATCGCATTGTACGCCATTCGATAATAATCGATAATTAAATTAGTTGCAGCCCTGATCCATACCTGCGCGTGTCATCTCCCTCCCCCTCAAGATCCAGATGTTTCAGGAGCCCGTTTATCTCCTCCACGACCTGCTTCCTGTAGTTTCGGATGGCGGCGTTCCCGGAAACATCCAGAGCATCCAGCTCCACCTGCATCTCCGTCAGGATCCGTGACAGGTGGGCGCAGCTGTCCCTCCCGCTCAGCCCCATCAGCAGAGCCACCAGCTGACTGCGCGCCACGCTCACCTTCACCATCACCTGGTTGATGCGGTGCACGGCCTCGTGGGTGTCCCCCGACAGCGGCAGGGAGAGGGTCTGCTGCTGCGTGCGCCCTTCGACCACGTCTTGTACGGCGCACAGGCGCGTCAGCGCCCGGTAGCGTGCCTTGCGGAGCGGAACCCTCCCTTCGGTCTTGATTTGGGTAAGCCTCAGCACGATCTCCTGCAGGGCGTCCACCAGCTCATCGTTTATTTCGGCCACCCCGCCTGAACGTTGAGGCGCCACCACGCGGTCATCCACCAGCTGCCGCGCCGCGTTGCTCAGGTCCTCGATGGCCACGCGGGATGGATGGGTGGCGTTCTCCTCCAGGTAGCGCAGGAGCCCCTCCACCTCCTGTGCCGCTCTCTTTCGTGCCCCCTGCAGCTCCGGTTTACCCTCCGTGTCCACCTGGTCCACATCCAGCAGCAGCCGCGTCAGCTCGCGCTCCAGACGCTTGTAGTCGCGGTCGTGCTGCAGGCCACTGAAGGTGCAGACCTGAGGCCCGAGAGAAGCCACCTCCTTCTGGACCTCGTACAGCCGCATCATGGCAGGGTGGTGCTGATGATACGGCTGCTGCTGCTGCTCCATCGGATGTTGCTGCTGCTGCTGCTGCGGGCCGCCATGGTCCATCCTCTTCCCACCATCAAAGGGCTTTCCAAACAGGCTGGAGAACAAGAAAAAGGAAGCATGAAAGGAAAATCAGAACAATACGCAACAATCCAGCAGAGCCTCAGCGGAGCTAACATTGTCAACTGGCCATAACGGGTGGATTATTGTAGAAGTTTCCCTTCAGACACTCTCGGCCTGAACAGGACCTCCGACTTATGTCTGGATCTCCGCCAAAGCCACTGGCATGAAGACAAAATCTACATTTATATCTCCACCAGCTCCAGAGGACTTTACAACAATGTGGTCGGATTTAAGTGCTCTTAGCCCTGTTCTCACAGGCTAGTGAATATGTAAATAATGTGGCTACAGCTGCAACAATAAATGGAATATTCAATTAGTTGTCTACTATTGAATTAATCACCAACTACTTCTTAAATGTGAATATTTTCTGCTGTTTTTCCTCCTGTGACGGTAAACTGAATCCCTGTGAGTTGTCGACAATACAAGACATATGAAGACGTGATCTTGGGCTTTTTGTTAAACACTGATCCACATTTTTAACCATTTTCTGGATCAAACAACTGATCGATTAAACTTTTGATGATTTTCTCCATTAATCAACAATGAAAGAAGTCGTTATTTGTCCTAAATGTGGAACAAAAATAAGATTTTGGTGAATCTTCCTCTGCATCTCCAACATTCCTGCATTCCAGTAACATACGACCTTCTGATAAAACCACGACGGCTGTTACGTCCGCCCACTGGCACATGAATAGAAATCATACGACACATAAAAATCAGCCAAGGATCATGTATCACTCATTTGCAGGCAGTTCTGTCCTCATTAACATGTCAGAAATCCAGCCTGAGGGGATTAAAGAGTCATTGAAAATGAAAACAATCCATTTGAAGTGTGAGCAATCCTCTCGCTCCACCACCGTGCTGTCACTTTGCAACCTGCTGCTGCTGCTGGTCTCAAGGTTCGGTTTGTTTCGGGTTCAGTTTGTAATTCCTTTTGTCATATCTCTAACGATATATACCACAATATTACGACAGCGTATTAGGGCCAAGTATGAATTTAATTTAAATTATGGACACGGGGAGTGAGGGAAGAAAATCTACAAGAAAAAAGGAGCAGATTTATGAGAAAAAAGGACAGAAAAATAGTGTTTTCTTTTACACTCCCTGTTGAACTACTCGCTTCAGGATCACCACAGACGCTGCTGCATGCCGTGTACTTTGTCTGCAGCAAACTGGGGAAAAGGGTGGCTACTGATCATGCATGACGTCATCGGACCTTGCACACAGTCTTCATTCTTTCTAAACTTCAAAAACCCAGTATTTTCCCCAGTTTGCTGCAGACAAAGCACATGGCATGCAGCAGCATCTGGGCTGATCCTGAAGAGATGTAATTCAACTGGGTTTGTAAAATAAAACACTATTTTCTGACTTTTCTTCCTGCATACAACTGCAACTTTTTTCACAAATTATTCACCCCCTCCCCTGGGTCGTACAATATAGCATGTTTTCTGGCAACTCAACAAATAAATAAATACCAGGTTATTTCATTTGTGTATGCGCCTGTGTGAATTACACACCTGACAAATTAAAAATGCTGAGTATCTTCTCATTTTATCAGAACTTAAGTGCAAAATGAACATAATGTGCTATCGATCAGAATATAAAGCGTCGTCAAAAGGACGGAAATATTGTCGCAGTTCAGCTGCTGTTTTTTGGCATTGCGACAGAAACAATATAGACAAATATATATATTATTACACATTTTTCTACCGTTTTGATGATATATTTGGTCAAAACGATCACTCAGCCTCTCTGGAGAAATATCTAAAGGTGACGCCTTAATTAGCCTCAAAAAAGCCCCAAAAGTACTGATGCATCGGCAATAATTAATGTTCTTAAGGATTTTAAACATTCTCAACTTTCTATTTATTAATGTTCTCTTTAATTCTGCCTTGTAAGGTGTCCTTGAGTGTTCTGAAAGGCACCTATTAATAATAATAATAATTTTAATAATAATAATAATAATAATAATAATAATAATAATAATAATAATAATAATAAGCTACCCACAGAATATTTAACTGAAGAAATCTTGTTTCTGCTGACCTGCAGTGATTTCACCCTGTGATGTGAAGTTTCCACACCCAACAGTAAAAAAGGAGATTAAAGACCGAGAAAAAAAGTTAGTATTAGTATAGAGGTAACACCCTGAATAAGTCTGTTGCAACTGTTTTTTTGTTTTGTTTTTTACAGTTAAGAGGTAAAGGATGCAGTTCTTGATCTTGAGTTCCTCTATAAACATACAGTACATGTATTGGGGATTAGAGCTGCAACTAACAATGACTTTCTCCAATAATTGATCAGTTGTTAGGTCCAGAAAACGGTGAAAAATGTGGATCAGTGTCTCGCAAATGTCTTGTGATGTCCACAAACCAAAGATATCTAGTTTACTGTCACCGAGGAGGAAAGAAACCAGAAAATACTCACATTTAAGAAGCTGAAGTCAGAGAATTTTGACTTTTTTCCCCTCTTAAATTACTCAAATCAATTAACTGATCAAAAATAATTGGGTTTAAATGGTTTGGAGCCGCTAAATCAAAACAGCTTAGTATAAATAAGCAGAACACTATGACACAATAACCCTACTCACATAAAACACTTTGAATACTGTATGTCCTTCTACACGCTCTCAAAATGACTGAATTGTGATTGATCTAATTGCTTATTGATGATTTATTTCAGCAAAACACGTTAACGTTGTGGTTTGTGGCAGTTTAGTAAAAAATAAGTTAATAATAGATGGTAAAAGGTTTGGAAAAGTCCCACAGAGCTTTCCCTGCAGCACCGAAACATTACACAGATCTCTGGGGTCAGAGGTGAGGGTGTGTGTTGCCAGTAGACGCACAGTGAGGTAAAGCACGGGTAAAGACGACTAGTCTGCAGCTTGAAGTGAAGAGAGAAAGAATGGTTCGTGGTTGCTTCTTTACCGGCTGTGAAACAAAAATGAAAGCTTCCAATCCAGAAACTTTTCATAGGCTGCCATTGAGGTACGATGACCGTGCTCTGATGAACCAGTGGCTTATTGTTTTGGATCTGGACACTGAGACGCTGATGGAGACGCTTAAAGGCCCTACACATGATACGTGGTAAAACCGCTTTGCGCCGGCCGTCCCATTCATTCCCTATAAAAAAGGCGTCAGCGCCCAATGTAGCGCCGCGCACCGCCCGGATTTACCTCTCTGCCGCTGCTTGAACTTTGACCTTGTTGCTGCTGACCTTTCAAAAACACAACCAATGAGATAGAAGCTTTGAGTGTGACGTTTCCTAGGCAACCAGAGAGCGACATCAAGCGGGTTAGAAAGATGGAGGAAAAACGTATAGTGTGTCCGAGTTTCCCGAACTATTTAACGTTACATTAAAGTAATTTCACGATCTCAGAAGGGTCTCTGCGCCCAACCTTGCGGTGAGCCCAGCGCACAAAGATGATCATGTGAAGGCCCCTTTAGGCAGAGGGATTACCGTGTCTGCAGCAAACATTTCGAAAAGGTTCTGACCCAAAGAACCCAAAGAAGGCGTGCTTGAAGAAGAATGCCATTCCACGAGTACAGCAACTGGCTACTGGATGGACTCAGGTAATCCACTTGAATGGACTTTACTATGAGAGGAGCTGGTACAGGGGCCAGAAGGTAAGTCTTTAAAACACTCTTTTAATAAACTCTGGGTTCACTAACTACACTGTTGCTGCTTTGTTTTCTGTGTAGGGACTCTTCTCATGCTGCTGCAGAGGTTTGCTGTTATTTGAGCAGTATTAGTGGTTACAAAAGACGTTTTAATGCCTTCACCGTACTGCCCCGAGCTAATGAGTGTTTTAGCAACATTTGACTGTTAGCGTCTGTCCGGATTTCTCCGTTAGTAGTTTGTACAAGAATAAAAAAATGTCTCGAAGGCTTATTTGATGAGTGTATTTGTAAGAGCCTGGGATGATTTTACACCGGAATTTCACTTTAAGGTTCACATAAGACAGAATATGAGATGCTTTGCCCTTTACAAATCATGCAAGAACATGAATGAGGTTAACCTACATTTTCGACAAGAGGAAACACCCACACGACAACCCTTCAGAGTATTTCTGAGTGTTTCTATCGAGCTCCATGTCTGACACTACTGTGACGGCTGTCCCTTGAATCCACATAAACAGGATCCAGCCTGTCAACAGACTTTAAACACTGAGGGGGAAATAAACTGACCAACATCCAAAATATGAAAACAGTTTAGCGAGTCAGTGTCCACGCTGCAGGAAGTGTTTAAGTGTGTCGCAGGAGCCTCGAGCTGAGAAATGTATTAAACACTGCTGAGACATCTGCCATCAGCACTTCTTACTGGGATTAATAACACGTTTCTCCCTTAAGCACTTTAAATTATCTTCAGAGCCAAAAGACCCAAACTTTTGCTCATATCAGCTTCTCCAACGTGAAGAATTGCTGCTTTTTCCCCCTCAGTTTTTAATCATTTTAATGTATTCTTTTTTCGGGGCAAAAAGTTGTCTTTAAGGTCCCATATTGTAAAAAAAAAAAAGGAGATTGTAATGTTTTTTTCTTATTAAAAAGCATGTTGAAGTGCTTTCTAAATACTGTGAAAGTATAAAAACACTCAATTCCCAGAGAAATGCACACAGCCTGTACTCAGAAACTGAGTCTTTAAACGAACCGTCAGGAGTTCCTGCACTGTTGTGATGTTAAAGTCATTCATTTTGCAGGTGAACCAGAACTCTCCGGTGTGGCTGCTGCTTCAAGAGCTGCACCTGAACATCAGTATTTACTTCACACTGAAAATGAAGAAAGACTGGTCCAAAGTTTCCCGCCATTACGGACCCACACTGAGCAGAGATATTATACAAAACACTACTATGTACATGAATGGATTACTAAACGGGCCAACTGGGCACAGAGCCGGGGGCCCTGACTCATAAAATGCTGCTTGAAAAAAAACACAAAATGATCACAAAGAGATGCCAAATGACTGAAAATTGGCACAAAACAACCACATAGACAAAAATTTACGACAAAGACTTGCAAAAGGATTAAGAATGGATGTAAAATGACCACAAAGAGAAACAAATCGATGACATAAAAATGTAAAATGACTAAACATAGATGCGAAACCACCACAAAAAGATGCAAAATGCATAAAAATAGATGCAAAACCACCACAAACGATGCAAAATGACTAAACATAGATGCAAAACCACCACAAACGATGCAAAATGACTAAACATAGATGCAAAACCACCACAAACGATGCAAAATGACTAAACATAGATGCAAAACCACCACAAACGATGCAAAATGACTAAACATAGATGCAAAACCACCACAGATGCAAAACAATAACAAAGACAAACAAAACAACTACACATTGAGGTAAAATGACTACATATAGAGAAACAAAAGGATGACATAGAAATGTAAAATGATTAAAAATAGATGTTGCTGAAGTTGATGCAAAACAATTACAAAGACGAACAAAACAACTAAAATGGACGTAAAATGACCACAGAGAGACCCCAAATGATGTGCAAAACGACCCTTTGAATTTGGGTGTCTTGCTCCTACGTAGACAGAGTGGGGGGCCTCTGACATGTCTGTGCCCAGGGGCCCGCTGTCTCATCATCAATGACTGTGTATAAAATCTGATGGGAAACGGCCAGAAGAAGCCTGAGTCACCGGTTCTGTTTTCCATTGAACTCTGTGACTTGACAACATCCACGTTAATCACAGTCCCTTCACACGGAGGCTCCGACCCCTGCGGGCCCCCGGACGCTTGTTATCCATCCACGACTACAATGCAAATGTCTGCTGAAATGAAAAAAAGAACCACCAGCAGCATTCAAATGAATTCAACGGAGACAAAGAAAAGACAGGAAAGAGATTTGATTCTTCAACATCTATCCGCGAACGCCTGCGTCAGAGTGAACTTTCTACGTCTGCAGGGTTAGAGCGGTATAATATGCAGGATTAGGATGAGGTGCTGCAGTTTCTGCAACAGAACGTGAAGCTCAGGAGGAGAGACGGGTGCATCACGAGACAAGCTCTCATTATCAGCCCTAAAAGCATGATGCCATTGTTTCGTATGAACCAGAATGGGATGCTTTGTTATCCACGCCACCAAATAATTGGAATAGACAGGATTATGTTATCAGCATTGCCCTCAAATACTTTTACATAAGAGGTTGGAGGGGCTGGGCAGCATTTTCCAGGATAGACTGTGGTGGATGGATGCACGCCGGAGCCAGAGCTTACAAATCTGAGTATTTATTGGGATAATCTCAGCGAAATCCACTCCAGCCTGGCAAAAACATTTCAGCCTCTTAATTTGATCCCAAAAAACAACAACAACAAGGGAGGCTGATGTGATAAAAAGCTAAGAATAGGTTTGCTGATGTGGATCCTTTGAGTCACACATGAGCATGCAGGCTAACTGAGCTGGAGGTAACATGCGAACCAAACCTCCTTCCTTTGCTTTCCTTTTTTTTTTTTTTTTTTAATATTGGCACCTTCCTCCCTGCACGGCTGCATCACGCACCCGGTCCTGCACAGGGCTTCTTTGCGCATTATGTTACCAAAACAAGAAAAAAACCCACCTCAATGCATTCTGCTACACACACACACACACACACACACACACACACACACACACACACACACACACACACACACACACACACACACACACACACACACACACACACACACACACACACACAGTTATTTCTCACCTTTTTAAAACTCCGAACACATTCGCACACATTTTTACGGATGTCTGTTTCCATCAGCCGCAGCAGTGGCATCCAGATGTCCAGTCACAGCGCTCCCACAGTGTCAGAAATAAAAAAAATAAAAATGAGAGAGAGAGAGAGAGAGGGAGATGCTTCAGTGATGGTCCGGTCAGCTTCAGCACCAGAAGAACGACCGACCGACTGACTGACTGACTGCGGTCGGCGGTGTCGCCCCTCCCACACAGGCCACCAGAGAGGCTCTTCTGGTTTAAATCAACTCACTTTAACACTAGAGACCTCACCACAGCTCACATACGATCTAAACAGCCTTTCCGCACCAGATAAAGCTGCAGCCGAGCCTCGTTCAGCGCGCACGCAGCTCCGTGAAAGCCATTGTGTGTCTGTGTGATCACCTGACCCAGCCCCACCTCACCATGGGCCGATAGCTCCGGTTTTTATGGGCTTTAATACACAAACAGCACTCTGTCCCTGTGGTGGTTTTACCCTTACCTGCATAGCCAGCGCACAGCCATCTGAAGTGTCGTGGGGAAGTGCGCACCTCCTCTTGGTTAAAGCTAAACATTAGCCTACCTAAGCTACCTTCTAGGAGTTACTTTCCGGGCCGAAGTGGAGCCAACTATCGCGGAGTTTCTCTGAGCTCGTTTTTTCGGGAGGAACAAAAGCGTTTCACCGGCGTTTGTTTCTCTCGATGATAAAGAACTGTTGATGGGTGTTTAGTTAAAGTGTGATAAATCCACACCGACGTGGGAGAAGTTACACTGACGTGTTATTTTACGCGGTGATCGGGTTAAATACTTTTAACGGAGTGTAAGTTTTTGGTTGTCCAACATTGGCTGCGCTTTATTTTGACGAGGGGCCGTGCCGACCGGAAATAGGCGGGCGGGTGCTGTGTGTGAGGACTAAACATGTCTCAACAAGTAAATACATACATGTATGAATAAATAAATACAAAAAAGTAAAAAATAAATAAATGATAAACTAAATAAATAAATATAGAAATAAAAAAATGAATGAATAAATAAATATATATATTATTATTATAAATAAATTATATATAAATTATAAATAAATCCATAAATAAATGTATAAATAAATAAATACAGGAATAAATAAATGTATGGATAAATAAATGAATTAATGAATAAATGAGACCTCCTGGGAATGGCTCACAGAAATACAGAAATATATAAATGTAGGTGAAAAAATGAATGTAAAGCATTTATGTATGCATTTAGTTATTTAGTTATTAGACATGATGTATAGACCAAATCAAATACTTGATGGTAGGATAGAAACTGCATTATGAAGGGGTTAGCTGCATATGTCTGACAGATATGTAGCTCCAGCCTGGAGTAGGCCCACCTGAATCACTCTGTGTTATGAAAAACTCTCTATAAATGAAATGCATATAAATGCAATAACATGCACCTATGGAGAAATATTACCAGCCTATTTGTACTTGAGTATTTTCATTTTATGCAGCTTTATACTTCAATACAACTTCTACTTCATCTCAGAGGGAAGGAAGATTTTAACTTTAATTTTAAGATGATGGAATTATTAATGCAAAATATAGCCTAAGTCGACTAACACATTAGTTGGGTCTGTCTGACGTTCCTGCCTGATAAAGGGAAGGTTTTGGTCTCCACCGTACTCTACGGGGGAATTGTTGGCTCTATGTAAATCTAAATAGGTTATAGAGTGTGGTCTTTACCTACTCTGTAAAGTGTCCTGAGATAACTTTTGTTATGATTTGGCACTATAAATAAAATTGAATTGAATTGTATTGAATTTAATTCAGAAATAAATATGATCCTTAAATTGCTTTTACTTTTTTATTCTTACTTGAGTCAGATTCTGAATGTAAGACTTTTAGTGTTCCTGAGGTTTTGGAGGAAGCCCCGCCCAGCTGGCTGTATCCGGGGCTGCGCCTGTGAGGTCTTGGAGTAAACCCCGCCCAGCTGGCTGTATCCGGGGCTGCGCCAGTGATGTTTTGGAGCACCCCCTTTCTTTTCTGGTGGAGGTCATGTGACCAAACTGCTGGTTGTGCGCACAGAAGGACACCGACATGAACTCCCCTCAAGTAAACTGCAGGACAACATGAGCCACACTACGGGTGCTCTGTTACTGTGAAGGTTACCGACTCTCCTGCAACATTACTGTAGTGTTGCTTAATAACAATGTTGTCAACAACAACAACAACAGCAGCAGCAGCAGCAGCAGCGGGCTGTTTATGGAGGGTGTTCAGTCCTTCCACCCTCCACGCTGCACGCAGCTCACCAGCACTGAATATGCGGCAGTGCAGCTCCAAACTGGCAACCCAGCAGGACAACATATCAAAGGTGCGTGCAGAAAGTCAGCAAAACATGCAAAATATACACAATGTAATGTTGAATATTTGACTTACAGGAAGTGTGACGTCCTCGGCAGCTCGACTAAACTATGTGCGTGCGTGCGTGCGTGCGTGTGTGTGTGTGTGTGTGTGTGTGTGTTGCTATGATACTGTTGCTTGGGTGGTTGCCATGTTTTAATTATGTATGCACAATAAGATGAGTAATAACAGTGAACTTGTTCATGCAGGTAAAAAAGTAAAGACCTTTTCAACGGAATTCCATTGCTAGGCAACAGCTGTGTTCCCCGGTAACTTCCTGTCAGCTGATGTCGTTCACATACACTGCAACAGGAAACAAACTTTATGTTGATGTTATCTTTGAAAAGGTCCATAAAAGTATAAAAGCATCAGGATTAACCAAAAGTCAAAAGTAGGCTACTCTGTATGCAGAACGCGCCGTTACAGCATTTTATTGGATTATAATTAGGAATGCATCACTCTAATGTTGCTGCAGGTAAATGCAGATTCAATTAGATAACTTTATAATACATCAGAATTTATTTTTTTGTTATTAGAGGTGTCACAATTCCATTTCGTTTTTCATTTAAATATTTTTCCCTCAACTGGTTATGCCCTTGTTTAATTTTGTTTAATGTTTAATTATGTGCACAAACCAGATGCATTGTCTGAGTGTTTTATCAGTAATTCGCGACACAAACAAATAATAATGAATAAATAATTATTTAAATGAATAAAAAGTTAATAAAAAAGGAAACATACATCTTAAAAGTTTGACTCCCCTCCGTCTCTTTTCATGTCGTTTATCTCGTCTTAATTGGTAAAGTAAAGATGAATAGATCGTTGCGTTTATGCCCTCACAACTGTCACATATTTACATTTTTTCTTTAAAAAGATGGACAGAAAAAGATTTATACATGTTTTTTATGTGCCACATTAAGGCCATATTGTCTTTTTTTTTTAATTTAAAATGCTGCTTTAGATTCAATAGATTTTCCAAACTGTGACACCCCTGTGAGTTATTTTAATTATCATAATCTACATCTGCAAAGTCACTAGAACATGATGTCAAATAAATGTAATGGATTAAAAAGTGTCATATTTCCCTCTGAGACGTAGTGGAGTAGAAATATAAATATATAAAGTAAAACATGACCCTGAGTAAAGGTACTTAGTTACATTCAGTACCTCAGTGGAGTATCATCATATTGAGCCTGTAACAAAAGAGGAAACCACACACGTGAACTCAGCGGCTCACACTTTCCTACCTGTTTTCTGCCTCGCCGCTCGTCTCATCGCTCAGTCTGCTTAGAAATGATGAGCTGGTTCTTTTTTTTGGTTGGCTGTTTGTTTAAACCACATGACCTCCGCCTGTTTGTGTGCGTGCAACACTTCTACTCTGTTTGCTCAGTTTATTCAAACGAAACTCTTCACTCACTGACACCACACCTGCACAGCGGCCTGCCCTGCCCTTCAGTCCTACACAAGGAAAGGGCACGTTTTACAGTTTCATTTAATGATTTGATGATTTGATGTTAAACACGTTTGTCAAGATAAACTTTCTCTCGTGGAGAAGAAATCTGGGGATGCCCCTAAAAGTGTGATTGAAGAGCAAAGATTGCCGCCAAGATTTCTAAAAAACAAACAATTATATTCAGCACTTTAGGCCAATATTCTGATCCTAAACATGCAGCCATCATTTAATTTGGATTCACTCATTAATGATAAGCATTTAATTATTAATTTAGTTATCATATACATTTAACTTACATCTAATAGTCTTCAACACACACATTAAGATTAGATTAGACTAGATTAGATATTCATTACAATTTTTATTTGTTATTTAAATGATCAGCAGTAGACTGTTACTGAAAATGTTTATTTAGATATATATTTTATTTTATTAATACTTTATTTAAATGATCAGCAGTAGACTGTTACTGAACATTTGTTTATTTAGATATATATATTTTTTTACTCTTGCTGTGAGGCGACAGTTCTAACCACCAGAACACCGTGCCGCTCAAAAGCTTGAAAATGCACCTTGAAAATGCTTGAAAAGTGCTTCAATTTGATTTGGAAAGGTGTAGGAAGCCTTTAAAGGTGCAGGGTGTTGAGCTCTCTGAGCCACTGTAGAAAGGTCCATCCTCTCATCAGTATAAGTGACCTTGTTTCTTCTGCGTAGAGATCCGCCTTCAGACCAGCAGCCAGCTCCACGCACGACTGGATCGGCCCACCGAACTCTCTCTCCAACCTGCGGCCGGTGGTTTACCACGTCCCCGAGAACGAGTCGGAGCTGGAGAAACGTCTGAGGCACCTGAGACAGGAGACGGAGGACTGGAACCACAGCTTCTGGACCAAACAGAACATCAGCTTCAGCAAGGTTATTACAGAGCCCATTCCTCTGCTGCACAAAAGTGAGGGATTGTTGTGTACATTTATGGACAACAGCTTCAGTTTATTAGGAATATATACAGCAAAATATCATACATACAAATACAAATAATATCAGAACACATGTTGAAAATAAGGAAAGTAAAATCATGTACGAACTCTGCACAAAGTTCAATTTACAATGTATGTTTGCAGGAGTTCAATTTGTCTTTTAAAGTATTTCCAAAATCAGGAAAGTAAAGATAATAAATGAATTATCTGCATTAACATACACACCTTTTTGTGGTAGAATGCTTTCTTATATACATAATAACCAGGATAATGATCCATCACAATAAGCAGCGAATAATACGCCCCAAAAACGTAAATATAATATAATTTTAAGCAAAAGAGATCTGCAACAAACAAAAGTATATCTCAAGTAAAGCTGCAAATTTGTTATCAGTTAATCTGTCAGTGATCTTTACTGGGTCTTTAACAGTTTAAACCATTTGTCCAAAATATAAAATACTATTTCTTTTAGTTTTTTGTCCTCCCATTTTTATTTTTATTGAAAAACAAAGAAAACAGTATGTGCAGAACAGATGCCGTGCAGACAAAGAGCAAACAAACCAAACCAAACTAAACTCAACAGAAAGAGAATGCTAATGTATGTATAAGTTGATAACCGCATAAAATAAAAATCAGTTTACACATAAGAAGGAGAGCATACACAGGACCAGATAGCGTACTAAGAATAAATAAAAAAAATCTGTTGCTGGTTGTTATTATTCTGTCGAACGATCACTGAGTTTAGTTGACTCATATTTTCAGCCGTTATTCACAGAAGTATCAAGTTAAACGTGGACGTGTTTGGGTGAAGCCTCTGAATCCACAGACACCCGTCCTGCTGCCCAGCCTCTGAGTGGGCTCCAGAGCTGCTGACCTCTGACCCCTGGACGTGATCTCTGTCATCAGTGTTATTGAGCATAATTTGCTGTGTCAGCGGATGTTGGTGTCCTGCTGCAGCATGTGGGTTCATGTCTCCACCAGCAGAGAGCAGCATCGCACAGCAAATGGGCTGTTACTTCTCAATAGATAACAACTGATGATGTCTGCAGCAGTAATCTAGATTGACTCAATTATTTTCAGAACTTAATGTGGTTTACTTATTTAATTTAATTAATTTTATTATTTGAAATAATTCATTATCCATCCATCTTCAACCACTTCTCCCTGTCGAGGTGGACTCAGCCGATCCCAGCTGATTCATTACTTTTTTTATGAATATTTTTTCTTTGGATTTATTTATTTATTATTATTTATTTTAAAAAATTGTATACTCCTATTTGAGTCTTAGGGTTGGGTGGGAACTAATTCAAATGTATGATGCATTTGATAAAAAACGATATTCAAAGATTTATCAAAAACATATTTCCACAAGAACACAACATATCGATTTGTTTGTTTATGTTGTAATATCGATATGAATATAAATATATAAACTGTATGATTGTGTGTCTCTGCAGGAAAAAGATGCGTTCATCTTTTCACAGCTGAACTCAAAAGGCTTGACTGTGCGTGACGAGCAAGGTGAGGACCTGCTTTTTCTCTCTCCCACGTCTCCCCCACCTTCATTCCCTCCCTTCCTCCTCTTTGCTTCCCTTCCATCTTTTCCACCTCACCTCCTTCCCTCTGTCTTCCCTCGCTCCCTTCCTTCCTTACCTTTTTACCCTTGTCTCCTCTCCTCCTCCTCATTTCTTCTCCCCCACCTCCCTCTTCACCTTCCTTTCCTTACCTCCTCCTCCTATCTCCTCTCTTTCCTCATCATCTCCTTCCCTCTGTCCTTTCTTTGTCCCCCCCTCCCTGTATGAAATAAATAATCATGACAGGGTAACGTAGTCCTCTGTGTCCCTCCTCTCCTCCCCCCTTCAGGACGACGGCGGAGCCTGAACAGTGAAGAAATGGCCGTGTTTTACAAAAGCTTCCTGGACACAAACAGAACACGACATGCGGATTATAACAAGTGAGTGGTTTTGCAGCCGCAGATCTCCCAGGGTGCATCAGGGCGGACGGACGGGTCCCTTTAAACCACTCAGACAGTCGTTTACTTGCCGTTTACTCCTATTTTCTCCCCCACCTTCATTTCCTCCTTTCCTCCTCACCTCCTTCCTTCTGCCTCCTCTCTTGCCTCCTCACCTCCTTCCTTCTGCTTCCTCTCTTGCCTCCTCACCTCCTTCCTTCTGCCTCCTCTCTTGCCTCCTCATCTCCTTCCTTCTGCCTCCTCTCTTGCCTCCTCCCCTCCTTCCTTCTGTCTCCTCCTCTCCTTCCCCTTTTCTCTCCCTCCTCACCTCCTTCTCACCTTCTGTCTCCTCTCTTTCCTCCTCCCCTCCTTCCTTCTGCCTCGTCTCTTTCCTCCTCACCTCCTTCCCCCTTTCTCTCCCTCTTTACCTCCTTCTCTCCCTCTTTACCTCCTTCTCTCCCTCCCTCCTTCCGTCTCTACTCCGTGGTAAAGAGATGGTTAAAACTGGGTTTAACTTCTCTAACACACTCCCTCTAATCCTCTCCTCTCCCTCCTCCTCATGTGCAGTGAATGGTATCGACGTAACTTCACCATCACTTTGCTCATGGCCCGAGTCGCCCTGAAGAACATGTGGAGGACTGTGACTGAGCGACGCCGCAGCAAGAACAGCAGCAGCACCACCACCTCATGATCAATAAAGCATCCATCCCTCCTCCTAACTTTGTTTTTCTTCATTGTTGTGTGCTTCTGTTACTCTCTTAGAGTTAGAAATCACCCGCTCATAGCTGAGGGAAGATGGACATCTCTCTTTTTGTCTGCCTTGTATTTCTGATGTGCGGCTGATTCGATGAGGGTCCCTCTCAGGTACTGAGATAAGTTTTCACTGCTCAGTCGGAGACAAAAAGAAGAGCTGCTGATTTGATTTATTCCGTCTCTACTTTCTTTCCTATAATTACATTTTAAAGCAGTCTGATATCTTCAGTGCTGAGTGTGTTTACACACATTGGATACACTTTACTACAAAACCCACAATGCACCACCAGATTGTCTACGTTTTATTTGTTGTTGGACATCTCATTGCAATTTAAGATTTTGGGTCAAAGAGGTTAGTGATTCAGTGGAATTTGGCAAATCTTGTACGTTTTACTCCACTAGATAGAAGTGTGACATATTTAGTTAGTTCATTCATATTATTAGGTTATTAATACTAAATAATAGCCTAAATCAACAAATAAATATGATTTATTGTTATAGACTACGCTACCCAGTAGTGTATAAACTCATTAATTGCTCCACATTTATCAGCTGCAACATTAAAGTAATGAATACATTAATACATTGACAATTATAATACATAAATATTTTAATTTTTAATGGGCCATTCTGCCGAATAAGCACTTTTGATACTTTGAGCATATATTCACTTAAAATCAAGAAACTTTACTTGTTGGGAGGGGAAATTCAAGAGCACATAGGGTTGAGAAAACAACAAAAACAGGGCAAAATGAAGCAAACAACTACGCACTAAAATGATACTAGCATCAGGGCAAAATATAAAAACAAAACTAAATATATACAATAATATAGATTTAGGTGCATGAAATATCTACAATGATTACAGTTTAAGGTACATATTGTAGTTTTGAGGATCGTAAGTAGGAATTGTAAGATTTTGATGCAGAACTTTTACTTTAAACATAGTATTTTAAACTGTGGTATAGATAATTTTACATTAATACAAGATCTGAGTATCACCATTAATAACAAATATATAAACAACTAATAATTATGATATTATATATTACTTAGCAGTTTTTAAATAGTTTAACTATTCTCCACCTTTACAAGCTGCAACATTAAAGTAATGAGCAGATGAATGCATCAATAATTATGATCCATTATTGTAATGATTTGAAATTGGCCATTCTGCATCGCCAATGAGCGCTTTTACTTTTGGCACTTTTATTATATATTTTCACGTTTGTAAATAGGATTTTTAATGCAGGATTTTCACCCTGCACTGTGGTATTTTACTTTTTACAGTTGTACAGTTCTGCCCTCACGTTACCAGTATCTTTGTGCATCTACTGTGGTAACTATTGCATTAAATAAATAAATCTGGCAGCTCAGTTCGCAGCGCAGCTTCCCCTTTAATCCGCGCAGGAATGACATCATTACCGGGGAAGACTGAGGGGGGAGCCGAGTGACGCCATTTTCACGCACCGCGCAGTCAGCCAGTCAGTCAGTCAGTCAGTCAGCCAGTCAGCCAGTCAGTCAGTCCGAGAACCAGCGAGCTGTCATCGGTTCTTTTAGCCCTATGAAGCCGACATCAAGTTAGTTTTCGCGGACTCGTTCCTGTCATGGAACCAGAGGAGAACCGGCTCCGACTAAAGCCAGTGTGTGTTTTTGACAGTTAAGTGGCTAACAGCTATGTAGCTTTAACGGCGGTTGATGCAGTGAAACCAGAAGACACAGTTTGGGTATTGTGTTCCTATAACTTCTATATTTTTTTTACACTTATCGTGAGGAGTTGTGTGTCAAAGAAAGCTCCATTTAAAAAAACAGAGACGTTAAAAAGGGGCCAGAAGAACGGACGTTACAGTGACGTTACAGTTACTTGGCAACGGATGTCCTAGAGAACGGTAAGGGCTCCGTGTATTTCTTGGATTTGTATCATTAACCAATGAACCCCTGAAATGTTCATGTTTGTTTTCATGTGTCATTTTGTCAAACCACCAGCATTTGAGCCGCCATACTGTTTTATTAGTTTTAAAAGATGTGTGGGTCCGTGTTGACAGTTAATTTGCAGGAATTAGACACCCCTAAAGCCAGAGCTCCTCAACAGGGGGTCCTCTGAGTTACTGCAGGGATGGAGTACTGAACGGGCCTACCGGGCACAGGTCATGGTCCCTGACTCATGAAATAATGCTGTAACCGCCCCACAAAATTACCGAAAACATGACCAAAAAGGGCACATAAGTGGACTATAGGGATGCAAAATGACCACGAAGAACCTGTACACAAAACGACCACATAGAGACAAAAAATACCACAAAGACACTCAAAATGATCAAAAATAGATTTAAAACAATTACAAAGACGTACAAAACAACAAAAAATGGACGTAAAATGACCACAGAGAAACGTGTCTAACCAAAAGTAAACACAAATATGACTAACAATTACCACAAAGGGGCAAAAATGAGTATAGGAAGGCAAAAATAACCACGAAGAAATGCTAAATAACTGAAAATAGACACAAAATTACATAAAGACAAAAAAATGACCAGAAAGACACGCAGAATGATAAAAAAAATGTTAAAATGGCCACAGCAAGATGCAAGAGGACTAAAAATAGATGCAAAACAATAACAAAAATGTACAAAACAACTAAGAATGGACATAAAATGAGAGAAACAAAATGGCCACACATAAAAAGGACTAAAATAAGGTGCACAATGACCAGAAAGAAAAATAAAATGACTAAAAGTCGACTCTTTAAATGTAGGTGTCTTTTTCCTAGTGGGGGGCCTCTTACATGTCTGTTCCCAGGGGCCCGTGGTCTCACAATATGTCCCTGGATCCGCCAACTTTGATCGATTGATAATCGTTCCAACGTTTTTGTTTTCCCCCAAAATATGTCTGAATATATTCATTAACGTATTATTAGCAAAAATAAGATGTGTGAAAAAGTAAAGGCTTACGGGCTTATAGGCACTAAGGTAGTCATGCACAGATACAATTGAGCTGAAGGATTCAATGTGCCTTCCAAATGTGTGTTTAACATTAACATATCATGTATGGATAAATACATGAATATTAATAATGATCATTGTAATATCTTAGGATTGTATGCACCATGAAAAGCTGTGTGTATAGGCTTTAGACCCAATTTAATATGCAACTCAATTTATTACAATATAGTAGGGGGTCCCTGCTTCGTCTCTTTTTCAGCTAAGGGGTCCTTGGCCTAAAAAACAATGAAGACCCCTGCTCTAAATGAAACTGTCACTGAGCGTGCTAGCTCAGAGTTAGCCCTGGGTTAGTCCGTGTGACAGCAGGGAGGTACTGGCTAACTGGTTCTTCAGGTTAATCCATTTGTAAGTGAGGTAGCAAGGACAAAGCTGGAGGAACTATACGGGGCATGGACTAAACAAAACATGCCTGGGAAGATGCACTTGTTAGGCCAGTGCAGCAGCACCCGGAAGTCTTGATGTTTGTCATGTGATAGCTGGATGCCCCCCTTTCATTGATATTCAGAGTGGGGCTGAGGGCTGTGAAAGCTGCCTGTGTGAGGAGACGGCTTCAGAGAGGGGACAGGGGATCAAGTGTGGGACTCACAGCTGGGAAACGCTGAGAAGTGTCTATATGAATATTTTAGATTTTAGCACACAGTCTGTGAGTCTACGTGACGGAGAAATCTCAGGAACACCCACACACAAACACACAAACACGTTTTGTTTACCATGCCCTGCAGTGTTGTCATGTTTAATCCACCCAAAGGAGGGACTCCCCATGACAACCTGCAGGGCTCCTCCTCCAGGCTAACGCACCTCTCTGCTCTGCTGGGACGGCTTGTTGTCGGCTCAGAGATCCCACAAGGTTTTGGTGTGTTATACTGCTGGTGGGAAATGATAATTTTGTGTTGTCGCTGCAGATTTTGTTGTAACGCTGCAGGCACAGAGCCCTTGCAGGTGAGGCGTGTACACCAGCACACAGTGAAAACACTGCAGATGTAGTTCTGTTGTGTACTTTGACACATGACAATTATGGTTTTAGATTTGAATTGAAACATTGACAGTTTTATTATTGGACGATATTCTTTTTACAGAAACACAAAGGATTAGCTCTCTTTTACTGTACTGTTTCTTAAGTAACTTGTAAGCCTTTTAGTAATTCTGTTACTGTATCTTCTTGTTACTTATTGGCTGCCTGTATTAGGGCTGGACAATAAGATTGACATTCATTCATTCATCTTCAACCACTTATCCCGGGGTCGGGGTCGCGGGGGTGCTGGAGCCGATTCCAACTGACATCGGGCATGAGGCGGGGTACACCCTGGACAGGACGCCAGTCTATCACAGGGCACATAGAGACGCACAGAGACAGACAACCATTCATACCTACGTGCAGTTTTAGAGCCATCAATTAACCTAACATGTGCATGTCTTTGGACTGTGGGAGGAAACCGGAGAACCCGGAGAAAACCCACGCAGACACGGGAGAACATGCAAACTCCGCACAGAAGGGCCAGGCCGGGATCGAATGCTAACCACTACACCACCGTGTAGCCTTAACGATCAGAACGTAAAGCATTGTCAGAATGACAGATATATCACCATAATGTTGGACGCTGGTTTTTCATCGCATGGAAAGTTTCTTTTTTAATATATATATTCTTGACATTTTTATATAATTTTGACAAGATGTTTATCTAAGCACCCTACTGGGGCTGCAGTTTTCAAATGATATCCCTTCAGGTATTTCAGATAGCATTTTCTGAGAAATTCCAGTTAGTACGTGCTCATTATTATCAATTTAGACGACGTATTTGTGCATCACGTTAGCTTGATGTATGATTTCATTGAAAGACGATAAATGATCATATTTAATTATTTCCTATCCTAATCTCAGCTGATATACTAGCCTGATTTTGTTTGTTTGTTGTTATTTTGTTGACTGTCCACAGGCTTCTAGAAAAATAGGCAACATTAGAAATATCAATAAGTTATTGTTGTGGTTTCTGTGCCATCACCTGCAAACGTGAAATGTTTCTATCAACCATGAGAAGTGTCTGGTTAAAGAGGCTCAATTTAACACATTTAATAATAAAAAAAAGGAAATCAGGAGGAACTCGTGCTGCAGTCTCAAAGTGCTGTTTCATCCCAGTTTTTGGTAACGCAGTCTTATTCTCTGCACAAGCAACTTATATATGAAAGGCAGTGTGTGTATTAGAAACTTTTCTTTTTTTATTCTCTCTGTATCTTTCTCTCGGTAGCCTTCAGGGTGCCGCAGTAAAGAGCGGTGCCACCACTGTCTCTGTGGATCACAGCGTCTTAAACCTCTTTCACTGATTCCAATGATAAATGCAATCTCTCGCCCAGAGCTCGTTCATGGAAATATAAAAAAAGTTATTGATGCTCTTGATGTCATGTGAGGTCTTACCAGAAGTGAGTCTGCCACTCATCTGTAGGAGATGACACACACTTGAAATCAGCTGTAAATTCCCACAAAATCAGGCAGTCATGTTCCCGTGTTGGGTTAATAGAGTATAAGATGTTTTCAGTTTTCAGCTTTATTGTTCTGTCGCCTGTTGGACACCAAATTTGTCCATTATTGACATCAAACGTTGACATTTCCTGTGTTTCAGCCGCGGGGCGCCGTGTCTCGTGACGGCTCGATTTAGTAACCCTTTTCTTTGTCCCTGAAGCTAATTGCTATTGTCGTCACATGATGCATCAGTAAAGGCTTTAGTAAGACTGAAGGAATAGTGAAATCTGCTGCATGTTGAGGCTCACAAAGTGCAAAAAGAACAGCACAAGACATACGTGAATGACCGTGATCATATTATTTTTGCATCAATAAAAGGATCACTTGACTACTACTGCATCTATCTGCAGTTTCCTCCAGCTGCTCACAGATTTATAGCATTTTTAGCTCACTGTTTTTGTTTTTCTGGACTTAAAACTTAACCATTTTGTCTAGCTGGTGAGAAAGAAACATTCAGCGGTCAAAAAAAACAAAACAGAGCCAAAATAGAGAATTAATACTGAACTTTAATTAGTCAGGTGGCCAGAGACACAGCATCTAATGAATGCTAATGTAGCTCCAGCTAAAAAAGAAACTGGCTCACCATTTTAAAGATGTTATTATTCACAGGTTGTTTCTGTGTCCAAGTGGCCAAAAAGTTGTTTTCTTGCGTAATTAAAGTGAAGGACTGGTGTTAGAGTTTTTCAATCAACTTATTTTTGAGGTGTTCTGCACTGGACTTTCCTTCTGTAGTTTGCACTCTTTTTTTGTTTTCAGCTGCTGCAGACACAGCTGGTGTTATTATCTACCCTACCCAGTTTTTAAAGCTACTTATACCACACAGTATGGCTGCATAATACATGTTTTTTTTTTATCCTCATTGCAATGTAAAGTTGCACAATGGACATTTCACGAAAGACTGCGACACATTGCGAAAGAAACTCAGGGACCTTTCATTAATTGAAAGAGAGTATTCATAGAAAACCCCACTTTAAAATACAACTATTCTTCTTCTTTACTGGTGCATTTTCCGTTTGATATAACTGTTTTATTTATTGCGATATTCAACAAAGTTATCACATATTTTCCTAATATCGTGCAAACCTCCCAGACAAACGGAGAGAAAATCAAAAATGTTTTCTCTGACAGGACACAGAGGAAAAACAACCGTTGCGTCATTTGAATCACGGATAGACAGCAACCAAACATGCACACATTTATGAGTATGTTAAAAAAATGAACTGGTGAATTACACATGTAGAGGCTCTGTCAGACTTTCTGTCTTTAAAAATGAGGATGTGAATCACAGCTCTCATCGTGTAATAATGACTATCAGCCCCCACATCGCTGACAAAGATAGTTTCCTTGCAGGGCTGCTCTTCCTGCTTCCTGCTTTATCCTCGTGAGTGAATCCCAGAGCAAGCACTTACTGTTCCTCTTCTTTTTCTTCTTCGTTGGTCCCAAAACACAACCCACCCCCTCATTCGTAGCCTCCTTATATCAGTGCCATAACCTGCTTACATGAAGAGTTTCAGCGTCCCCAAGCGCCCTGCTTCAAGCCAGCTATTTACATTTCAAAAGTGAACTTCAGAAGTAGTTTTCTGTGGCTTTCCCTGTGGTGCTTTGTGTTCAGAGTCTGATGCCAGAAATAAAAGACTGTTAAATGAGAGCTGTTAAAAAAGCTTGTGCTGTCACTCTCACTTCTGTATTACACAGCCTGCAGTGGCGGTTGTTGTCTCTCTTGTTCTTTGGCATGTTTACCGTGCTCTGGGTTGTTGGAGTATAAAACAGGGATTTTTGGATATATTTTTTCCGTGTGGAGTCTCTTAGCTATTGTGTAATTACTTAATCATTTAAGTCATTCTTCAAGCTAAAACACAAAATGTTACCTGGCTTTGGTTTCTTAATTGTGAGGATTTTTATGGTTTTCTTTGTCTTATTTGATAATAATATAGAATATTTTGGGTACTAGACTGTTGGTCAGACTAAACAAGTAATTTGAAGATGTCACCATGCACATTTTTTACTTTTTCTGGCATTTTACAGCCCAATCGATCAGCAGGTTGATCTATGATGAAAAAAGTTGCAGCTCTAATTATTTTATTTTTAGGTGTTTGTCATCATTGAAACTGATGGTGAATTAGAGAAACAAATGGAACACCAAATACAAGATAAGTACTGATACCTTTGCTTAATCAGTTTGCCTCAGTTTGAGGTTATTATAATCTATACTTTCAATATTATTTATATTTGTGCTGCACAGCTCTGTGCACCTGGAGCTGCTGTTTTTCCATCTCCTCCTGCACACAGTTTCCTGCCCAGCTGTCAGCTGATAGGCTGCAGGCTGGTTGCTGAGTCACATGGAGCGATCAGAGCTATAGCCCTTCTTCCGTCTTCCTCGTCTGCTCCGGGCAGTCTTCACATATTGGTTTTTTTATTCCACACTTGAACTAAATGTGAAATCTGGCAATTCAGGACACGTACGGGGAAAAAAAACGTTTTTCACCACAGCAGCTTTTATACTCAGGTGGGCACGCTGGTTCAACTCATCGTATCATCACAACAGTATGGATAAGACGAATGTGAAGTCAGTCACTCTCAGTGTTGGTTTCATTTCTGTTTATTTTTTCTCCACAAAGCCATGCAGTTACTCCAGTCAGTGTGTCTGTAATTATTCAGTGTGTCATTTCTGTTTGGTGTGCTAGCAGAGATTTATTAGGAAGCTCACTACAAGTGCTGCCGAGGCGCTCTGTCATAATCCTCTTAAGTGTGTGTGTGTGTGTGTGTGTGTGTGTGTGTGTGTGTGTGTGTGTGTGTGTGTGTGTGTGTGTGTGTGTGTGTGTGTGTGTGTGTGTGTGTGTGTGTGTGTGTGTGTGTGTGTGTGTGTGTGTGTGTGTGTGTGTGTGTGTGTGTGTGTGTGTGTGTGTGTGTGTGTGTGTGTGTGTGTGTGTGTGTGTGTGTGTGTGTGTGTGTGTGTGTGTGTGTGTGTGTGTGTGTGTGTGTGTGTGCGCGTGCGCGTGTGCGTGTGTGTAATAGTAACATCTGTTTTACCTTCTTCACCTGATAGTCTGCCTCCTTAATCAGGATGATGCTGATTCAAGATCTGATTATGTGCTATGACGACATTATAGTAGCACTAAGATGCTGATGAGTGTTTAGGGTCAGTGTTGGGTTCAATTGTGTTTTATGTGGGATTATTGTGAGAGGAGGAATCAGCTGCAAGGAAAATCGTAAACGTGGCCTCCAAGATCATTGGGCAACCACAAAAGCTATTCTGTAAGAGGAACTTTTTAAAATGACTAATGAGCCGTTTCACCCGCTGCAGAGTGAACTAAACTGTTGCCTTCAGGGGGACGTAATCGTGGAAAGAGGGCAAACAGAAATGTCTATAAACAATCCTTTGTTCCAAATCCTGTCAAGGCAATAAATAAAATCTGGTGTTGTATGATGCAAGCAGGTGCTTTGAACAGTATATAATAGTGTATTTTGTAGACGTGTGTAAGTGTGCGGTATTTTTTATGTGTTGAGCTTGTTGTCTTTTGTTGTTTTTTTTTTACAGTGTTTTATGTTTTCATGACATATTAAAACAAAAGACCAATTCATGCAAAAAAATTGTATCTGTATTTTTCTGGTGGTTTCACGCTGTATGACAGTATATTTTTATTTTTCGCCTGACTGGAACTTATTATATTGGCGTATTCTACTGTCAGGAGTTCATACTAGATTATACAAACATGCTGTTCTGCGGTTTCGTTTTGTAAATGCCTGTTGAGGATTTACAGTAGATGTTTCAACTATGCACCGGTATGGCAGTTATAGAAAAATTCATATCATAAGGGAAAATAAAACTGGTATACCGACCAGCGCTGTGTATGTGATTTTTCTAAAGTTGTGGCAACTGTCTGGATAAAGGGAAAGCTAAAGATGCAAAACTATAAAATCCTGAGTAAAAAAACAGCTCAACAAATATGACGATTACTAGCAGCCACTCGTTGTGTGATTTAAGTTCTCTACTTGTTCCTTTTAGAGGTTTCCTCTCTAACAATCCTCACCTCCTATCTGTCATTATCTGTAAACCACATGCAGCCCACAAGCCACAGATCTGGATTTAAACTATCAGCAGGCTGCAGGTTTATCGTCCGCAACACCAAAGTCGCCCTTTTCCTCAAAGCATCTTAAGTGATGATGCCTCAGTATTTGAGAGCACTTCAGACTAGTTTTTACAAATGCGACATTACATTTAACCTTTTGTTAATTCAGCTTTTTTTCCAGTTGCTGCAACACCCTGCTGCTGTCAGTGCTTCGCTCAAAGGCACCTTGAGTGTCACTGAAGTGGGAAAAATCTCTCAACCTGAACCAAGAATTATTTACTCACACACATGATCTGAACTTTTCTTTAAGCCAGTGTTGTTTCTCGCTCTGAGCCTGGTATTGATCGTAAAGGGAGATGAGTCAGGCTGTGTAATGGCCACGAGACAAGAAAAGGTCAGGAGGACACAACTTTGAATGAAACATCTGAAGGCTACGTGCTTGCCCTTTAATGATTCTCTACATCAATACATCTACAGAATATCACAGGTATCTGGTGAACGGCAATCTGTTGCTCCAGGAAGTCCCTTTTCCCTGGTCGTCCTGTCTCTGACATCTTTGCAGTAATAAACATTAACCCTGATTAAACCTTTGTTGCGTTATATGTAATTTAGTTCTTAACAAACATAGATGTCATGAGACGAGTGGATACTAATAAGAGTTCAGAGTCCTGAGAGGACAGCAAGAGGCTTTCAGTTTCCTTGTTTTTGTCAGAAAATTATTTCTCCTGATGTTTGTTCTCTTTAGTTTCATGAGGATACCCCACTCAGATTAATTTAATGCAGTCTTTTTTCTGTGAAATATTGAATTTCCTTGATTGGATTTGTCGGATCTCTGGACACATACTGTATAAAACTGCGCAAGTTAAAATTAAATTAAATTTTATTTATAGTGCCAAATCATAACACAAGTTATCTGAAGACAATTGACATATAGAGTAGGTCTAGACCACACTTTATGACTTATTGATTTACAGAGACCCAACACTCCCCCCCTGAGCAGCAACAATTCACACTATCTACTACTAAAAAATAGTAATAATTATTATAGCTATTGTATACATAATTAATCCAGCAATCATGTGCACACAGTGGCAACAAAAACCTTCCCTTTAACAGGCAGAAGAGAACAGACACAGCTCTATGGAGGACGGACATATGTCTGCATCGGTTGGGGGGGTTAGAGAGAGAAAGAGATCAGACAGATCGAACAGAAATAACTTTAAAATGGATCTATAAATAATTTTGACTTTAACTTTCCTCTCCCTGTTGATAAATGGGCAGGATGCGTGAGGACATGTCCACCATGGTGTGCGTGAAGGAGGAGGAGGACCCTGGAGAGAAGATGTCCCAGGATGAGATCATCTCCCGGACCAAGCAGGTGATCCAGGGACTGGAGGCCCTGAAGCAGGAGCACCACTCCATCCTGGAGGGCCTGCTGGGCACGCTGCGATGCCTGAAGCAGGACGAGGAGGGCGTCCTGGTTGAGGAGAAGTCCCACATGATCCGCAAGTCCCTGGAGATGCTGGAGCTTGGGCTGAGTGAGGCACAGGTGTGTGAACACAGCACAGTCAATCAGTGGTGAATCAACTGAAGTATGAGGCGTGTTCTATTGTGTAGGGGTCTGTTATTAACCAATTACAAGGGCCTTGTAAATAATCTGAAAGCATTCACACACAGGACGTACACACACATCCTGTATTGATGCTGTAATTACCAGCCCACCAAAAGATCGAGACGGAATGCTGAATAGCCTCGGCTTCAACTGCCTATAACGTCTAATATCAATATTGATTTCATTCTGTTTATATCTTAATAATAATACAGTACCGGCATGTCATGTTATTTGAAAAAAAATGCTTATGAGTGGGAACCACAGCTGTTTAGTAACAGCTCCAGCAAAGATTTAACACTCTTTTATCTGAGGGTGTGAACCAGTAAACCAGTATTTCTTCTTATCTCAATGTTTGTGCATGTTTTGGATTTTTTTATTTATTTTTTGACCAATGACAAGCTCAAGATGTCTGTAAGACATGTGGAAACCTTCAGAAGCCAATAAAATAAACAACATTTTTGTTGCCTGAGCTCTACCTTTTTACTAATGTCAGACGTTAAGTGTATGAGATTTGTTTTCAGGAAGGCTCTGTGAGAGAGGTTACAGATGAATAAAGAGATTTTGGTAAACAATCATAAAATACACACCCGAAGACAGAATGCACCTGCAAATTGTTGACGATTAAAACACACAAAAAAGACATAGACAAGTCTAGCAAGACCGACAGGTGCAAATATCCATCCACCCACATAAAACAAATGACTTAAAAGGACAACACTGAGCCCTCCCTATTCTATAAGACACTATTTGTGATACATTTCTTTATAGCCCTCTTAAAACTTCTCTCAGCCTCAATGAGTTTTAGATATATTGGAAGTTTATTCTTTTTAATTTCAGCCGTGGATGAAAACCTACAGGTCTGGATATTTGTTTAAATTGAGGCGTATTTGTTTCATGGGAAAGAGGAGTGACAGATTTCAAAAAGGCTCCAGCAAGACTTCAAAAAATGCTTCTATTGTGGAAAGACCTTCAGTTGACAGCAGTTTGTCTTGTACTTAATAACACACCAAGAAAACAAAGCATACTTATAAATTCTAATGCAGAGTTCAGTGGCCTTTTTCTGTCTCTTTTAAATATCTTTTTATTTATACAAACGGTCTTACAGAGATCTTAAGAGAGAAGCTTTTATAGCCAGAAATAAAACATGATAAAATGCTGATTTTTTTCTCTCCACGGTGCTGCCTTCTCTACAGGGAGCGAGATGAAACAGAATAGTGTTGCATTGGGAATGTTGCATGATAGACGACTGTACCTTTACAGTAGCGAATACCACAAATGAAAACAAAATAAATGCAGATTTATTCCAGAGAACATTTGAAAACTGCCAGTTGGTTTATGTCGTTGCTCAGTTGGCAAACACTGGCACATGAGTCACTGATAAGTCACTGTTGATGCTGTAGCCTCTCATCGTCTCCCAGCAGGCTTTGCCTATTAAATATACAATACACTGCACCATGCAGACTCTAATAACGACCTTCAGATGTTTGGGTAGCTTGCAGTTTTTGTAAAGAAGAGTGCGATTCATATTTTTCTGCATAATGTTCCTGCTCTAACATCCCAAATGTCTTTATTCCTCAAACTCTTTGGGTAAAAACATATGTTGTAGGATGAAAGGCTGGGAGGGGTGTAATTAGACAAAGTGCCTCACAGGGACATGTACACATATTTAGTTCTGCAGTGTACTATTATCACAGTTTTAGTACACACACTAACTTACACATTATGCTGCCACTGAATCTGCCTCAGTCCGCCTTAGAATTGAAATATTTAATGTTGAATATAATTAGTGCATAGTATTAATAGCACAGCGCCCTTATGTATCAAATATTCTGATATTATAGCATTTTAAAATCATCAGATACCACAGGAATCAAAGAGATTTAGTATCAATGTTTTACAAAACAGCCCAGGATGATTGTAGCAGGGGATGCAGGGAATATTGTCTACTGCTGCATCCATAATATGCGATATGATTTACGCTTCCCCCGTCTTGGTCCAGGTGATGATGGCGCTGTCGAGCCACCTGAGCTCAGTGGAGTCAGAGAAGCAGAAGCTCCGGGCTCAGGTACGCCGGCTCTGCCAGGAGAACCAGTGGCTGAGGGACGAGCTGGCCGGGACGCAGCAGAAACTGCAGAAGAGCGAGCAGAGCGTCGCCCAGCTGGAGGAGGAGAAGAAGCACCTGGAGTTCATGAACCAGCTGAAGAAGTACGACGAGGACTTGTCCCCATCTGTGAGTGTTTAACATAATGTTTGACCAGACATCTCACAGTATATGCCACAGTAATACTTTGCTTCATCTCCTGCCAAAGGAGCAAGTTATAAGAATGCTGAAAACAAGGCAGAGGTAGTAAAATCAGCAGGTTTTTGTTTGGAGTAGTAATCTGCTCACTCGTGTGTCACATTTGCAAACCAGAAGTCCTTCAGAGAGCACATTCTTCTTAAAAGACTGCATAATAATAATATAAATTACTCTGCATTATAATCAATATAACAAATAATGCCTGACAATTATGGGATACATGTCCCAGATTTTGTGTGTTGTGAAGCAGTTCTTGGCAAAAATGTTCATAAATGAAATTCAGAGTCAAAACGTAAGGACAAAAAATGTCTGAAGTTGTTTGTAGTGGTTAATTTTCTCTCACTTTAATTATCATGTCTCCACGGTAACCCTGAGATGTTTTTAATCGAGTTAAGTTTGTTTCTTCCTTTTTTTAAAGAGTCTTATTTCTTCCTGGAACTTATCAGCAGCAGAGGTGATTTAAAAGTTATCAATATAAACTATCTCAAGTATTTTAACACTCTGAAATGTGCTCGACTGGATCCAGAGTGCAGAACGACTGCATCAGCAGATGAGTCAGAACTTATATAGAAGTTTATAAAACAATGAGTCATTGTCCTCCTTCTCTCCCCTCTCTCTCCCTCCCTCCCCTCTCAGGAGGAGAAGGACTCTGATTCCACTAAAGAGACTCTGGATGATCTTTTTCCAGATGACCAGGATGACCAAGCCCCAGGCAGTGAGTGTTCCTCTTCTTCCCTCTTCTCTCTGGGAGATTCTCAAACATTATCAGTCCTGGACGCAGATATGAAGTGTAGTTCCTGGCCTCAGGGACACAGATGTGATTGTAAGGGGTGCTCCTGTCAAGTGGAAAGAAAGATATTGAATAGTTGAAAGGCGTAGTTAACTTTAGCTTCTACAACATTAATACTTGTAAGTTGAAGGCGATGACTAATGATGCAGGTTTGTCTTCTTTTTTTTGTCTGACGGTTGCAGTAATATAAAAAAAAATGTCACTGCTGTAAAAATGATTCGTGCTCTCGAAACGAAACGTTCATCTTTCAGCAGCAATGCTCATGAATCGAATATACCAAAGTTTAATCAGTGGATGTCCCCAGAGTCACAATATTTATCACATAATATATGGAAGGGGTGTTACAATTTTAATTCTATACAAACTCCCACTTCCTTGCAAGTGTCTGAAGTAAAGAAAACTCAGCAACACACAGCGTTGTTTAACATGCAGCTAAAGATGCAGCATACGTTAGCTTACCAGTAGCCTGCAGCTGCACTTTTCGACACTACATGGCCAGAGTCGGAGAAACCACAGAACTAGAAAATCCTCCTGCTTCACTGAAGTCACCGGTGTGGCAACATTTTTCCTCTCCTGTGAAATATGTAAACAACAAACGGTAAGGCATAAAGAGGCTTCATGGTGCATTCAGGTACACCTTGTAAACTTATTGTGCATTCATGTTAAGTTGGCAAAAGTATCGATACTTTTCCGATGCCACGTGTTTAAAATGATACGATCTCTAATAATTATACATGTAGTAGCATCGAGAGTACCAAAACTAAAAATTAAAAAAAACAACAACAACCCAGACAGCACGTTGTAGCTTACTGGCTGTAGCATGCAGCAAACATTAGCTTACGAGTAGCTGCACTTTTCATGACGCCATGGCTACTGCAGGAGTCGGACATGATGGAGAAACATCAAAACTGTTAAAATCCCTTCCCTGGAGTTGCCGGTATGGAACTATTTTGCCTTCCTAGTGAGTTATGTAAACAAACAACAAACAGGACTTTGTGGTGCATTCAGGTGCACCTCTGAGAAACTAAAACTGTTGTTGTAAAGTACCCTCCTGCCATATAGGAGTGTGCTTAGGACTGTTGATCCTTTTCGCCGTGGTATCTAATGAGGTATTGAGCATCCTTTTTTTTATACCAGCATCGTATCAAAGTTTAGCAGTCTGGTGTTGTGACCAACCTTACATACATGTGCACCTAAACTCTGAGAAACTCAGACTTGTTAAGTACCCTTCTGCCATCTTATTGTGGCTTAGCTGTCAGTGCTGCGTGAAAAAAAGAATCATGCATTTGGAGAATTGGGATAACCCTAATATATGGTGGTGGTTTTTCTCCTGCCATACATTGCAATTCTAAACTTTTCTGAACTCTCTGAAGCGTCATAAATCTTTGTTTCTTCATCTCTGTCTACTTAACCTTCCCTGCCTCGCTCTGCCCCTCTCACTCTTTACTCCCACTCTTCATGTCCATCTCTTCCCTCAGTGTTTGATGGGGTGGTCTTTCAATAGCTCAGTAGCCCAGACAGTACAGCTGTGTTGGCAGTAAAGGGCCCATTAGTCAGGACCTAGTTTGGCCTGGAGGGAGGCCAAATGGGGTGAAAACCTCCCAAACAGATTGGTGCAATATAGTTCCAGGATTTCAACAGTGTGTTCTTTTTGTGTGGCTGTATTCAGGTGAAATGATGTTTCACCAAAGACCACAGCAGTGTTGAACGTTGGCTTACAATACAAAAAATACTTAAAATCTAAACATTTGGTATCGTATACCATGGCAAAAAAACATTTAAAGCACATAAAAAAGAACCTGTTCTTCTTTGTGAAACCGAATATAAAAGCCTCCTTTCACAGGGATTATAACTACAGTTAAATAACAGCGCCCCGCAAGAAGAGCTACAGCACTGATTTGGCTGAATTAAAAGAAATGCACCATAGCTTTGAGGTTGTTTGGGACAACTGGCAGACTGACCTACAAGCCTCTGGTCTCCAAAACAAAATAGCAAACATTTTCTTCCAAAACTTGGCTTTCTATAAGAGTTTTTTTAAACCTTTTTTTTGCACCAAGGTGATTCCCGTTTGGCTTCTGGCATCAGTTTGTCAGCCAGTTTAAATTGCTGACAAATAGACCTCAGACTGGTTCACACTCTGCAGATAACTGTCTGCGCCAGACTGCAGCCCTAGAATATCGCCAGCTGTGTCCTTTTTTCAAAAGGAAGAACGATCAAGAAACAAAAATTTCAGCTACATATTTGCAGCACATTTTAAATCTCCTTTTTTATTTTTATATATGTATACCGTATGTTTCTTCTTTCAAAGAGACCAGTGTCCAGGGGTTATTCCCTGCTCTTGCAGCAGTGTTTGGTGGGTGTAATTTTAGGTTTTGATTCAGACTTCTCTTTGGCCTAAATTATGACTGCAGTGCAGGTTTTAGCGCAAATGAAGCAGAGCAGGTTGTTTTTGGGACACTGTGTCAAATTATAGGACTACATTTCTTTCATGTTTTAAGATGGAAAGCTGGCTTTGTTATGCTGTTTTTCAGCATTTTCCCTCACGGTTTTAATAGGGCTTTTGCTGACTGAAAAGGAATATGAGTAGACAGGAGAGACAGACTTTTTAATAGAACATAGCTGTGAGAAAGATTGACTCTCTACCTTTTTTTCTACAGTCTATGCTTTCTACAGCATGAATCTCAATAAACAGGGTGTCAGTTTAGAGGCTAAAACTGCATAATGATTAAAAAAGAAAGTGACATTTCTCCTCTGAGTTATAAAGACCGTAGCGTCAGTGTAAAGGGTTTATGTCAAAAAGTCCTGGAGCTGCTTTCTTTCTTTTTTTTTTTAAATTTATTTTGTTAATGTTTTAGGGCTTGGCACTAATAAACCCAACTCTTAATATCCATTTGAACAAGTAATGAAACATTTTAAAATAGTTATCATATGTCAGATAACCAGTTTTTCTAAGATTAGAAGATGCATTTAATATTGGGAATTGTTCAGAGCACTTACAAAATTAACTGTTAATTAACTGTAATTATAAGGGAGGTTTGACATAAACACAATTAAAAAACAGCATATTTTAATGCAATAATTATGCAACCTCTCCCATTTTTTTCGCATAAACATGTCTCATTGTTGCACACACCCACACACTCCTGCTCACACCTACTTCACTGCTTACAGTAAATACAATTCGGCTACATGTGAGGAGGGTATATATACAACAATTAATGGACTAAAAATAAGAAACAGATGGGTGGTTAGCCTGGAGGGTAGAGAAGCAGTAGTTTATTGGTGTATGTTGCCAAACAATCTCTCATCCTCCTCCTCGGCATCAAATCAAAGTTCAGAAATGGATGAAATGAACAGATGACCAGACTCAAATTGTGCTTAAATTAACATGTGTTTTGAATGAATGAAGAGTTTGGATAGACGACAGAGAACGGTAGGACAGTAGTAGGTCGTGCACTGTGAAGAAATGCACCATAAAATGCTGCTTCCACTTACATTAATCCTCTCTCAGAGCGAAACAGAGCTGTCTTTATGTGAGTGTGTGTGTAACGAAGGAGTAGATTAGATGTCTGATTCAGAATGCCTGAAAAGCTTTTGAGGTTTTAGTAAATTGCCTTCAGCAGGGAAGAAGATAATGGTGATGACGGCTCTGCCTGTATTTGAAGTGGCCTTAGGCTTATATACACTGATTTCTCTGTGCAAATATTTACACTCAGTCACTCAGTGCGTTTAAATGCAGTTTGAAAACCTGATTATATTCAGGTTAAGGCAATACTGTGGTTTCTCAAACGCCATGTAAACACCGTACCCCGGGTGAAATCGGAGTTCTCATATCCCTATTAACAGACCTAGATAACTACTTCAGTACCCCGATATTTTGTGCATGTAAACAGCGTTCCCAGATTATGATAAAGTGACACATCTGCACGGCGAGTAACATCACAACCAAGAAGACCCGTTTCTGTCATAATTCTGGCGCCCCCCCCCCCCCCCCCCCCCCCCCCCCCTTTTCCAAATTGTTGCCATGTTGACAAATGTTAACCGGGAAAAAAAGCAGTATCCCGTCCAGTTGTATGTTGGCGGAGCGCCACTTACGGCACCAGAGATATAGTTACTCCCGTCATTTTCCCATTCTCTACCACTCATGTACACGGGGGAACTTTGATGAGTTTTAATCGAACCTGCAGCATGTATTGAAGGAGTGACTGTTGCACCTCCATAAAGAGACTATTAGCCTCTAATATAGTTCAAGCGCCTTCACTTCCCATAATGCAACTTGATGGCTTTTTAGCCTGACTCGTATTCTGTGTAAAACTGGTTGAGTTTGGGGTGTCTCTGCGTGCGTGCCTGCGTGCGTGCGTGTAAACAAATACTGTTTTCTGTTTAGTAGCTGGTGATGGATGTTAATACTGATTGTCGGTACACTGTGTTGCTGAAGATGCCGTTGGACACATTTCTAGTTCTGGCAGCATAAAGAGGTCTTGAAATGGTCTTTTGACAGTCATATTGACATCATAACAGCACTTTAACTACAGTTCCAATGTGTTTATAGGATTGTGTCAGACATGGACAAAATGTAGCTATTTGTACTTAACTCAACACTTTCTGTTTTGTTTTTGTGGAAAGAATCTCAACCTCATCTGTCTAAAACAAATATAATTGACATTTGTAATGAAAATGTATGAAACCTTCTATTATATATGGCCATAATCAAAGGCAAAACTTGTGTGTGTGGACGCGCTTGTCTGCTCATGCACGTAGTCTGGCCCAGCCGTTACTCTTGTGTAGGTAGAGGCATGCAGCTGTGGTGTGAGTGGTTCTGGTATCACTTGGAGTTGGGACATGTAGAGTAAATATAGAGCTGCCTGCTGTTTTAACAAGAAACCCAATCAGGTGGTTTCCTGACCTGTTGCTCACACACACATTCGTGCATTCTTACATACTCACACACACACACACACTTGCAGACAGACAGACAGAGAGAGAGACTGCATGTCATGAGAGACATTCCTCACCATGTCCACTCGACCCCATTAAACGTGACCCACAGAAACCAGCACATTTGCTGTGCACCGTAGCAGAATGACAACATTTTTTATGTGTGAATAAACTTGTTTGAGGGTCATATGCTAACAGCAAGTGGCCGTGTGTTGGTTTGTTGTAGTTTCAGCTTTTTACTCATTTGTAGGAACTCAAATAACTAACTGCTTCAGAGGATGGTTTTAAACACATCACATAAAATTAATAATAATAAGCCAGTATTTAACATGCTTATTTTGACCTTTATGTCTATAATGCTTGGCAGATTGCTGCAGTATCATTTTCTTTTTCAGCATCATTTTATATAAAAACTACTAAATTAACCAACAAGGAATGTACAGATGAGTAGAGAAATCATATCATCATCTATTTTAAATGCTCAAAAACATTACTTATTTCCATCCTCTAAGTCATGATGGTTTCGAGCTTTTCTTTATTTCATGAGACAAAAAATTTAATTTCTTTGGGTTTTGGCTAGCCTGGCTATTGCCAGACCAAGTTCAATCTACGATTGCACGTTGGCCTGGGAAGGCTGCCGTCATTTTCTTCTATACCAGAGCGGGCATAGTACAGTCCTTTAACCAATCAGACCAACGATCTGGGTGATGTGCTCCATTTGTTTGGCCACCAGCGGGTCAACTGGTAGATTAAACATCTACCTAAAAAACAGTCGGCAGTAAAGCTAAATAAAGTAAATACTTCTTTTCTTTGGAGGAAGTGCTCCAGGGCAAGGTTCTGCTCAGTTTTCATAGGGCACACTCACACTGTCGTTCTCTCCCGGGCCAAAACCGTTTTTTCAGCTAAAGCCTAGTACCTTTAAGCAGTGTGAGTGCACCCGTTCTGCGCATAACTGCGGCCAGCGGGCCGTCCACGGGCTTTAGCAGAGCCATTTGCACATGTACGAGCACGAGCGTGCGCACGTGTACGAGCACGAGCACAAGCCCTACGGCGGTAGCGGTATGTGCGCCTGTTCGGACATAGAAAATAGAACGACGGACCATGCGCGGACATTTAACAACAACAACAATTGCGGTGAAAGGTTCACGTTGGTGTGATGCGGAGGTGGAGTGTTTACTGCAGATTTGGTCAGATGAAAATATTCAAAAACAGTCGGACAAGACGCACAAAAACTCCCAGGTCTACGGAAAGATTTGTAAACAAAGCCACACACACGCGATGAATGCGTGTGACGTGTTACAGCGTGAGGATGTATGGACAGCAAGAAGCATTGGCCGAGGCCCAGGCAGTGTGAGTACAAACGGGGCTGGGGCGCGGGGGGAGAGGGAGGGGGGACAAGTACCCTAAAGCCCGGGTCGCGGTGCGGAAGGACAGTGTGAGTGCGCCCATAGTAAACTTGCCACCAAAATAATTTAAACCTACAGTGCCAGTTGCATCAACGGGTAGCGGTTGCTGCGCTTTGGTGGCCGCCATGTTAAATATAAATTGTATTATGTGTCATTATTCACAATTTCATGGTACAAATGACAACAAACACTGACTCTTCCTGTGATTTCTTTTCCTCAGATCTCAGATCATAAGAAATAAGACTTTCTAAATGGGTCAGACATACATTTCCTTGCTTCCTAAACACAATGCAGTTCTACTGAAATGGTCAAAAGCACAGACGTGTGTGTGCTAATGTCTAATCTTTTCTTTCTCTTTCCTCCGTGCGTCTCCAGTCCAGCCGACTCATGGAAGCGCTGCAGCAGCGGCCGCCCAGCAGGGGGGCTACGAGATCCCGGCTCGTCTGAGGACCCTCCACAACCTGGTGATCCAATACGCCTCCCAGGGCCGGTACGAGGTGGCTGTGCCCCTCTGCAAACAGGCCCTGGAAGACTTAGAGAAGACCTCTGGACATGACCACCCAGACGTGGCCACCATGCTCAATATCCTCGCCCTTGTTTACAGGTGGGTCCATGAGATATTGTAGTGAGGTGAAGAGCCAGTTCCAAAAGTCGAAGGCGTTTGTGTCTCTGGTCAAGTGCAGAAGCAGGAGGTGCTGTGTGCACGCGAAACGAGGACTACTCGAGGAATCGAGAACTGATGCCCATCCCTAGTATTAAAAAAAATTCTGATTGCATTTTCAGATGAGTTTGTTAAAATATTTTTCAAAGAAGAAAAAGTTGCCAGACATCTAACTTTATTGCGAGAGCAGGCTTACTACGCACACACCACACATTATCTGTTTTGAAGACTCTGCTGAGCTCTTTTTTTATTTGCTCTGGCAGGTACTCTCACAGTCAGACACATTTTCAGCCAAACAGATCCTAGGCAAGCAAATCACATCCTTTTAGCTCATGTGTGGTGGGTTTAAGATGGTGACTGACAGAAGAGCGTCATGCTTTACTGCCGTTACTGAACGTTAACTGGCATACTGCGTCAAGAGCATCTTATCAGGCTCACATCAAACTGTCGAACTAGGCAGTGCTGATCAAATATGAATTGAGATTCTGTAACTCTATTGCCTATTTCTTGCATAAAATGTTATCAGAAACAAGGTTAGTGTACTGTTTAACTGTCATTTGATAAAGTTTGTGACATTTTTTTCTGTTTCAAAATGGTCCAAGCACCGCCCCAACTTGCATGTGTCACTCAGTGTTGCGTTGTTTCATTGCTCTGGTTGGTTGTTGGTCTGTCTAATTGCTTCCAGATGCATTTTGGTCTGCACAGTTGTTGATGCCCCTTGGAAACTGAAAATGAACGGAGAGGTTCCAGTGATGCCAGGCTAGTTAGCCTCATGAAAACAAAGGTCTTTTATTGGCTTGTAAATCCTGAGGTATTTTACAAGCCTTCCCAGGATTTTAGAATGGACTGAAGCCTATTAGTAAATGTTGAGATGGTGTTTTGGTAGGTGTCTATGAAAGGAATATTTTTAACCTTGTTGCTGTCGTAACATCATTTGAAAACCCTCAGAACCTTTTAACAACTCTGCTTTTTTTTCCAAGAGAAAGATGTGATAATAGTTCCAGCATGTTGTCGTTCTGTCACCCTCACAAACACAGTGGCACGTCTCTTGAAAACCTTTGGGTAACATTTTTGTGTGACAGGGATCTCTATAGGTCCTCCCAAACGATGGTTGGATTCCTTTCTAGGCCAGAAGTGTAACACAGCAAACATAGCAGACACAATCAGAAGATTTACAGTATAGTAATAGAACTGGGGAAGTGTTCATTTCCCAGCTCGAGAAGAAAAGAACAAAAGTGCTGGACATGTCTTTTTACAGTGGTTGGACCCATGTTTTCTTTCTTCCACAAATCTTCTCCATTGAATAGTCAGGAATGAGAGAGTAGGTCGTCTTGTTGTCAGCAGACTGTTGCATTGACTGTGGGAACTGCTGCAAAGCTATTTGGACTGCGCCACCTGAAAATAATGGTCCGTTAATGGAAATTGTTAGCATAGTTTTATGTTTTCTCTGTGCTTGTCTTGTTCTTCTGTGTCCGTGTCTTTCTCTCTGACTCTGTTTGCTTCTGTCCGTTTCAGGGATCAGAACAAATACAAGGAGGCGGCAAACCTGCTGAATGACGCTCTGGCCATCAGGGAGAAGACTCTCGGCCGAGACCATCCAGCTGTGAGTACATCTGTCTCTGCACAACTCCAAAGTTATTCAGTTGTGCCCTGTTGTTCTGGACAATGTGTTTTTTGTGACCTTGCTTTAATCAGTTTTATTTTTAATTATTATTATCATCTTGTGTCTCAGTTTAACACAATAGTTTGTCGGGTGAATTGTCTTTACAGTCAGGTGCAGAAAAACATGTATATAGACATAAATAAATACTCAAAAAGAGATTTAAATGTTAGATATACACTTGACAAATTTCTGTTTTTTGCTTAGAGTTATGTGAGATTGTTTGTATGGAAAATATGAAGCTACAGAAATATGTGTAATCCAGGACAGAGAATGACTGGGACCAGAAAATAATTGTTCCTTTTCAATAGACACCAATGTACATTTTTCGGGAGCTGAGGTCCCATGGGGGTCTACCGGGAGCTGTATTACAGGGGTGGGACTTGCCAGCCCTAGGGCTTTTATTGTTAAAGGGAAGAACGGAAGGAGTGGATCTGGTACGCGCTGCCCTTGTAAAGGTTGAAGGAGTAATACAGTTTGCTGCCCTGCTTTAGAGCCTCCATGTTGTGGTTTTATAATCGTCATAAGTCGACAACACAATCAGATTGGTTTATGACTTTATTTGCGGTGCAAAAGTTTGCAAAAATGACATCAATTTTTCAACATGTGATATTCGTCTTATGTGTGAAAGTCCTCAGGAGAAAAACAACAGTTTGAAAAAATATAGTGATAAATTAATCACACGCAAAAAAAACCTGCCCCGGTGGAGGCTTTTACTAAAGCCAAAGTAGACAAACTCCACCTCTAAAGATCACTAATTATCACGTTATATCTTGTTTATTTAATCCAAACAAAAGCCCAATATTAAAAGAAAACATGTTGTGGTGTTATGAGAGGTTATGTGCCTGGGCTGATTTTGTCCATTCCCCCTAAAGCCAAGCAGTAATTTTATATTTACTGTTCAGTCATGAGTGGTACTGATTTCTAAGCAAAAAAGAGCATTTCACCAAACGTCAAACTATTCCTCTAAAATAAAGAGCTCTAACGATGAATTATTACCTTTACTGTAATAAACATTTTAAAATGAGTTAGTGCAGTTAATGATAGAAAATAACAGTTCTCTATCTCGTTAAACTCACTCACTTTAATTTACTCTTTAATCCACACATATGTCTGGCTGCTGCAGTGTCCCGGTTTCCCCCTCAGGGATCAATAAAGTTCATTTAAAAATATTTGACCCTGCCTTCCATTCAGGTAACACACATAATAACACTAACAGTCGTAATAAGAGTGCAGCCAAAGTAGTGTTTGATTTACAGTTTTGATGCATTTATCATCATTAAAGAGCCCATAAATCTATGAATGAGATTCAGAGTTGCTAAGTGGTACACTGAGATGCAGTGTACTCCTGTTTCATGAAAGTGTAATATTAAACTTGTTCTCCGGTTTCCTCCCACAGTCCAAAGACATGCAAGTGTTAGGTTAATTGATGACTCTAAATTGCCTGTAGGTGTGAATGGTTGTCTGTCTCTGTTCGTCTCTATGTGCCCTGCGATAGACTGGCGTCCTGTCCAGGGTGGACGCCGCTTCACGCCCGATGTCAGCTGGGATCGGCTCCAGCCCCCGCGACCCCAACAGGGACAAGCGGTTGAAGATGAAAGAATGAATGTCAGAAAATGGGTTGGGGCTCAGTATCTGTTTAAAAGGACCAAACAGATGCTGAGTTTCCTATGATAGCAGCAGGGTCATTTAACCATTTTATAGCATAGTTTATTACAGTCAAGAACAACACTTTTTGCAGTCGAAGACAGTAGTACATGACACCCTAAAGCTTCTCGGGAAATGGTGGCTGTTTTCACACTTTTTTGTCCAGGGTTGTGACTGCAGTGACGATCAGGGTGAACACAGTAGATTTCATAAGTAATTAACCCAATCCGGTTCTCAGACCGCATTAGCTTGTGTTTGTCAGAGAGACTGTAAATATACAGCAGGTCGACTAACTGTTTTAACCCCAGCAGGCCTGTTTCTCCACCGTCTGGACCTCCATCATTCTCCAGTTTGTGAAACTGAGGTTAGCCCTCCTCCCCACTCCTCCCTTCCCACCTGCCAGCAACACCTGATCCTTCTTTTCTATTAGGAAATTTTAAGTCATTTATCACCAGAAAATCGTAGTTTCGGCAACAATGTGGCCATTATCTGAAACTGATTCTTGCTCTTGGTCTCTTCCTTCTGATCTCCTCTACTCGCCTTTCTTTTCACCCTAGTTTGAATGTTTGCTATTATTGATGCCTACCAACACACTAGGGGTGCAGTTGTTCAACAAGCTCGCAGTTCAGTTTGTGTTGCCGTTTTTTAATATTTGCAAGAATACAATTTTTCCTCTATCCAGAGAGAACAAATATTATTTTAAAAGCAAAAGGGTTACTCAGCCTATTTCAACCCAACTTAAAATATGATTGTGCATCCTCAAACGTTACATTTTTTGCCTCCACGTGCCATCCCCACTGATCTCCACACTGCACTCTTTACTCTCAGCTTCTATTAGGAGCAAGGGAACGGACCTAATAACTTTTGTTTACTTACGGAATAAAAAAAAAATGCAGCTCACATGTGAAAACGGGGCCACGGTTTGTGTAGTGAACAGCTCCAATTTTTAGGCTTTGGTTCAGTTTTGTACTGTTCCGTATTGCATCCCTACAACAAATGTACATAGTGTTTACAGAAAAGCTAATTGGGTGGTCTGGAGCTTTGTCAGTTGGGTGGAAGGTGAAGGTTGAGCCTGGTAATGTGTATTGTCACCTCCCTGGAGGAGAAGTAGCTGAAGGTAGTGTGAAAGGTGGAGTGGTTATTGAACCAGAATCCTGGACAGGTCCAAGGTTGTTCCAGGGTGGATGTAGGGAAATAGTTAAGTGCCTCTGTGCCCCCACCAAACAAGAGTCAAGAAGCCTCTGATTGTGGTTTCTTCCTACGCGTCAAACAGCGCTTTTAAGTATCCAGGTCTCAAGTCTTGAAGTGGGTTCCTCCTGGAGAGGGTGCCGCCTGGGGACACCGTGGATCTGCAGGCAGATGGCCAAGAAACTTGAGGAAGGGCAGGAACAGCCTGTTCTGCTTTTTGACTTTTCAACTATTTTTAAACATAAAAAAAGAGTTTTGTAAGTGCGATTGCAGTAAACTTCCTTCCCTCTATCGCTGCTCCCCGTCCTCCAGTCACCTCCCCTCACCCTTCTGCTCTCCCTCCCTCCTCCCTCCTTTCTCCCCACTCTTCCCCACATGGCCACCAGAGCCTGTCTGAATCAGAGATCAGAGGTGACCTCCAGACGCCTCCGTAGTCTCCCTCCTCCTGAGTTCACCACATTCATCATACATGTGATTATGCCCACCATAATCACTTCCTGTTCCCTCACGTCTTCTTCCTCCTCCTCATTAATTCCTCTCTCACCAGATCAATGGCACTTTGCTGCTGTGGCGGAGTCTTGCGGTTGCACTTGGGTGAAAATGATTGAGGCTTCATCAACAACAATGAATAATTAATGACATAATGAATGTGTTTGTGCTCCTGCTGTCAGGTTGCTGCCACCCTCAATAACCTGGCCGTCCTGTATGGGAAGAGAGGGAAGTACAAGGAAGCAGAGCCTCTGTGTAAGAGAGCGCTGGAGATCAGAGAAAAGGTAGGTCAAAGGTCGTCACACACAAAACCGATTCATTAGTGGTGAAACAGATGATAGGAAAGCTGTTTCTGTTCGGACAGAGGATCATTGCTTTTCTTCATCAGACTTAAAACTTTCACTTCACTTTTAGAAAAACTCTGTGTCCTACTTAGTCACAAAGCAGTCAAACACTAAGCCCTGAAAGTTTCACTCAAGATGACTCCCATGAGTCACTAGTTTTAAAGGACAAACCCTTACTGTTGTTGCTCTGCCAGGTCAAGTTTTCCATTTGAGCAGTTTACAGCGATAACAATGACAGATTTGCCACTCGAAAATTCAAAGTCAAACGATGGGGTGAACACTTCACACAGAAGTAAACAAAACAGCTAATCATCTCCAGCTGATCACTGTGAATTTTGTCACCTGAAAGTACAACTGTAACTCAGTTGTCTCAGCTGTAGTTAACTAGAATAGGATGGGTGTTTTTTTGGTAATGTTTCATGTGGATGTCCCATCAAGCCATGATTGGACAATCACTTACCAGTAACCCGAAAATGGCCTTACCCCGGTTAAGGTAATAATCGGATTATTGAAGTTCCCCTCGTATACATGAGAGGGGGTAAAATGGGAAAATGACAGAGTAACTCTTCCTCCTGTACAGTAGGTGACGCTCCGCCAACATACAGCTGATATGAATACTTTTGAACAGAATTACGGCCGAAAGGGGTCTTATTGGTAGTGATGTTACTTGCTGTTGCGAAGTTTTCCCTCTGTATAAAAGTAACGCTCCATTATTATCTATTAATATAGTTTTTTTGCACGTTGTTTTCGGTACTGTTGCTTCCTTATTTATTCTATTTCCGGGTCAAAAGCCACTACCACAGAGTGGGGAGGGGGGAGTTATAACTCCGGGGTACCCTACCAGAAACCCTGGTATGCCCTTAACCCATATATAATCAGGTTTTTAAACTGCATGTAAACGCACTGACTGTTTAGGGGAGGGGGCTTTAACTGTTGAAGAAGCGATCAGATACTCTAATTGAGGCCATTGAGGTAAAAATATTACTATTAATATGTCACATTCATGTTGTTCTTGTTTGACTCAGTCCGGCTTATTCTGCCTTTGTTTTGTATCGTTTAAAGATGTGTATCTCTATATATCTCAGGGGAGATGGTCAGTATTTTGTCTGACCTCTAGTTTGGTGCTTACAGAGGTGCTGCTCAGCAATCCTGAAAGTGCAGAAAGCAGTTTTTATTCACTGCTCAGTGTCTGTTCCTCTTGCCTTTGAACAAACCCTCCTTCTCTCTCCTTCTTGAGAATGAGATGTCAGCTTTGGTTAAGCTGAGCGGTTTCATTTTTTTCCCTTATGCTTACTTAAACCTCGGATGATAATGCTCTCGCTTAAGCTGAAAGATTTGGGTTTTTTCTGCCCAAGGCGAGCTGGCTGCTGCAGAGTTGCTGAATAGGAAGGATTCCTTTCTCCTGCAGTGATATAGAAGCTCAGGAAAACTCAGTGAGTTTGGTTTGCATCAGGGAGAATAAGGGATGAAGCTTTAAACTGGTAGAGAAGATTCTGAAACTATTCTGAAACGGTTTATTTGAGAGGAAATAAAAACATGTCGGCGCTATGATCCAGTATGATTATTTGAGCCTGTGAATATTCTCATTTGTCCAGGTCATCGTTATGCCCAAAGCAATTTCAGTCAAAAGCAACTGGACTTGGTTATTTGTCTAGGAAATAATGATTATGTGCTTTCTTTCTGGATAGAAAAGTTCAGATGTGATGCTGATATAAGTGATTATATTGAGTAGTTGATAATATGAACACTGACTTTATATTTGAACAAACAAGTAATACGTGTCATCTAGCTACACTGCAACAGTGACTTAAAGACAGTAAATGTGCCACTAAACTCAACTAAAGGATAACTCTGATGATGTTTTATTTTACTCACTAATACTCACTAGAGTTTTGTATATAAAGCGCCCATCTAGGTATGGGCATTGCAAATGAACATATAGGCAATAAAATCCTTGCTGTGGGCCTGGTTTATGCTTCATGCTTGTCTGAGCACCAAATGCTGAAAATAGTCCCCAAAAAACACCACTTTCCTCCTGGTTATTTCATTAAAATAAAAGTGTATGTCCTCAGTAAGGACCAATAGGCCTGGGGCCTGAGTGCCACTGAGTGTCTGGCAGGGGACGTTAGAAAGTATTGAAATACTATTGTTTGTTGGTTTTTGTCTTTTTGTTAGATTATATGACATTAGAAAAAGTATATAATATTAGCAGCCTAATCCTTTTAAATCAAACAAAATGATGAAAGCCTATCTCTACATGTGTGAAGAGTATAATTATCTTTTAGTGCATGAAAAAGTTTCCCTCAAACTTGAACCACATAAGGAGTATTTAAATTGTAAGTTTTCTTTTCTGCTCAGATGTCTTTGAATAAGAAACTGAAGCCCCGCCTGCTGCTGGTGTCTTTGTGAAGACGGCTTTGTTGAAATGTGTGCGTCTGTCTCAGAGGGATAGAAACTAAATCTCTTTGAATTTCTTCAAAAAGTCCCCATATTCTGTAAATTCTTGGATGAAACGTGGATTCAGTAAGTGCCCTGTGAGTAGAAGCATTTCAGCTTAATCTTAGACGAAGGTAGTGTTTCTAACCTTTTGGTATTTCAAGACACGGCGTCCGTCGGTCAACACGATCAATTCCTCAGTGACCCAGACACCGCTGTCCTCTGCAGTTTATGGCGATCCTTTTTATTGACAGGAAAGCTGTCAGATGTGTTATACGCAGGAGGAGGAGGAGGCGAGGACTGAGTGAATGCCGTAGATGCTGGTAGATAGCTCTGCACCATCCTGTGGATCACTGAGACACTGTCAGTCTCCAGCAGGGAGGGGGATGATCCCGCAAGAGTCTGATCTCCTGCAGACCTCCTGCAGATTTGTACCTCAATAATCTCAAACCCAAAGCTACTTGGGTTACTTTTTTATCTCGGATGCTCTTTAACTTTTCACAACATGTTATTCTGTCTTAGTTTTCCCCCTGCCTTCCTTTTGTTCCTGTCCCCTTTCCCCTGTTTTTTTTCATGAAGTTATTTCTCAATGCAGCAGCAATCAGCTTTTCTCTGACTTAATGTCCTTTTCTCTTTTGCATTCTCTTCTCTTCCTTCATCCTCTTTGGAAAGGGACGTACCAGGAAGGAAAAAGAGATGCAAAGTCTCAGCCCTGTCTCCTCTTCTTTCTCCTCTCTATTCTGCATGTTTCAATCCCTCTTCCCTCTCTGATCTCCCACTCTTTACTGCACTCCGATGAAACCCTCTCTTAATGATCCGTCTGCATTTCTCACACACTCGGTAAACTGTCCTCTAATGGCGTTAAGCCTCCTCATCATGCAGGAAAAGCTCATATCCACATTAATGCAAACACATCCACTTTTGAAAGATTTTTTATAGCTAGGCCTGTGGACATTCTCATTTGTCACCAGGCTTTGGTCCAGTCCCAGCCTGGTCAGTTGCGTACATGAACTGATGAAGCCTTGGATGAGAGGTGAAACGTCTTCCTAGACAAATAACCAAGTCCTACTTTGTGCAAAGAGGAGATGACAATATTGTTGCCTGTGTTAAATGCCTGTTTGTTGTTGCATTGATGCGTTTGCCCACTGGACTCTGCTTTTATTTAATCAAGCCGGTCAATAGTCTGCAGGTCGAAATCTTTTAGGGGACATCTCGGTGGTTCAGAAAGCAGGTTAGATCAGTGTGAACAGCAGTTGCAGATTTAATTCCCAATATGACTTCTTGAGTCTATGGGTCTTAAGTAGCATGTGTTGTGCAGGTGGTGTGTACACCACTATTGAGAGAACTGCTATTAGGAAGTAATATTAGACTCCAAGATCAGCAACATTTCCAATAAGCTGTAGAAAGCTGTAGAAAGCAGTGCAAGCATGAACGCAACCTGGCAGGAGATGTAACAAATATTCCCGATGGCCAACGATTTGGCAGCTTAGTCTTCCAGGGAAATTCAAAATTATAATTATTAAGTAGACATGAGAATTTAAACTGGGTTACACATTTGCACCTAAATATTGATTCAGAGAATAAAGAAAACGAATTACTTATCAGTGAATTTCTAAGCTTTCTAGCCACTTATGCATTGGATTTATATGAGAATAGACAAAGTGCTAAATGAGCAGCTACAGCATGAAGCTACAGGCTGTCGACCAAATGGCTCAATGTGAGACACAGGTTGTGGTCAGAAGCTCATTTTGTTTGATGTAACGACTGTTGTTTTAAACCCCCACCTCCTCTCCACTTGCTTCCGTCCCAGGTGCTGGGGAAGGACCACCCAGATGTGGCCAAGCAGCTGAACAACCTGGCCCTGCTGTGTCAGAACCAGGGCAAGTACGAGGAGGTGGAGTACTACTACATGAGAGCGCTGGAGATCTACCAGACCAAACTGGGCCCCGACGACCCCAACGTGGCCAAGACCAAGAACAACCTGGTGAGAAGGGGGTGGAGGCAATATTTCACTGATGGAGGAAAGCTGCTTTTGTCAATAAGTCAATTTAAATCGAGTTTAAATGCTTACCACTTACTAAAGAGTCATCATTCTGTATGTTGGCCTGTAACACTCTTGGTATGAGAGTTAACTTGCTAATGGAAACAAACACTGTAGAACTGAAGCTCAGTAACATCAGAATATTGCACAGCAAAATTCATGTATGTAAGGTTCTCGCCATAGACTGCATAAAAAAATCGACGCAGCCTCTCTGTCGAGGTCCATTCTCTCAACTTGATCCAATCGTCCTCATCTACAGGAGACGCCATCTTGTCAGACTTTAACTCCGCCTCATTTCCTCTTACCAAGAAAGGGCATGTTGGGGGAGGGACATACGTCCATCTGGCTGCGGCTTACACTCAAGAGACCACGCCCCTTATTATTCATAAACCTTAACCTCCAATAAAATAAATCAGACCTCCACGAACTGTTCAGCAGCATCTTTAATATGCGTCTCAGTCGTATATAAATAGACATCAGGACCGCTGTCAATGCTCATGCTCATACATGTGCTATCGTGCTTTGCTAAAGCCGACCTCTCTCAACCGGGCAGCGGCCGGCAAACATGCCATGTCTTTTTATTGGCACTTCCTTATTGGATCAACCAGGAAATAGCAGTGGTTGGGGCTTGGTTCTCACGCATCCTGGAAAATCTGGAAAACATGGAAAATGAGAGAGAAAAAGTCGAATGTCCTGGAATTATTTCAGACATTTGCAATACAAGGATTGGTATTGAAACGACTCCTGCCAAACAGTTCCCGTCATAACAGCCTAGTTATTTATTAAGACAGGTGCCAGATACTCTTGCTGGCTCTTTTTTTTATACTTAATTTTTATTGTTTTAAAGAAAGAGACGGTAGACAAAAGTAAGAGTAACTCATTGCAACTTGGTTATATTAATAAATCTAAAGGTGACATAATTTCTAAGCATGTAAGAGATGATCTCAGAGATAAGTTTAAGCTACAGACTGCACACCTTTTAAAGTAAGACTTTAAAATGTTCGTGAAAAGTGTCCTCGAAAATGATCCCAAGAAAAGAGTCTGGACCCTGTATATGTGGCTCTAAAAGATTGGTAACGTAGAGACTACTCATACTGTTTAAAATGCTGGTGTATTTAGATGAGAATGAACTATTTTTATTTATCTGAAATGCTAATCTTCACTATTTTGTCCCTGATTTGATTACAATTATAATTTTCTTAGTGGTTTTAGAGACAATGATTTTAGTTTGACATCTTAGCTCAACCTCCCGTATGTTTCAGTTGTTAGTGAGTGGTAGAAACATACAATACTTTATATTTATATTTAAAGAAATGGATCTGCTGTGAGTGTAATATGAAGGAAAACCTCTTTATCATTCACGGTGTCATGCTGACTCTTAACGTTAAGTTATCTTGTGTTCCTCAGGCTTCCTGTTACCTGAAACAGGGCAAGTTCAAACAGGCTGAAACTCTGTATAAAGAAATCCTCACCCGCGCTCACGAGAGGGAGTTCGGCTCCGTTGACGGTACGATAACCGCACACATTTCAGCCATTATCCTCTCTTCCAGAGTGACTTAAAGCAGCACAAACACATCCCTTATTCTAATGTAAAGGCTAATATTCTCAGGCTGCTGTTATCATTTTTTTTAGCTGTAAACAAAAATGACATTTCAGCTGAAATCCTTTAGAACCTGTCCTCTCTGCTGCTGTGTATCTGAGTGAACGTTTGTCAGCACTGATTCACTCGTGTGTGGGTTTCTCTGCAGATGAGAACAAACCAATATGGATGCATGCAGAGGAGAGAGAGGAACAAAGCAAGGTGAGGAAATCTGTTGATGATACAGATTGGAAAAAAAAGATTAGGAAAGGTTGTTGAAACGTGTTTTATGTAAACGACAAGGAACAGTAAAGCTGGTGGGCTCTGATGGGACTTTGTGGTGCATTCAGGTCTCTTTCTGCCTTCTGTACCAGTACCAAAACATTGTGTGCCTAGGACCTTTTTTTATTTTTACTTTTAACCATGGAATTGAAAGAGATGTCAATTCGTAGTTTTTTTTATTGATGATATTGAACGAGACAGAACAAACATGCACACAAATAACAACAACATTGAACAAAACATAGATGTCTGAATATAATAATAGGTGTAATATTCTAAGAAGGAGTTGTTATTTTTTATACTAGTATCATATAGAAGTTTAAAATTCTGGTACCCTGACAACCTTATTAACGAGCATACACATATTTTCACATATTTTGTTGATTTTGTTAACTACGTTTAAATTCAGGACGATCAAACACAGAGCAAACCACGGACAACAGTGTTGAACCCCTCTGACAGATTTGTGATCAGATTTAAGATGAAATAGGAAAGATTGACTTGGTTAGAGTTGGATTAGCAGATTAAGTCTCTGTAATAACCATCCAGTGCTGATGAGTCTTCATGGTTTAAAAATGTTTCAGAGAAGGAATCCTGACTGGACTATAAGATTAAATACCCCTTCATGTTATCTTTGATGGTATTAAAAAAAGAGCCTCTCGCTTTGAAATGGGTTCATTTTCCTCCTTTAAAGCACAAGTTACTTCTTGTTTTAGTTCACTAGTGTGTGCTTCTTGTGCAGACTCAAAATCTTCATGTAAGTAGATGTGATTTCCCCTTTAAGCAGTTTTGTTGTGAACTAATGAACACGAGTTTTGTCTCACAGGGGAAGCAGAAGGACGGCTCTCCGTTTGGAGAATACGGAGGCTGGTACAAAGCCTGCAAAGTGGACAGGTCAGTTTGATGAATTCAATGTTTCAGCATCGCCCCTTCATCACTCAAACAAGTATAAATGTTTTCCTTACAACAAGACGTTCCTAAATGAAGATAACAACAATACTGAACAATGCTGGTAATACTCTTTTTCAAAGAGTATTTGTGTCTCATAACTTTTAGATCACCATTAAAGTGTAAGTCTGGCGAAAATGGACCCCATGGTCTTTTTCAGCAGACTGCCCGGAGAGACGCTAACAGCCCCAAAGGGCTACCTTTGCGCTGAACGCATCCAAAACAGCTTTTTTTAACCACTAACACTGCTCAAAATAACAGCAAACCTCTGCAGTAGTATGATATGGGTCACTACACGTAAAACGAAACACCAACAACGTAGTTAGAGAACCTGGATTTTATTTAAAAAAAGACTGTTTTACAAGTCTGTGCCTACCGGTAGAGCCATGTATACAGGAAGTCGATTACTGAATACACTGGTGACACACAGCAGATGTGAGTGAAAGACAGTGCAGGCACCTGAAAAGACGACTAGCCTAAGCCTTGAAGTCAAGAGAGACTGCGAAAAAAGGAACAGACTGAATTTTGTGAATCAGAAATGTTTTTTTCTGTTTATTTTCTCGCTAATCATCTTTTGACCCTTTGATCTCTCCCAAAATTATCTTTTTATTTCAAGACTACATTTGGAGTAGTGTACGTCATAGTTCTGTTGGTGTTCTAAGTTGTGGATAGATTTTGTATTATGTGTCCTTGAAAAGTCATGGACAAGATTTGAAATGTTTTCCATGAAATGAACCTTGAATATAGATTCAGATTAATTTATTCAGGACATATTGGAGTCCATTGCGAGAAAGAACTCAGCCTCTGTGTCATCGTTTTGGTACTACATCAAAAAAAAAAGTATGAATCCGTGCATTCGCGTCGTTAATGTGAACGATTCGCTCTGATGATATTCCTCTGTCTTGTTTTTTTGCAGCCCCACAGTGACCACCACCCTGAAGAACCTGGGCGCCCTCTACAGGCGGCAGGGCAAGTTTGAGGCGGCCGAGACTCTGGAGGAAGCTGCCATGCGTTCCAGAAAGCAGGTGTGGTCTCCGGATGATGTGACTAATAAAACAGGATTCCTCGCCACGGTCGAAACGCCACGGTCAAAACGCCACTGTCTGTGTTAACACTGCAGAGATACCGACGGACCGCACGGCATTTACTGCGGATTAAAATGTTCAATCTAGTGTAAATTTAGGAATGAGAAGATAAGCCTTGAGATGCTGAGAAGCCTGGGGCGCAGCTTTTAAACAGCCTCTGATGGCGTTTTAGTTCTCAGACATAACAGGGTTTCCTGTGGAGATGAGCAGCGGTTCCTGAATTTGGACTTCTGTCTCTCAGTGGGGAAGTTAAACATTATACTGGATTCCTATGGTGCCGCTACAGTTACAGCTGGAGAGACTTTATTATGTTTTGGTAATCACATTATAAATACTGCATAGAAACTTTTATGAAAACAAATATTTAGAGCTGTATTAAAGTTCCGAAAAACTAGGAAACCTACAGGTAACTATCTATATAGCACCTTCTAAAAACAGAGTTCACGAAGTGCTTTGACAGACAAAGAGAGTACTCACATGTTAATATAACAACAGACTAAACAAAAGCAAGATTAAATGATGGTAAATAGAAACAGGTAGACATAAGATGCAGAACTTGGTTGGCAGAAGACAAAGATCAATAAATAAAATAAAAATTAAAATGTGGGCTTGGTGAAAAAATGTGAGCAGCTTTTACAGATATTGATGCACTTTGTAAGAGGAAGACGTCACAACTAGAGTCAAAGATTGTAGAGTTTTAAAGATTATAAAGTCTGTGTAATGAAAGAGAGAGGAACATAATATAAGTATTTAGACTCGGACAAAGTCACCGTCTGCTTCCTGTTGGTGTTTTTTTCCACTCTTGAATAATTGACTCTTCAGACAGGGTAAAAGGAAACTGCTCTGTGCTGGAACACTATCATTGTCCAGCTTTAGTTAAGCCAGCAGCTGCTCGACTTTGCCAACAACAGAAATCTCATTGAATATGCTTTCAAATAAGCATTTTTTATATGAAAACTTAAGTCCCTCTTCACTGTGCAGAGTAATGATCGAGGTCCGTTCTCTCAACTTGATCCAATCGTCCTCGCCTACTGGAGTCGGCATCTTGTCAGACTTTGATTCCTCCTCATTTCCTCTTACAAAAACATGTGACGTTGAAGGGGGGGGGGGGGATTGGGGGGGATACGTCCATCTGGCTGACGTTTACCTCCGAGGAGAAGTGAGGGCCAGAAGCTAGCTGTCACTCAAGAGGCCACGCCCCTAATTATTCATAAACTTTAACCTCCAATAAAATAAAAACTAGCCTGGCTCAAAAAAAATTTGTGTTTTTTTATACCAGGCCTTAAAAAGGTTTAATGATGCTGTGAAAACAGCCTGTTTAACATGGGGGTCAATGAGAAACTGCTCTATTATGAAACCTGCCCCTAGTGGACACTCAGAGAACTGCAGTTTTTGGCACTTCTGCATTGCATCAACCAGGAAGTGGCTGTGGTTGGAGCTTGATCAGGATGCATCCGGGTACATGGCGAATCATGAGAGAGATGATGAATCGGCTGATTGACAGACAGACTGAGTCGCTGCTAAACCCTAAGAAATTACCCACACTTCCTCAAGATATTGCCCACCACTCATGTAACTGATTTATAGCAATATTTAGGTGTGTTTTGGGTACGCTACTACAAATTTTTTAAATCCATTCCTTCAATCCTCAATTTAATGTTATGCTATTTGACCTTGTTTCGTGCCGAGGATGAATAGCCTATAGCTTCTTGTAGCCTATTACCGCACAGCTGACTCTGCTCCTGCACAGTCCTGTCACTGTGTCAGTGGAGGAGTGAGACTCACTCGTGCATGGTTGGAGATAATATTCCCCTACAAATCCACGGCGCAAATTCGGTCATGCTCTCGCTTAAGTGAGTGGCTGCATTAACTGTAGTTGACATTGTAGGAACAAGTTTCATTAGCCATTAGGTGAATTTGACTCAAGTGACTCGCTCTACCCAGATCATATTAGTGAGAGACTCAGAATAACCTGAATCCTTAAAGTGATCCGGGTTGACATCACCAGTTTTTACATGAAGGAAGGAAGTTTTAAGTTTTGACATTACAATGAATTTACTCCAGACTCCGGAAACACTGAGAATTTAGTTTTTAGTTTAGTCATCATAAGAGTCATCTTGTGTCCACTAGTAACAATATTTCTACAAAATGTTTGGTAGGAGCGCCTCCTGGACTCAAAATGAGTTAGTTGGATCAGGATGCATAAATCTAAGCCAAGAGAAAATTCCAAGGCACTCCCCTCTTGATAATTAAAAATGTTATATTGTAATGTTAACCATAACATGACTACACCATTAAAATAAAGACATTTTTATTATCAAGAGACTTTTCTCTGAAAAATATTTTTAATTGTGGACGAGGGAGAATGACTAGATAGCTTTGAACATTTTTAAACTCAGTGATTGAACATTTGTTTTATATCAGATACAAATTATATGCATAATGTGGAAGTAGTGCAGATCATCCGGGTATTTTTACCCACAGAAGTTGAACTTTTTGGCTTCATGCGCCACTGAGCAACTTTCATAAAAATGATTGTGAACATGTCTCAAGTGTCATTATGGGTTTTAAGGGTTCTAGCTCCACTTTTCTATCTGTGCGGCTGAACAGAGAACTGTTTTTGCTCCTAACGTTGCCTGCAGTAGGAAACAATGAGTGTGTGCCAGGGTCTTGGTTCAGTGCAGCAGGTGGTAGAAGTCTACAGCTTTAATAATAATTGGATTGGATGGTCTATGTGTGTGACAGTGTGCTCAAACGGCACGTGGCGGAGGTGCTCAGCTTCTGCTTTAATTGGATTAGTTGAATTAGAATTAATTGCTGCCCTGTGTTCATATACAGTATATGTACGTACATATGTGTGAGTGTGTATGTGTGTTTATCATCAGGGTCTGGACAATGTGCATAAGCAGCGCGTGGCAGAGGTCCTGAGCGAGCCCGAGGCCTGCGAGAAGCAGCGAAGCCGAGAGAGCTTGACCTCCGACACGGTGAAGTACGAGAGCGGGCCAGACGGTGGCGAGGAAGTGAGTATGAGCGTGGAGTGGAATGGGGTAAGTACAGTACACAGCCCTCGACACATTACTGAGAGTCCTCAGACCTGTTTATGAGACAAACAGCCCCATTTCTTTCTGGACAGAAGCCACATACAAAGAGATCAAGTCTGATAAACATGTTGAAATGCATTTCTGACGTATGTATAATGATAACAGTGCAGTACCCTCCACGCAGATTATTTTAACTCTGGAGCTCCAGCTGCTTTAATTGGCACCTGCACACTAACTCAAAACCGCAAATTTATCCAAACTATTCCCGTATTTAAGGAGGTCAGACCTGATTTTCATTTTACTGAACGCTTGAATCAGATGAGTTTTTGATCATCTCAGGATGATAGATCAGATCAAAACTGCTGAGTAGGGCTGCAACTAGCAATTATTTTCGTATCTCCATTAGTTGTTTGGTTTATAAAATGTGGATCAGTGTTTCCCAAAGTCTAAGATGAAGTCCTCAAATGTCTCGTTTTGCCTACAACTCAAATATATTCAGTTTACTGGCACAGAGGAGGAAAGAAACCAGAAAATATATTTAAGACACTAAAATTGGAGAATTTTGACTTTTGACTAATAGTTGGTTGACAACTTATGAATGAATCAACTAATTGTTGCAGCTCTATTTCTGAGTCCTTATGACATTTGTGTACAACAAATACAACATTGTGACTTTTTATTTCACCTATAGCCAAAATCTCTATTGCAATATTCTTACTCATCACTGTGCATGGTCTATTCTGCATTGGACAAACTATGTATTAAGATAAAATCATCCTTGTTTTATCTGCTGGGTACTAAGATGTATATATGAGTCTTCATTGCTGTATTATACAAATGTTTATCAGGGTTCTCCAGTGGTTTCTGTCAAGAAAGATCCCATCAGGTTGTTGCTTTACCTTGTTAATCACAGTCACTCTAATTTACCACACAGCTGACAGTATTAGCATCATTTTTTTCTGAGCTGCACTGATCATGCTGATTGACTGTCAGAGTTACTCTCCTGCAGTAGCTGCTTCTTCTCCACTTTGATTAATACGTGAAAAGCTGCTCTCTGACAGCAGGTGCCTCAGTCGTAGTGTTTTCACATTTCCACACTGCTTTGATCGTAATAAACCACTTAACTCTCTTTCTGTAGAGCTTTCCCCCCTCGACTAACTCTGACTCTTAAAAAAATCTGCTTTCACAGCAGTAAATCCCCTCTGGGTACACATGTTGACAACACCCACCTAACTCCCTCTGCTGCAGAGCCACACGTCTTTATTTCACAGTATCTGCAGACTTTTCTCAGCCTCTAGTGACTGCAGTGGCACGAACATGTAGATGTAGCGTCTCAGTAGGCTGACTGCCATCTTATTTCTTCTGCTGCTGCTGCTGCCTGCTCACATAGCAACAGTAGTCATAGCGCCCTGAACAACCAATCAGCATCTCCCCCTGTTCCACTTGGTCTTGGCTGTGGGAGGTTTGTCACTGTCAGCCAGTTATTAGTAAACAGCCTCCTGCAGACAATCTCACACCACCAGCTGATCTCTGAACCTATTTATAGATCAGGGAGGCAGCCTGGCTTATCTGGAAAGAGCTTTAGCTGGAAGTAGGGCTGCACAATCAATCAAATATTAATTGTCATCACGATTTTGACGTTTTAAAATGCTCCGCTCATAGAAAACTCTACTCCGTATCAGATCAACAGCTTCCTAAAGTAACACCCCACCAGGGGGAGATCCAGATGTTTTGGCTTCACTTTCAGCTGTCATGCAGCTGCACACACACCCTGCAGAAGCTGCGAAAAACTGTCCTGAATGTTGCGGCTGCTCTCCAGAGCAGAAGAGTCACAAACAGCAGAGAGCAGACGGGTGAAGCCTAAATCAAATGTCTGCAGCAGAAGGCGAAGAGCTCGTTTTATTTATATTTTGCTTCCAGGAGATGCACCGTGATCTTATTTTGGTACACAGATTTGGGAAAGCAGTGCTCTGTTTAGTGCCATACAAATATTTCAATCAATCAATCAATAAATAATAAATAATTGTGATCTCAATATGGATACAAACTAATTCTGGCTTCTCTCATCTAGCAGTAAATACATTTAATGTTTGAATGTTGCCGTAGAGTCAACAAGAATACCACAATTTCAAAACATGCCTGAATTCATTTAGAATTTAATATAAGATCAAACTTTATTAATCCCTGAAGGTAAATGAAGTGCTACAACAACACAGGAGGACGACCTGGAAACGGATGTGTAAATTAAGCCATATGTAAAAACAAAAAATAAATAAAAAGATAACAAAAAGTAAGAACACAGCGTACGTGTGTTTAACAGTGTGCATAAATGCGAGTGCAAAAGAAATACTGCTGTTTTCTAAAACCTCAGATCAAAGTGGCATAGAGGAAAATCAAATATCACCTTATTTTTCAAAAACAAATACCTGGATATTGATATTGTAGGGGTTGATTGTCGTTTTCACAATCTGTTTACACAATGAGATTTTTGATAAATAATCATCAGTAATGTGGATCTAATGACTAAGTGGGTTTAATATAACAAATAGAGCAGTCTGGAAAATCATTTTGTTGTAATGCAGCCTTTAAAACCAGTAAAAGACAACGCTGATGTCATATTATGATATCCAGTCTATATTAGGGATGGGCCCGAGTACTCGTTTGTGACACCACTATTCGCACTGCGTAGGCTATAATAGAGCGAGGCCCGCTATACCTGATACGCGGGAAAAACGGCATTCTTTTTTAATACACACTCTACACAGCGATGAGGCGCTGCTGTTGCCTTTTCCCACATGTTCCATCAGCCCTCAGTGTCGCCGCTCTGTCATTATCATTTGCTCCAGCCTTGTTGCCGTTGTTTGCCGTGACAGTGGCTTGTACTCAGGCTCGACAAAAGTAATCCGCTCGCTTAAACTTCACGGCAGCAAAAACAGGAGGTTCATTCGTTGCCGTAGAGCAGACTGTGTCCACTCTCTCATCTTCGCGCACCGAGGCGCTGTGAAAGACCGCATTGCTCCTCTCCGCTCGCTCCCTGCAGCGCTCCTGAAATCACTTTAAAAGCACAAAACGGAACCGATGCATAACTGGAAACACCGAGCCACACATCCAATTGTTCAGTGGGTAGATGAGAATGCTAATAGTCACGGGGGAGGAGGAGGAGAAGAGAGAGGTGCTTCTATCTGCAGGTGACGCATAGCAACAGGAACCTGTCTTAAAGTTATATCTAGACACTAAAGGCACCAAATGACGTGCGTTTAATAATTTTGTTAGTTTGTAATATTGAGAATATAAATATATCATTTCGATGACGCTATTCATTCCAAAAGTGACAGATTCATGACCTTGCTGTGAGCTGCGCGATTAAAGAAAAGAACGTACCTCCCTTTTTTTTTAAATTTAGTTTTTTTTAGTGAAGAGTTCTCGAGTACTCCTCCAGGTAATGCATGTATTCAACTATTGAAATGCCTTAAAATGCCCATCCCAAGTCTATTTACAATATTGATGTATTGCTTAGCTCTGTAGATTTCTGTTGAGATTAGTATATGTGCATAATGAATATAATCAAGAATAATGTGTAAATAATAAAATGTAAAATGAAGATATAATAAACATGACTATACTTTATATAAAAACATGGTGTCGGAGGTACGTTTACCCTCCACTGCTTCTCTGCAGCTGTCATATAAATCACTTCCACTTGAGCTCTCTCCACATGCAGGTGTGAAAACATCTTTCACTTTATTTTTAAAAACGCCCTTTGTGAAGCAGTGTGACTCATCAGTGTGTTCATCTGACTCAGCCTGGGCTCTGTACTGTACAATTTCTGTGATGTTTGATCTGTGTCCACTGGGCATTTCTACGTATCCCTCTCTGTGTTTTTTTATGTATCTCTCCTTTTCCTTTATCTGTGTGATGAGCTGCTGCCTCAGAACGTAAAGTGTGATTATCATTTCTCTTCCTTTTGCTCGCTTTGTCAGCATGTTAGCAGCCAGAGAGGAAGGAAAGCTTGTTTGATGGATGTTAAAGTTGCAAAAGTGAACATAAATGCTAAAAACACAATAAATGCTGATTATTGTTAAGTCGGCTTGTGTTAAATATCCTTTAAATATGCTCCAAAGAGCTGTGATCTCTAATAAGTTTATTATTATGATTACTAATGTGCTGTTTTATTTACACTCATGCATTTGGTTAGTTGTTTTATCCAATCAGAGGCAGAATAGTGCATTCACTAATTTATCAACAATTAGAAAAACAATACACCGTTTCTAGCTTCTTAAAATGTGGATTATTTGCTTGTTTTCTTTATTTCTCTGTGATAACATGTTCAATGTGTTGTCATTTTTCAGTGTGTCTAAGCAAATTGAATAAGTGAGTTTGGGTTTTGAGAAATTGTGTTTTATTACTTTGCTGTTTTCTGACAACTTTAGTCCAAACAGTTAATGTGTTAAATAAGAAATGAGTTCCTGATAATGAGAACAATCTTTGGGTGCAGCCCTTCGTAGTTCCTGGCTGCTCTCATGCGTCTCCTGCCTGCATCCTCTCTGTGTTTTATTCATTTTGTGGTGCTCTAACAAACGTTAACCTTGTTCCACTTGATGCTTTAACGTGCCTGCAAATGTTCCAGATATACAGACACAGTATCTCTCCACCACGGTAAACTGTGCAAAGGCTCTACCTGGTGGGGGAACTCTGAATTACACCACAGTGGACTGATGTTGACGTGCAAAGATGAAATGCAAAAACAATACTTTGTTTTTATCAGTATTTATTTGTATTTAAATAAGAAGTCGGGTTCTTCAGCACATGGCTTTTGTTCAGCAGCTTTTACGGCTTGAAAAAGTCCAAGTGGCACATATTATATAAACCATAAACAGCCTGGTTTATGAGCATATATTTGGTGTTACCTTCCCACCCAGTCAGAAGCGGTCCGGTCGCTGTATTCTAACATGTTGCACTTGATTCAGTCAGCCGAGACCTTTTTTTATTATTATTATTATATTTTCACTGTCACCCCTGAAGCAGGAAGCATGAAGGTGTGATTTGTTTTCTGGACAGAACTGATAACAAAGCTGTCCTCCACCCTGCCAAAAATCACTCCTTTCCTCCTCAGTTTGTTTAGTTTTTTCTGGTTCTTGGAACTCTTTAACGAGTCAGTGGGCGAGACCTGAGGACATTTGGACCGGACTGTGGAAAACCACGTCTGATGGCCTCAGAGGAGCTGAAATACTAAAGTCTGCAAAAAGTGTTTTTATTTTTACCAGAAACTTCAGGAGGTCGGAACTGATTTTAGCTTTCAGACCTGTTTTTTTTTTTTATTTGTTGTTTTTTAACATAATTCTTGTGATTTGGTCCACAAAAATAAGCTGCAAGTGATATTTTAGGTACACCTAGTTAAAATAATGCAGTCTAATACAACACTCCTGCAATAAATCCTGCCTTCATGGCTGTTTGATGTTCAGTTTGAGTTGAAAGGTGTGGATATAAACATGGTTGACCAACATTTTAGAAACACTGTAGTTGTACCTAATAAATTGGCAACTGAATGGACCTAAAAATAAAATGAAGCCCCTGTCGACACGCATACAGATATTTTTGAACAATTATATTTTTCGCTTCCGTTGAACAAAAAAAAAGACCTTTGTCCACACAACTTTCATTTTATATAATACCTCACAAGAACGCAAATACAAAACAATCAAACTTTTTTTTGCATATAATTATTCTCCCACCACTCTACCTCTGCACTTGTCGAATTTACCGTATTGTCCCGAATACAAGACATGTTTTTTTCCCTGGAAACCTGCCTGAAATAGGGGGGTTGTCATATTTTTGGGGTCTAGATTAGCAGTGCGTGCTTCTAAAGACACAGTCACTGAGTCGGACAGTCACAACAGCAGATGGAGCCAAAAATCTCTATAAGGAGTTCCTTTCATGAAGGGCCGTCAATCACAACACAGTTTACAGAGACACTGTTACAGAGACAACTAGCTTAGCTTATGGTGACAGGGGCCTGAGACATGGAGAGACACAGTGATGTCCCCAAAAAAGAGGCTCAAAAGTCTGAGGAGGAGTTCTGACGCCATTTTGTTATAATGGTGATTTACGCAGCAGAGTCAAACGGCTTTAAAGCAGCAGAGAAACACGGGAGGCTCTGCTGTCGCAGATTTACGGAGCTGCTCTATTAGATGCAGGAGGTGTCACTTGGTTTTGTTTTTATTTTGAAACTGACTGATCATTTTGTTTGTTTAGTGGGTTTCTGAAGAGGACTATTTCTGGTTTGAGAAGAAAGACTCATTTTGTTTTGGTCGTTGGAACGGAGAGTGTGAAATTATTGGATCGAGAGAAAATACTTGTTTTTAAGTCTTTTTCCAAAAATTATTCTTAAAAAAGGAGGGTTGGGGTGGACCGCTGGGACAGTGGTTAGAGCAGTCGCCCCATGTAAAGAGGCTGAAGGTCCTCGAGGCATCAGCCGCGGGTTTCACTCCAACCTGTAGCCCTTTGCTGCCCCCCCCCTCTCTTTCTCACACCACATTTCCTGTCTGTCCTATATAATAAAGGCTTGAAAAACTGCCAGAAAAAAAGAAGGGTCGTCAAATTTCAATCAATAAAATTCATCTATCTTTTTATGAAGTTTCAGCGGGTCAGTTAGGTGGCAAGAAAAGGTCAAAGAAGATCCTGAGCATGTGTAGTTAGCTCATTTTTTCTTTGTGGTATTAACAAATCAAACAGTAGTACAGGATCAACCTTACTGTCCATCAGTGAGAATCTTGTTAAAGGAGTTTTATCACTTTATAAAAAAATCTGTTGAAGCAATACTGTAACAACAACCTCTCCAGCTAATGCACGAGCTGGTGGAGAAGTGCTGTGTCTGATCTGGGAACTCTTAAACACATTATCAGTCTTTTAATCTACTGTTTCCTCTTTTCTAACTCTTTTTCCATTTCTATCCTCTCTTAAATTGCCCCTGTCTTTCTTTCTTCTCCCTGCTCCGTCTGACCGGTAGGCATAACTCCAGATGCCTTGTAATGGTTCTAAACAAACAAACAAACTTGTCTTCTGCATGACGGACGCCTCGCCTCGCCTCACCTCGACTCAACCCCCTTCAAGCTTTGCCGTTTTCTTCAGCTCTGACTCCCCCATTCTCTCTTTTCTCCTCCACCACCTGCGGGTGTTTCTGGAGGGGATTCTTCACGCTGGTTCAAACCAGAGCGATAATGTTGCTTTGAAACTCCCCTCTCTGCTGTTTTTTGGGAGGGGCAGGGGGAATGTGGAGACAGCTTGTGTGCTTCCTTGTTGTCTTTGAAGCATTGTGTGTATCTGCTGTGGGTGTGAGACGACAACATTAAACTCTTACCATGTTCTCTCTGCTGTCCTTCAACACTAGCGTCTCTTTCTGTCACTCTCCGGTGTCTTTGAACTGTACTTTCACTCACAGTGGCTGTAGACTAATTTAATAGGTTGTCGGGGGGTCAACAGTAATGCCCTTAAACCCCGTTCTCTCTCAGATGTCCTTTTAAAAAGCATAACTCTCTCCATTTTGACCTGGAAAACCCTCCCAAACACAACAATTCTGACCGGAATCATTGAAGTTATTTGCTTTCTTGGATGAAAAAACAATCCCAAAAGCACCAAAAGAATTTCTGTTTTAATGTATAAATAGTTCTTCTTCTAGTACTTCTTTGCTCTCATTTGTCAACCTTATGTAGAACATAACATAACTTTGGTTGTTTAAAACACAATAACATCTAATTTAATGTGCTTAACGAGTGCAGTAAACAGTATACTTTATACAGGGGTGCAGTTCTGCCGGAACGCACCAAGGACACTTTTTTTCTCCAAGTGAGAAAAAAAAGAATAGTATAATCTTGTTGGCGTTCAGGCTGAACAAATAGTTTATTATCATTTTTGATATTTAAGTTGGCTCAATTGATTCAAGATGTCAACTTCTGCGCTAAATCACATGAAAGAAAACACTCTTGATACAGACTGTAGTGACAGAGGTTAACACCGATGACTTCGGCAGGAGCACAAAATAAAAGCGTCTCCTCCTGTGATTTCTGAACACAGTCAGGGAGCAGAAGCAGGAAAGGCTTTAACTGAGCAACTGTAAGATATTAATTGAGTTTCCTTTTAGTGAAATACTCTGAATGAATTAAAGTTCCCTCTGGTAAACAGTTAACTACTTAGTGTGTGTCTAGAGCTTTTATTGTGAAAAGTCAGAGCGCAAGAAGTGAAGCTATCTGTGCTGCCTTTGTTGAGGTTGACAGTAAAATCGTTTTCTGTCTGATCCATAGATTAATGACGTCGAGCAGAAGACCTCTGTGTTGTTGTTTTATAATCCTATAAGGAAAAAAAATCAACCTTCATTAGTTATTTATTCGTGGTGCGTCAGCTGTGTAAAATCAATGGATCCGAAACAATATTGTCACTTTTTCGCTGTGTGAAAGTACTCAAAGGAAAAACAACAGTTCTAAATATATTAAAGTGCAAATCAATCGCACAAAAAAGTCTCCCACAGTGTGTAAAGGTCTTTATACTGTCAATTCGTGTTAGGTCTATGTAGACTTGTCACAGTAGGTTACACAAACTTGGAAAAAGCTTACCATTGTAATAATGCTTGTGCGCACATGCGCCGTGCGTCATAGGTGCGCTCCGGTAGGAAAAAATCGAGCACTACACCCCTGACTTATTCTGTGGATAAATATGTAATTCACCTCTGCTGTAAGATCCTGTAAACGCATGAAAAGTGCTTGAATTTTACTTTGGAAAAGGTGTAGGAGCCCTGTACACCTTTCCAACAAGTTCCATGAAAATCAGGCCGGGAGTTTTTTACTCGCTATGTGCAACTTTTTCGACTCTACATGCGGTTGACGTCACAGCCAACAGAAACTTTCCAGGTACAAAATGGTCAGAGTTAAAGTCACTTTTTATCCTCCCACCTCTCCATCGCTCTTTCCGTGGAGTTCAGAAGCTTTTTTCGTCTCACACCTGAACGCCATCAGTGGTGACTTGAAGCTCATAATGATTCTCAACGTGCTGTAAATAACATCAGCGTGACTCGTCAGCATGATCGAGAAAGCACCGTCACTCATGGCTCTATTAGTCGGTAACACTTTAGTCACTCTGTGCTCTGTGTCATCTGTTTGTAATGATATCGGACTGAACTAACCGTGTGATGTCAACGAGAGGACACGTTAAAGGTAACAGGGTTCATGCACGATGTGATTACGCTTTAACAGAGTAGTTTGTCCGGTGAAAATGTGATGTAAACCTCAGATATTTAGGGAAAAGACGTGAATGTTTTGGCCTAAACATCGAGCATCCAGCCTGTTACCTTCTGTATAATATCTCTGTATATAGATGTCAGGATGGGCGGAAATTTGGGAATTGAACTAGTCTCCTCGTCTCTCGGCTCCTTGCTTAATAATCCTTCTGCGTGTCCTTTCTGTACTTGTTTGTGCATCTTACGGTTTGTCTTTCTTAACTTCTAATAAAACCTAAACTCTTTGCTCACCTGAAAACCTGTGCCTGTCGCCTCTTTGTGTGTTCCCTCTCTTTTCTGTGTGTGTGTGTGTGCTTCATAACTGAGTGAGCTCTAAGCATTAACAACACCTCTCAGCTGCAGCACTCTTGGTACTGAAGTGTGAACAAAGAACACATAATTGTCCCTCAAGCAGTAAACACAAGTGATCAATGGAATCGTAGAAATGTTTCTCCAGAAGCTCACAGAGTTTGTCAGACATCATTTATTTAATGAATTACCTCGAGATGATCTAGATTGATCACTGAGGGGGAATTGGTTTATTAAATTTAACCAGAGTTCATTCTTGACCTGAAACTGACCAAATAAACGTATAGATTTAGCTTTCATACTAAGGTTAAGAAAGAGACGTTTTAGGGGTTGAACCAAAAGAACCACAGTTTTTCATGTACAGTTAATCTATTGGTACTGTGAGCTAACATAGCATGCAAGGAGAACGTCTTTTTTTAAAGTAATGAAATATTAATTAATAAGACTAAAATTTTTGACTTTTCCCAAAAAAGAAATAATGTCAGAAAAAACAAATTCTTAAATTACACATGAAAACTATTGCTCTCCTCTGTTCATCATCTTAAAGGGGACCACCTACTTAAAGGAGCCTCCCTGCCTAAAGGGGACCTCCTACTTAAAGGGGACTTCATGTTTAAAGGGGACCTCTTTCTTTAAAGGGAACTCTTACTTAAAGGGGACCTCCTACCTAAAGGGGACTTCATGTTTAAAGGGGACCTCCTACTTAAAGGGGACTTCATGTTTAAAGGGGACCACCTACTTAAAGGAGCCTCCCTGCCTAAAGGGGACCTCCTGTTTAAAGGGGACTTCATGTTTAAAGGGGACATCCTACTTAAAGGGGACTTCATGTTTAAAGGGGACCTCCTACTTAAAGGGGACCTCTTTCTTTAAAGGGAACTCTTACTTAAAGGGGACCTCCTACCTAAAGGGGACTTCATGTTTAAAGGGGACCTCTTTCTTAAAGGGAAACTCCTTCTTAAAGGGGACCTCCTACTTAAAGGGGGCCTCCTGTTTAAAGGGGGCCTCCTGTTTAAAGGGGACCTCCTACTTAAAGGGGGCCTCCTGTTTAAAGGGGACCTTTTTCTTTAAGTGGACTTCATATTTAAAGGGGACCTCCTATTTAAAGGGGACCTCCTGTTTAAAGGGGACCTTTTTCTTTAAGGGGACTTCATGTTTAAAGGGGACCTCCTACTTAAAGGGGGCCTCCTGTTTAAAGGGGACCTCCTGTTTAAAGGGGACCTTTCTCTTAAAAGGAACCTCCTGCTCCAAGAGGATCATCAGTCTCCTTTACACCACAAAATGAAAGTTTCAAAAGCTCCTGACTCAGAGCACAAAGTTCACAGTGTCGTAGAGGAGGAGAGCCCTGAGGGGAGAGGAGGCCTAAGGGTGACAGCTGGAGGCAGAGCCGGGGGCAGAGAAACGCCCTGAACATAGCTAAAAAAAAGGGAAAATGGAGGCAGCGGGCAGGTCTCTGACACACCCCGCCACACACTTTCTATATACTCATAAAGGATCCATCAGGTGTTTTTGGAAAATCTTTCTTACTGGGTCTTTGAATGCAGGACTTACCGACTGACTTACTCACGCTTTTCTTCATTATCAGCAGTTTCCTCTCTCATTCATCGACTCTTTCCTTCAGACTAACATTACTCTGCCAGAAACACTGAGACTGTGGCCCTGAAGATTTAAATTAATCATATTTTATCATGTCTGAGGTCAATGTTTATATAACTATTAACCCAGTTCTGGCTGTCAGAGACGATACTGTCAAACCCTCTTTTCTGCTTAGGATCCAAGATGTTAACATGACACAAACACTGTTAATTGTAATTGTTGTTGAGAAATAATGTTTCAATAGTTTGTAAAAGAACATTTAAATGAAGTAGTTATATTTTGAAGATTAAGTCAAAGACACAAAGAAGTGACGACACAGGTGTTTTTTAGTTATTTTGTGCAACAAGATAAATCATCTGTGTGGATGTTCAGTATAGGGGGACAATGCAATTAACAACTTTACAGGTTTGCAAATAAGTGCATCTGCATTACTGCATGGTGAATGCTCATAACATTGTGCACTGATGTGTGTATGTTGGCATTTGACCCCTAAACCTTGGATGCAGGTATAGCCTGAAGTCTAACTAAAACATTCAAATTTGACATATTACTGTCCCAAAAATCCCAATCATTAAGACCAAATGTATTCTGTTGTTGCTCTAGCTTTTGAAAAGAATATTTTAATTAATCATGAGATACTCAATATTTTACACACAGTCAGATTGCATTGCAGTTTTACAGACAAGTTGTAAGTTCTCAGTCTGTTGATTAAATTACAAAAATCTATCATTTTGGCAAACAACACGTTGTTCTGACGCTACACACAGGATACACGCTCCTCGTGTGTGTGTTTATGCAAGCTGTTTTTTAAAGGGTGTATGAATGTGTGTAACGCTGTGACCTCTCCCATCAGGACGGCTCTGGCTCTCTGAAGAGAAGCGGCTCCTTCAGTAAACTGCGAGCATCGATCCGTCGCAGCAGCGAGAAACTGGTCCGCAAGCTGAAAGGCGGCGGCTCGTCCCGAGACAGCGAGCCAAAAAACCCCGGGTAACTATCCCAAACAGACACCTGACTGACCCGGGTGACGGGTGACTCTCACTTTATGCACTGGAGGACTGGAGGAAGGAGCCGGCCCTCCAGCCCGCAGCTCGGCTGGGTGGCGTACTAACCAAAAATAAAAGAAGGGACGCGCTCTACTTTGCTGGCGGTGAAGTAAAACTAAAGCTGTTTGCACATGAAATGATGGAGGGAGCTTTTACTGGCACATTGGTTCTGTTTTCCCATCACATCGGTTTACTTTTCTGTCTGGTGCAGTGAACAACTTTTCTTCTTCATGGTTGGAGTCGGATGTCAGTGAGAATAAGGACCGCTGCGGGAAACGCTCATCAAAACAAAACAGCTGTAAAGAGCTTTACTACTTTCAGAATAAGAAAAAAAAGATGGAATTGTCTCTGAAAATAAAGAAAAAAAACATTTTAAAATGATATTTCGAGAGAAAAGTTGCAGTATTTTGAGGAAAAAAGTTGCAATACTTTGAGGAAAAAGATGCAATATTTTGATAAAAATAAAGTTGCAGTATTTTGAGAAAAGTTACGTATAGTCCCAAGGGAAAGTTCAATAAAAAAGGTCATGTAAGAAAGCAGATGCTTGGTACTTTGATTCTCAAAATCTTTTCGTCTAAATTGTTTACTTTATTTACAAAACATGAATCCTTTATTCTAAATATTACGGCTTTTATTTTGGAAACAAAACAACCTTCTTTCTTCATATTCCTATTTTTCTTTGAATATGTGAACTTTTGATGGGTTTTCCTGTCAGTGGTCCTCATACTCCGCGGTAAAGAGCAAACATGAAGGTGATAAAGTAGAAAACCAAAGGTAACAGGAAGCAGCAGCTGTGCAGAACTGTTCCGATGAAATGGGAAAATAAGTCGACTCACGCTGTGACGAGCGACGTGCAGAATCTGCAACGAGACACAAACTAATGTCTGCTTATGAAACGCCTTTATTGCTTGTTATGCCTGGAACTCATTTGTTTGTTTTAACCACTAAATGTTAAAGCTATTTATTGCATTTTGTGGCTGTTGGACTATTTATTTCAATTTGTTTTGAAATATAGTTCAGTTTTGACTTTATTAGGATTCTATTATTTTCATTTTTCTTTGTGAATTTTACTCAAACTTGTCTGCATGGCTGTTTTTGGTTGTTTGAACTTTTATTTATGAATAAATTTGTTCCTTTGAATGTTTGAACTTGCATGCCTCATCTGTGTGCTCCCTGGTTTCTGTTTTCCTCTCTGTGCTGCGCTTCTCTGTGGCTCCTGATGATGATGTCACGGCCTCCATCATCATCATCATCATCATCATCATGATGACCAGTAATAATGTCAAATCACTGCAGAAATGTCCATTTTAAAAAGTCATGAAGTGCTTTTCTTAAAGATATCACAACCACCATATGAAAAACATCTTTTTATATAAAAGTTCACAATATAAGTAAACAGGAAATGACATCAAACAAATGTCTGCAGCAGCTTCAAACTGTTTTAGTGCCAGTTTTAGATGTTTAAAATAATATCTAACATTAAAAATAGCTGTTTCAGATCTATGTTAAAATCAACGGGCGATTCTAACCGCCAAAATGTTTAATGTTTAAATGGTTAGAACTTAAAAACCCCTCCAGTCAAAAATGGGTTGCTTCTGTTTATGCCTCGTAAAACGTCTGATCTTGGCTGTAGTGTAGTCAATGTCAATCTGAGATTCAAACGTACGCCGGAAGCCGGTAAAAGAAACCTGAACCTGTCAGTACAGAGAGTGAAAACACGCTGTCAGCGTAGCTGTCAGCCGCTGACACTTACATGAAGATTAATATATTTGTCTGCTGCTATCAACTATCGTAAATACACGTCTGACATTTGTAACAAACCAAACCAAACCGCATGAAAATCGGTCGAAAATTCAGCAAGAAATCCGTAGTTTGTTTGACTTTTTCCTGAAAAGACCTGCCCCCTTCTGCCTCTGATTAGTCAGCTGACTACTGGAGCAGCCTCTGTAGACGATGGTAGAATTAGGGCACACTCACATGGTCCATCCGTACTGTGCCCAAGCACGTTTCACGGCTAAAGTCTAGTTCGTTTAACCAGTGTGAGTGCAACCATACCGGCCACGGCCCGTTTGGGAGAGGTGGGCTTTTGTAAAGCACGTTTGCAGATGTACGAGCACGAGTGTGCACACGTGTACGAGCACGAGGCCTACAGCGGTTCTGACGTCATTTTATGTGCGCCTGTTGGGACATAGTTGTCACCTTGAAACATCGACTAAACGGGGTTATGCCGCATCACAATGAGTTACCATGTTTTCTGCGCTGCTTTCCATTATGTGGCCAAAAGACAACAAAGCGACGCATCGCGATGATGTCATTAATGTGTGTGACGTGTTACGGCGTGATGACGTATAGGCAGCAAGAAGCATTCGCGGAGACCCAGGTAGTGTGTGTACAAACGGGCCTTGGCCGCGGGGGGAGAGGGAGGGGGGGACAAGTACCCTAAAGCACGGGGCACGGTACGGACGGACAGTGGGAGTGCGCCCTAAAAGCAACAACATGTAGGATCTCTCAGGCTCAAGCTCCCCCTGTAGTTGGATAACAGTATTTTCTTCGACTGCTGTTGTAAAAGTACTTCCTAGTAGAACAGAATGAGAGCCAAGTGTCAACGGTGGTGAATCCTCCTTTAGCTCACGCCAGCGAGTGAACGCTGGGCCAATATTGACAAAACCTTTGCTTTCTGCGGTTTGGTTTCATTTAGGGCCATGACATCAACACAGTCTACACACGCTGTACCAGCCAACAGAGGGGCATTCACACGCTACGCTAGACAGCTGGGCTCTCAGATCAGAGGCGGTGACGTACGTCGTAAAGTCGATTTGTTTGTAGGTTTTTTGTGCACAGGTTTCGACCCGAAATCCAAAGTTGCGTTGGATACAGACTCTGTCAGGACACGACAGATGTGTCAGTAAACTTACTGCAAGTTGATGGACCATCACAAGAGTCATGGAGATGTTTTTTGAAAGTGGAAAAACGACATGGTGTTGCTTTAACGTTGATATGACGAACTGACTAAAATCAAATGAAACATTTGCCGAACCCTGCAGTCGGTTAACTAAACACCACAAAAACATTTAAAATCATGTTTTTAATCTTTAGTTTCAGCCATGAATCCTGTTTTTTTTGTTTGTTTCTTTCAGAGAGACATTTGTGAAGTTTAAACATTAAAAGCAAAACACACTCCGAGTTATGAAAATGCTCTCACAGAAAAACAAAGATATGTTGTACGATGATAATAATATATAATAATAATCACATTTCTGGTCAGGATGGACGCATTTCTGCAGTTTGATTTCACTGAACTCCAAGTTTTTGTTGAAAGCATGAATGTTGGTGTTTGCATGAACTTGTGAGTTTACAGCTGACCATTCAAAAAGACCTGATGCACCTTAATAAACATGTTGGTGCCACTTTCTGATGAGGGGCCTGTTATGGGCGGGTAGTGAGGTGTCACTCAGGACTTAATTAAAGGCTAAAAACTTGCTTTAAGGATTACTGACGAGCCATTTTGTTAGTAATTGTTGTTGTTAGTAAATAGATTTTATTTCCAGATGGTGCTTGTTTTACTAAATGAACCTAAAATCTAAGATTAAAAAAGAGCGTCGTATTAGAAAGTGGTGCCAAAGTTTGACATTTAACTTTGTAAGTTTGATGAACAGGAAGAGAAGAAGATGCAGAGACTTTGTTTTTGTGAAACTAACGTTTGTGTGTGAATCTCATAGATTTCATTAACCAGCACAAACACATAAAAACATCCTCCTCACACCTGACTCTCCCCCCCTCCCCTCACCTCTGACCCTCCTCACCCTCCACCCGCCTGCATGCCACTACTCTGGGTGCAGCATGAAGCGAGCCAGCTCTCTGGGGGTTCTTAACATGGCGGACAAGGCTGCGAGCGACCACTACCAAGTAAGGAGGCCGGGCGTCGGGCCAAAAGTCTCGGTTTATTAAAACCCTGATGGTCAGAACGTCCTGGAAAAAGGTTTTTTTTGATGGATTGAGATTTTTATTTTGAACATGTAAAAGAAAGCAGGAATTGTCCCAGAAAATAATGATGTTACACAAAATAGAAACATAATTAAAGACATGAGTGACAAACATTTGCTCAAGTTCAGAAAAAGGAGTGGGAAGAAGTTTCCACTTATCTAGTCCCACCCTTCTCCATAACTCATTTTGATTAAGCTTCTTCAGTCATTATTATTCTTATTATTATTATCATTTTCATTTATTATTTTTTATTATATTAGTATTTAATGTATCCAAATACATTATTATCTACACACAAAATGTATTACTTATATGTTCATATTTGATATAATTTCATGCACTTTTCTCTCAAAATAAATAAATAATGGAAGCATTCATGAATATATATGTATATTATACATTTATATTATATATATATATATATTCACTATTGATATTGTATCAAACCATAATTCAGAAATCCCCCCCCCCAAAAAAAGAATGAATAACAAACAATACAATATAACATAATTCATTTTAATTAAGCTTTCTTAGTCAAAATGATTTAGTCATAATTTAATGTATTATTATTAATTATTATATATATAGGTATTGTATCCAAATATATCCTCTACAAAAAGTATTACGTATATGTCCATATCAAATATATATTATCATTTCTTGCACTTTTCTCCCACAATAAATAATATTAGCATTCATCAATATATATGAATATATACTTTGTATTATTTATTTTCCTGTAACAACTATTAACCGGGAAATCCTGTAGAGTCGCTAACAGCCGGACGTGGCTAACGCTGATTAGCTTGGGGCAGTACGGTGAAGGCATTTAAACGTCTTTTTTAACCATTAATACTGCTGAAAATAACACCAAACCTCTACAGCAGCATGAGAAGAGTCCCTACACAAAAAACGAAGCACCAACAACGTAGTTAGTGAACCCAGAGTTTATTAAAATGTGTTTTAAAGACTTACCTACTGGCCCCTGTACCAGCTCCTCTCATAGTAAAGTCCATTCAAGTGGATTACCAAAGTCAATCCAGAAGGAAGGAGCCCATTGCTGCTTTGTTTTTTATCTATTTACTTACTTAAACAGATACGATAAGTGTTTCCAAGGCTTTAGCACAGCGCTAACCCAGCAACCATTTGAAAGCCCAGTTCTGATAAATGTCCTTGTTTTCTGGGTCGTACCCAGTGGTGGAAATACATTTGCTCTGACTCTAAGTTTGAGCGACTTTGACTTTATTTGTTTTTCTATTTTCTGCTACTTTATACTTTGACTCCACTACAATTCAAAGGGAAATACTCCACTTTTTACTCAGCTCAATAATACAGTTAATAAATACATTATGATATATTATTACTGTTATTATCATTGCTTTATTATTATATTTTCTGTTTATTTTTACAATTATTATTATCACTATTATTTGTTTTTTATTTTTTTATTTTTTTAATGTGTGTTTTATTTATTTTCTACTTCTTTTTGTCGTGTTTAAGTGGAAAAGAGGCACGATAATACCATGTTTTGCTTGATAATGAGGCTTCACAGTAAAATCAACAACAACATATGTTCTACTTTCACTGACTTTTGTCTTAAATGAACATATGAAAGCATCAATAATAATAATTCAATACTACAATTTAATACAGTTCTGAAATGGGCCATCCTGAATAACAAGTACTTTTATTTTTTGCATCTTTAACTATATTCTGATGCTAATCGTATGTAACTTTCTTCCATCCCTGTGTAGTTTTTTACTGATGTCAGTCGTATTGGTCGAGTTAAAACAGAATCTTGGTTTTTATAGATGCAGACATTTGTCGTTCAGTTGGGAATATACTTTTCTTTCCCCTGTGTTTTCTCTTCAGGAACGAAATAATAGTCTGAGGAAAAGTCGCGACCTGAGTGCCAGCCACACCGACCTGGCGCGTTGAAGGTTAATTGCACCGCTGGTGGCGAGGTCACTTCCTGTCTGGACCCTTCTCCACATTATACTCCAGCATCAAACCACCGAGCCACAGTGCTCACTGTACAGGTCTCAATGGTTCATTGCACTTTGTCAACGTCTGTGGTGCTTTTCAAGAGGAAGAGGAGTGTACAGTGACCTGCTGTATGTGTGTGTGGGTTTGAGTGTGTGTGTCTTTTATTTGTATGTGCTCAGACTGTATGAACTGTGTGTGTGTGTGTGTGTGTGTGTGCGTGTGCGTGTGCGTGTGTGACTGTCCTCTCCAGTCTTGTTCATATTTAATGTTATCGCTTGAATGAAGGCAGACGCAGAGTGAAGCTTTAGTTTTACAAACCTCACTGATTTAGTCGCTCACCGCTCCAGCTGAGTCGTGGTGGGTGAAGCCAAAGATGAGCTCAGCTGTTTGAGCGACAGGATCTCACCTTTGTCGTCTAAACTTAACCGTCACCTTTTATCGTCTGAACTTAGCGGTCACCTTTTATCGTCTGAACTTAGCGGTCACCTTTTGTCGTCTAAACTTAACCTTCACCTTTTGTCGTCTAAACTTAACCCTCACCTTTTTTTTGTCTAAACTTAACTGTCGCCTTTTGTCGTCTTAACTTAACGGTCAACTTTTTGCGTCTAAACATGACGTCACCTTTTGTTGTCTAAACGTAACGGTCACCTTTTGTCGTCTAAACTTAACAGTCACATTTTGTCGTCTAAGCTTAACAGTCAGCTTTTGTCGTCTAAACTTAACAGTCACCTTTTGTCGTGCACAGGTCACATTTCCCTCTCACACTGGAGTCCGTAGAAAGCCCTGTAGGTCACATACAGAAGTAAAATGACGCCCAAAGGTTAAGAACTTCTGTTTTTTCCCTCCTGATACTTTTCCTAACTGTCACTTTGGCTTCACCCCGAGGTTCAGCTGAAGCAGCGAGAGACAGAAAAGGTTTTTAACGACTTAAACTACAGCGACTCTGCAGAGAACCTGTCCAGCAATGACGTCTTTTGTAGGCCGACCCGGACGCTAGCTTAGCTCTCTGCGCAATCTGCAGATTTCCAATGGAAGTTCTGAACCGGGTTTTTTTTCTTTCATTGAGAAAATAGGATCATTAGCAAAGTAATATTTATGATCCAAGATCCTCACAAATGAACAGACACGAGAAGACGTATTGTCTGCGTTAATGACCCTGTTAAGACCAAACCGTTGGAAACCTGTTGAGGGAATATCTTTCAAATGTTCCGTCCTGTGTCGATTGAAGATTTTTTGCTTTTGCTGTATGAAGTTCCATGTTTACATTTGGGTTTTTGTGTAAATTATGTTTTATTTGTTTCCGTCCTGGCGCTGCTCTGAAAACTTTATCTTTATATCTTCTTGTAAAAAAAAAAAAGAAAAGAGAAATGCCTGGAGAATAGTGGCACTGTCCTCCTAACCGCTGAGCAGGACGTCGGCCGTTTTCCCGGCACGCGCAGGCCAAGCGACGCCCTCAGGATCAAGACCGTAGTTTCACACTCTGGCTGCAAAGTTAAAGCCGCTCCACACTTTGACACAGAAATGTTAGCACGTTGATTTCTGACTCCCAGTGTGTTAGCGCTTATTTCAAGACAACACTTTACCGCGGGAGTAAAGTCGAACTAATCCAACCAAAAACAAACGCTAATTATGAATGATTTCAAAACACTTATTATCAGGCAGAGATTTACGTTGCAAACATAACAAAATATATACAGTATATATATATATTTGATGTTACCAAAATAAGAGGGAGTATTCCTCCTATAGATAGTTATAAGTGCAGATATAGTTTAATGAATATAAATATCACCATAGACAGCAACTCACTTTGAAATCCAAAATGTTATGCAAGACGGGACACTACAGTGATTTTAATGCACTGGTCAGTTTTGATTTTGGACTATTTTGCCTCCATAACACGTCTTGTTTCAGACTCGTGGTAAGAAAACATCAGAAATACACATTTAGGTTTTTATTTTCCTTAACTTTGTCTGTTTGTGAATGTAGATTTCTCCTAAAATCAACAGAAGTCAGCAGGAGATAATGCCTCATTTGCATATTTAAACAGACATTTCCGTAAAACTTGTAACACAAAAAATGTTTGTGTTGATGTCATGAGTCACCTGGGGAAGTTTCACGGTGATGTCTGTCCGTTAAATATGTTCACCCTGTTCACCTGTCGTGTTTCCCCTGAACATTCATTTACTGACCTAAAGGGGAAAACACTAAAAACTCCTTATTACAGCAGCTGGGAGTTTATTTTCCACCACACTGATGGGACTGCAAACACAAACCTACGGTGCAGAACTCCCTTTCATTTCCTATCAATTTAAAAAGTCTCCCTTCAGTCTCATCTTCAGACTTTATATAATTTAAATCTGAATTCTTTGGTAAAGCCCAGTTTCACGCGTGTAAATGTGCCGTACTGACCAACCAGTCGCACCGGAAACATAAGACTGACCAAAATTAATTATTATTATACCGACTTACTCAAATCAGATGAATGACCAATGCCTTCCCTGCATTATAATGGTTTTACAGGCGAGAACAACCACGTTCAGTCGTTTTGCAATAAACTTCTGTTTGACTTTACCCTCCTTCTCACAGTGAATCTGAACTGAAGCAGAGAAAAATCTCCGTTTTCTTCTTTCACATGAACATTATTTCCCAAATGATAATAACAAAGATGAAGCCCTGAAATGTAAATATAAAATCTGAACAGATTTGATAACTTGAATAATATTGGTGGTGATTTTTTGGCAATAATTAAGTCAAAGTCGCAGTTATTTTTTTAAAAAGCGAAATGAAGTTCTTCTTTCTTTCTTAATAACCATGATTTTAGTAACGAGTGTGTTGAAGCTTCTTGTCGACTGTTGATCGGTCTTTTTTTTTTTTATTCTTGTCCACAAAGTAACGAGGCACATAACTGAACTATGTCTGATGCTTTTGATCAACTGGGAAACATTTTGGGCAACTTTAGACTTTAGCAACACCTTCAGCAACGGGCAACAAAGTGATAACGTGATGTTCAGATTCAATAAAATCACAATTTAATGTTTTAACCGTCTAAATTCACCACAGGAGAAATTAAAAGTAGTTTATACGGAAACAAATAAATGCCAAAATAGAGATTAAAGACAATGGATTTAAACTATCAAAATAAATCTGAGTTTATGTGGTTTGAGTTTTTTCAGAAGGGGATTTTAAGTTTTGCAATTTCAATTTACAAATTGCAGTTATCACCTAATAAAACATAATGTTGGTTGTTGAAATTTAAATGATCATCTCTAATTTTGGTCTTTTTTTCACTTCCCTTTGGTTTTTAAATCAGAAATTGACATTTTGAAGTTGAAATAACCTTGTGGAGAATTTAAACCACAGAAGTTCATTATATGGTTATAAATAAATACAAACAAAATAAAATATGTTTAAATGCTATACATTATAGAGATATTTACATTTCATTCACACAGTAATTTTACAACTATAGAAGATTAAAATCATTCTGGCCTCTTTTAGCTTCCGTAGCTGTATTTATTTGATGCAATTTACTTTTAAGGACAACAAAAGGCAAATTTTCTACACACAATAATGATTGAGATGTTTTTACAGTTTATTTGCTCTCAGTACACGTTGTTAAAATGAATGCTTATTTTTGTGTGTGAGTATAAAGTTGCTCAAACTGTTGCCCCGTTGCAGAGAACTTCAAATCTGTCCTGAAACTATGACGACTCATCAGTTTTCAAAAATCCAGATTGAGATTGAAGAGTGATTACGATGACGTGAATGTAAACTTATGGCAACAATGAACGTGTTTTTGTTTGTGTGTTTCTTGTTAAATGAGTGAAGGTAGAAAGTATTTCTCTCCTTCTGTGGTTTCTCTTGTTGCCGTGTGGAGCGCTGATGTGGACGCTTAGAGGACGTTTAGTTTAAATAAAAACCTTCATCGACAGTCTAACAACATTCATAAAACTTTTCTCCTGCAACACAAACTATTAAAATGTAATATGTGACATTCAGCTGAATATTTCATGTCGTTTATGCTACATTGATAATAATGTGGACGGGTCGTTTACGTCTCTAACCAGGAATTAGAGTTTTCAGAACAACAGACCACATGAGCAGGCGGTAAAATATAATATTTATGTCCTGTCTGTCTCTATCATAAAGGCAATAAAAAAAATAAAAATAAATACTTAAAAACTTTAAAAGGAATCTGTGTGGACAAAAGGCTGACTAACGGTAGCTCAGCTTGTTTCTCTGATAACTTCAGATCCAAACGTCCTATGACTAAAATCCTTCATCTGTTAAAATATAAGAGTTAAAAACAACCAAATTTTAAAAGTGTTGTAAAATTGTGTCTTAAAATTGCTTAAAAGTCCATTTATGAAGCTTCTGCAGACGACAAGAGGAAACGGCGTGACGTCATTGAGCAAATGTAACGAGCGTTTCCTTGGATAAAATGACACATTTTCTGGTTTGAACTCTGACGCCCAGTCTCCTGAACCCAAACTCTTAACGGGCACAATAATTAAATAAGACTGAATGTCAAGTTTTCCTCCATTGTTTTATTTTGTATGTGAGATGATTAAATATAAAAACAAAAGTGCCCCCTTCTGCTCTGTCTTATCTTCGTTTGTACAGAAAAAGGTTCCTGGATGAAAACTGGCATTCATATATAGCTTTTATTATTGTGTTGACGGCACATTCCTCTTATTACGGAGTTATTAGAGAGTATTAACGATACAACAATGTGTAAAACTGTGAGTTTTTATTCTCTAATTGAGCTGTAATTGTGGGGATGTTTGTCTGCAAACTGATGTTCTACTGCGCACCCTCTGTATCTGAATAAAATGGTCAAATTCATGACGTTTTGATTATTTTTTTTATATCATTTATCTGATGCAAATTAAAATACATTTTATGAAAGTATTTAAGCACAATTCTGATGTATTTGTACTTAAGTTATGCTATATTTCTACTTCAGAGGCAGATATTGTTATATTTTAACCCCAAATTGATGACAGCATTAGTGTAGTTAAAATGATACATGAATATTATTATTATTATTATACAGTATCATAATTGAAATGAGCGCCACCACTGTGGAATGACATTTTAGTCACGACTAAATAGCTAAATACATGAAGTAAATATTTTTATGAAATAAATCTTGGAATGAATTGGATGCATTTAAATATCCCACAAAAATATCTGAACATTGTTTGTTCTTTGTTAAAAAATGTTATTTCCCTCGCAGACAGGTCATCAAGCAATTCAAAAACATATGAGGACTTCAATTGAGTAGCAGCATCTTAAAACAGCAGTTCCAGATGTTTAAAATTAGCATAAATAATAATACTAATAATACTAATAATACATGTTCATTTCCAGTATGTGTGTTTCTGGGTGGAGTGGTAAAAACCAAAACACTCCACTCAACCCAACGCATGACGTGATATCATCTCTGTGTTGTGATTGGTTAAACGCCCTGTCAGTCATGCATGTAGGGCGCGTCCCGTCGCTCCTGTCACAGAGAGCAGAATCGTTGCTAACAGCAAAATGTCTGCGCTGCCCGACGGGAAGAAGCTGGTCCGGAGCCCCAGCGGTCTCCGCATGATGCCGGAGAACGGCGCCTTCAACAGCCCCTTCTCCCTGGACGAGCCGCAATGGGTCCCGGATAAAGAGGTGAGGCACCCGGGGAGGATTAGTCCGACACAACAGAAGCTTTCGGAGCCGCGGGCACCAACGAAGAAGCTAGCGCCTTAAAGAGTGCTGTTCCGGTTGAGATTTTCAAAATAAACTCGCTGTTTGTGAATTTAACATTGGCTGTAAAAAAAGGTTAATATTACAATGAAAGGGGACTCTTGAATAAGTATTACTTGGTTCCTTTTTTGATCATTTGTATTCGTCTGCATCATATGGAGGACTAAACATGACTTAAGTCTCTATAAACAAATATATGTATAAATAAATAAATACACTAATACAATAAATGAATGCAGATATAAGTAAATAAATGCATGAATGAATCTGACCTCCTATCTCATTAACATATGAAAAAATGTAGATGAACAAAAATTCATAAATAAATGTAAAGCATTTATTCATGCATGTATTCATTCATTAATTCTTGTATTTATTTCTACACTTATTCACACAGTTATATATTTATTCATTTATTTATGGAAAATATATAAAACCAAGAAAATCAAAGTAATAGAAGTTACAGTGCAGTATAAGCAGTTGATCAATTGTTTTGTTTACTGAAAAGTCTTCAGTCTTGATTTAAAAGAGCTGCAGTTGTAAAAGCACAATGACCTCATAATTGAAGTGAAGTACTGTACAGCACTTATAATGTAAATGTATTTAATTACATTACGGCACAAAGTGACAACTCATAAAGGTGACTCACAAGGTAAATAACAGTAAAAATACTTATTACAAATAAATATTGAAATAAAACTCTATCAAGGCTACTGTGGTTGGCTACTCAATAAGTAAAAGTAGAAAAACAAACAAAAGTCCTGCATACAATTACTTTATAAACTGCTGGGTAGCTTAATTTACACTAATACATCATAGTTTGTTAGTTATTAATATTATTTTATTTTGCATTAACTCAATCTGAAGCAACTAAAACTATATTAGTATTTTTTGTGGCAGTAAAAAGTACAGTATTTGCCTCTGGAATATAATAGAAAGTTTATTTGATGTAGCACGTTTTTACAGACAAAGTCAAAAAGTGCTTCACATGATAAAACTATTAAAATAAGACCTAAAGAGTAAAATGAGCACACACAAAAACACCACTGTAAATAACACTAAAACGCCTTAAAGCACAAAAGTACATGAACATGAGACAAAATCCATTTAAATAAGTATAATAACAAATATAGTAGGGTAGATGAAATAGAATTACTCAAGTAAAGTACAAGTACCCCCTCATTGTCGTTAAGTACAGTACTTGAGCAAATGTACGTAATTGTACATTACACCACTGACAGCTTATAAAGGGGCTTTTATTTTTGAGGTAATGCGTCTTAACATCCGGTTTCCTCCATACTAACGGTGGCTAACTTGGCAGCTAACTCACACAAACACAAAACCGTTAGATAACTAGCTAGTTAAGTGAATAAACTAGCTGTCAAACGCGATAATGATGTTAAGTCTTCACCGCAGATGATTAAAGTGACAAAAACAACCGTTGCTAACAGCTACTTCTACCTGTAGCTTGTCTAAATGTAGTTAGCTGCTATGCTAACTGTTAGCTCTTTACAGCTGTCAGTTAGTTTGTGTGAGTGCAGGAAAACTACAGGAGACAAACACCAACTGTGGCTGCACACAGAGGCACTTTGACCGGACTGACACTGAACTACAGCCAGCGAAAGTGAATCATTTCTCTGCTGCTGCTGCTGCTGCTAAACATTAATCTGTAACCGTGTGTACAAAGAGTAGCATGCATGATTCTAATGTGTCAGAGTAAGTATTCATGGCCTTTATTAAAGTAGATACAAACATAAAAGCACTCAATTGAAAATAAAAGTTCTATTTTTATTGTCCTGCATGGGATATTTAACTTGCAGCATGTTGAAAACACATCAAAAATACTTAAAGTTTGGAAAATGAACTGGTTTTGTCTTTGCAAATGTAAATAGTTCATATTTCTTGTAGAAATCTCTCACTTTTTATTGTTATGTATGGGAAATTTAACTCATCCTTGCTTAAAAAAAACAGTAAAAAAATAGCCATACGGTGGCACAGTGGTTAGGGTCGCCACATGTCAAGAGGCTGAAGGTCCTCCAGGCAGCGGCTGTGGGTTCGACTCTGACCTGCAGCCCTTTGCTGAATGTCTCCCCTCTCTCTCAGCCCATTTCCTGTCTGACCTACGTAATAAAAGGCTTGGAAAACTGCCAAAAAGGAAAACAAAATAGCCATAGTAACGAAAACAGCATGTAAACAAATTAATTAATAATTAAATCAACGGAAAACTACAACTATCAACCAACAACTATTTTTATAATGGCTTTAAATCATTTTGTTAGGAAAAGTGACGTGTTTCCACTTCTAAAATGTGAATATTTGTTGGTTTGCTTCATCATCCGTGATAGTAAATTCAATATCTGCAGGTTTTGAGTCGTTTAAAGACATCAATAGTGTTACAGCAGCAATACCAACGTGTCTGTAAAAGAATGTTGTGTTTTACTGATGTCGTAATGGTAGAAAAGCTCTAAAAGCATGTATGAAAAAACGTCTCTCAGATCTTCTTTTTTTCCGTCCAGCTCAGCACATTTTGTAACATCCTGTTTTTCCTCTTCTCCTCCCGTCTTCCAGTGCCCCAGATGTATGCAGTGTGACACCAAGTTCGACTTCATCAGAAGAAAGGTCTGTTTCATGTTGGTCAGCTTTTTCTGACTCAGACTAACACAGAGGAAGATCAGACGTGCAGTTAGGAAATAAGACAGTGAGGCTTTCATTTTTGATTTATTTGGCTTCTGTTCCTTTATTTTGGCGTGGAGGCACACGACTGACATAATAACACTGCAGGTCTGTGCCTCTGCGGATTCGGGTTCCAATTATCTTTGCATATTTGATAGAAAACACTTTAAATGAACTCATAATTTTCAGCACAACAGCTTTAATGTTTTTGTGCATTTAAGGGGAGACACTACAGGTGAATAGAGTAAAAAAAACAAACAGATATCACCATGAATATTCCCAAGTGAATTATTGACATGAAAGGTTGAATATGGAGAATGAGCAGAAAACCGCCATCTAGTGTCTCAAGATCGTAGTCACAACAACCAAGAATAACTCCAGCAGTCAGGTTGCCAGGTTGGTCAGACCCGGTCCAGTAGCTACAGGAGACCGGAGTCTGTTTGAGTCTGTTTGAACCCGTCCCCTCCAGCAAATCACACCATAAATACAAGTATTAGAGGAGTTTGACTGACAGTTACTGTTAGCCGTTAGTGTTAGCCGTTACAGCTAAGTAAACATAAAAGTTAGCTTACAGATGAAGGAGAAACGTAGCTATTTGGACGTGTGTTTTAATGCAGTCGAACTCCTTTCTCTCAGTCCATGGAGTGAATGCTCGGCCTATATTGACTCTGGTTTTTGCCCGTCTCCGCTCACTCAGCTGCTGGATTGGCAAACTCCATTTCACCCAGTGCCAGCCTACAGTAGCTGCACCCAACAACAGACAACCCTGGCAACCGCAATATTGGTCGCTATTGGCTGGTACCATGCAAACAGATCGTGACAGAAAGTCATTGTAGAACCCATCAGAAATCTTTTTACATTAATTCAGACTAAATATATTTTTTTTCTTTTTCTTTTTTTTATTTCATTCTGTACCTCTCAAAACGCCCTGTGGGTGTTTTAATTTTTTAAATATAGCTTTTAATGAAGATTCTACATATTCAACCTTTAAGACATTTTTTGAATTACAAGTTTTCTGAAATGTTGTGTTTAAATATGCAAATGAGGCATTATCTTATGAAATATGAGCTCATTTTAATACATTTGCAGAGCAGAAATATGAACATGGGATAAAGCCAGGATCAAGAGAAGTTCATTCATTTTATTCTTTTCCATTTGATGCTGGCTGGCACCTCTGCTGTCTTTACTGCTCTGTTACTACTCCTCTCCTCTAAACTTCTTTTCATCTCGTGTCACGTCATTTTTGCTTCACTGTGCACTCCTTTCCTTCCCAGCATTAGTTTGATCTCCTGTGTTATGTTTTCTCAGTTTCTCTTCAAGAGATGAAACTCTCATCTTCAGCCTCTTATCCGGGGTCGGGTCGCGGGGGCAGCAGCTTTAGCAGGGGACCCCAAACTTCCCTTTCCCGGGCCACATTAACCAGCTCTAACTGGGGGATGCATTTTAAAAACTTTATTTAGCTGAAGACGGAGAAGTTTCTCAACACATAAAGGAACACTTCATCCTTCAGTTTATCACAAACATTCAACATCAACACCGAGTCGAAGTCTCAAAATACTGCGACTTTTGGTCTCAAAATACTATGAATTTTGGTTTTAAAGTTCTTTTTTAACTTTCAATATCTGACTTTTGGTCTCGAAACATTTCTCAAAATACTACAACTTCTTGTTGCGAAACAATATCTGAGTGTCTCTAGTGGAGTAGAAACATAAAGTAGCAATAAATGTAACCACTCAAATTAGATAAAGAAGCTTGAATTTGTTCTTAGTAACATTCCACCTCTGGTTAAATGTGACAGATACAGTTTGAGCATGATTGAGAAACTGTGAGTAACAGTGACTTTAATCTGTAACCAAATCTATATAATTATATCAAATTTCCATAAATATATCACCAGGCGACTCTAGTCCAATACAAGCACTATGTAGATGCATTGAGCAAATCAACGATTGGATGGAGCCGAATTTTCTCCAATTAAACAAAGAAAAAAAAGGAAATCATTGTTTTTGGAGCCAAAGAAGAACGATTGAAAGTCAGCACCCAGAACGGTAATGCTAAAGACCACAAACCAAGCCAGAGACTTAGGTGTCATCATGGACTCAGACCTGAACTTCAACAGCCACATTAAAACAATTACAAACTCAGCCTACTATCACCTAAAGAATATATCCAGGATTCAAGGACTTATGTGTCAGCAGGACTTGGAAATACTTGTCCATGCATTTATCTTCAGCAGGCTCGACCACTGTAACAGTGTCTGTACAGGTCTCATTTCTGATCTTCTGCTCCGCTACGGACCCCTGACCCTTATTCCTGCACACTAAGGAGACTGATGAAAAGCACATGAGTTATTTTCACATTTTTAGCAACAGTATTGATTAATAGGCTTATATTTATAAACAAATAGGTTATTTATCGTGGTTTAGTGGGAGAAACCAAGCATCTATATGTAAAATCAGACATTCAGCACCCCCAGAGCCAGAATGGAATAATCCACTGGAATTTTGCGGCGATTCGAATCAGGCTCCTCGGAGAATAGTTAAATATTCGGGGTCACCCCTACTGCTTGCACTGTACTGTAACTTCTATTACCTGAAATTAACAACTGGAAATTCTTTTTCAGAAATTCCAGATCTTTTAATTATTTTATTTGAAATTCTTTTTTATATTCAAATGTTTAAATATAATTGTGTGTTTCTTTCAATGTTTTTAATGTGTCATGTAAAGCACTTTTAATTAACTTGTCGTTACACTGTGCCATATAACAAACGTGCCTTGCTTGTGTCTCCTGCAGCATCACTGTCGGCGGTGCGGTCGGTGTTTCTGTGATAAATGCTGCAGTAAGAAGGTGGCGCTGCCTCGCATGTGCTTCGTCGACCCGGTGCGGCAGTGCGCCGAGTGCAGCCTGGCCTCCCAGAAAGAGATGGAGTTCTACGACAAGCAGCTCAAAGTGCTTCTGGGAGGTGAGTAGTCCTTTTTTTGTAAAGTAGAATATACTGCACGGTTTTAAATTTGGTGCGCATGTTTTTGCTGATTTAATTCCTCAGCTTTTACCCATCAAGTTCCTCTTTTCCCCAAAAAAAGTTCCTTTATATTTTGGTAAAAATGCTGATTCCATCACGTCGAGAATAACCTTTACCGCAAAACCTCAGAATTAAAGATGCAGCTGTAAGGAGATTCAGTGCAGACATTTGAAATAATGTCAAACTATCCTCCTGATCTCATCTCGGTGCTAATTATTTCAATTTTAGAAAATGTCTCCTCCCTTTAATGACAACTCTATATGCTTTTTAATCAACTACTTTGCTGCAAATAATGTTTGTGTCTTTGTAGAATAATGTGCTGATTATTTTCTCAATTAGTCAGTTAATTAAGAATAAAAAATGTTTTTAAGAATTTGTCATAGTCAATAATCAGATATCTAAATTACTTTTTTTTAACTTTTATGTAAGAATAACTCTCAAACCCTAAACATATCCCGTAAACACTCATATCACCGCTCATTTGAGAAGTGAAAACATGACAAAAGAATCATTTAAACTTTGAAAGTGAAACAAGTAATAATCCATCATCAGTGTGTTTTTGATCTATCCACTAATCGTTTCAGCTGTAATATTCTCTCTCATTTACCTTTTGTTTGTTGTGCGACTTTAATAATATTCCCTGTAGAAACAGACTGATTTTTAGTAATTGAGTAAATAAACAACAGCACTTAATTCAGAAAAGTTGGACACATAATTTGCTGACAAATATTGCTAGAGCTGCCAAGATTATTCCATTAGTTGTTTTGGTAATGGATTTAATCTGTTCGAGTCATTTTTTTAAAAAGAGAAAGTCAAAATTCTCTGATTGCAGTTTCATAAATGTGAATAGTTTCTGGTTTATTTCCTCCTCTGTGACGGTAAAACCCATATCTTTGAGTTGTGGACAAAAGAAAACATTTGAGGATGTCATTTTCTGACATTTATAGAGCAAACCTCTAACTGATTCGTAGAAAAATTCAAATTATCATTAGTTGCAGCCCTTAACATTACACGCCCCCCTGCAGTTTGGATATTGCATTCGTTCATGTTGCAATTTGGATTAAATTGTGATTAATGGTGTCGCCCTAAGCAACATTATTTATTCATAGATTGTATATTGGTTTGCATGTTGTTTTTGTAGCCACAGACCTTTTCAAAGATAAACATTCCAAAACAGTCCCAATTAACTACCTGTTGCAGTGAATGTGAATGACATCAGCTGACAGGAAGTTACCAAGGACCAAGGCTTTTACCTAGCAATGGAATTCCGATGAAAAGGTCTATAAGCTGCTCTTAACTTATAGTGGTATTAATAAAGCTGTTTGAATTGACTCTGTTTAATAAACATCAGTCTGTGAAATGAAAGAAAAGCCTTTAGTGTCTCCGTCCTGCAGCTGTTTGCTTTCTCAAAATACGTCTTTATGAGCTGACATGTGACACACGCTGCCTCCTCACTGTCACTCTACACAGGAAGCAGAAATACTATAAAAGCCACCCCCACCCCCCCCCCCCCCCCCCCACCACCCTCCTCCTCCTTCTGCCCTAATAATCCATCGCGTTGTTGTCGAGCGTGTGGGTCAGCGTGCAGCTATAAATATGCAGCAGCAGCAGCTCTTAATGAAAAATCCATGAGCAGCCCGGAGCTTCAGGAGGGGCCTCGTGCTTTATTGATGATGGAGTTATTAATAAAGATCAGCAGAAAACAAAAGGTCACAAGAGACACAAAGTAATAAATCTCTCTCTCTCTCTCTCTCTCTGTGAAATTTCATCTGTTGATCTTCTGGAAACTTTATTTTGTGGTTCAACACTTTGGTGGATTTAAAGCTTCAGGCGAATCCTCAACTACAGTTGGATCTTAGGCTGCGGCTAACCACTATTTTGTGGATCAATCGATGAGTTGTTTGAAAATTTGGTTATTTATTAAAATGTATGGATGGAAATGTATTAAGGAGCAACCTCATTTGCAATATAGCTGAGATTAAAAAAAACAACACACAAGACAAAACAGAACGTTTGAAAGATACATAGGCAAATCAGAAATATCAGAAAAGTAAAGTGACACGGAATAATGAAAACAGAGAAGTCAAGATAAAAACAGGAGCAGGTGGAAGTAAAATAAGATGCAGTTATGGATTTAAAGTGTCCTCACTATAAGAGTGTGGTGAGTTTCAGGTGGTTTTGCAGAGGGTTGAAGGTGCACAGGAAGAAAAACAGGACTTTCCAAATTCAGTGTTAACAGAGGGACCCTGCAGTGTGAGCCGGCCCTTTGAGCGCTTATGATGGAGACCAATGATTGCATTAAAAGATACTAAAGAACTGATAAAGGATGTAAAGAGACCAGAGAGAGAGCTTTAAAAACAAATCAAACCCAGTGTCTATCACGCCTGTTAGGAAGCGAGGGCCATTCAACCTTTAGCTACAGGTCACAGTGATGAGTGTTGAGGCTGTCACCTGTAAATAATCTCAGGGCTGAGTGATGAACGGTGTCAAGTGGGTGCAGAGTTGTGGCTGATGCTTGCATGTATAAAAACTCTCCATAATCTAAAACTGACATTAAAGTTTCCCCAATAACTTCCTTCCTGCCGTGAAGAGGAAAGGATGAGTTGTTTCTGGAAAAAAAAAAGCCAAATGTTTTGCTTTGTCCACAGTTCAAAGATGCATTACATCAACTGCACATCTGCACGTTTCATTTTATATTTGATGTTCTAGATGTAAGCACAAGTTGTAGTACTTGCTGGGCATTTCAGCCTGCCGCACCTCCGACGGTGCCATGGTGCCGGCTGCAGGGTCATCAGCCGGGAGCCACCCTTCGCAGATGTTTCGCTCCTTTAATCCCGGAACATCTCTGGGTGGAGGAGCAGCGAACAGGGACGTCTCCCTGACGCCCCCTGCAGCCAGCGGAAAGATCCTTGTTCACCCCACACTCTGTCCCCTATGTTATTGCTGTTGTGGTTATGGAATGAAACCCAAGGGACTATGCATGGCAGGGACGTCCATCTCCCTGAGTCAGACGTGGGCTGACCGCATACCACAGCATCTCAGGGTGATGGAATGTAGCAGCAGGAAAGCTTCCCTACTGCCCCCTGTCTAAGCTCCCTGTTTTCCCCACGCCTTATCATTCCTCCTGAGCCACAACCAGAAACTCCCTTGTTCTGCCTCCTCTGCCAGGACTTTGAGGGCAGTCTTCAGCTTGGAGTCTTTGATCCCAAGGGACTTTAGTAGCCGCTGGGTGGATGCTCCAGTGTAGCCTCTACACCCGACTTCCACTGGGTATGTGAAGGCTCTCCACCCTGCTTGTGAGCACTCACTTGCCAGCTCAGAGTATTTGTCCCTCTTTCTCTCAAAGGCAGCCTCCATTCCCTCCTCCCAAGGAACCGTCAGCTCTACCATGATGACTGTCTTGGTAGAGGTGGACCACAGCACAATGTCTGGACGTAGAGAGGCTGTGGTGATCTCTTGCGGGAACTTCAACTGCCGGTCCAGATCAGCTCTCATGTTCCACTCGCTTCCAGCCGACAGGAGGGACTGTGGGCTCTTAGTGATGCTCTGTGGCTTGCCCCCTTGCTTGACAAACTGGATCGACCGCTCTGCTGTTCTTGAGCTGGCGCCATTCGCTTCCATTCTGCGTACTTCCAGGATTTCTGCTAGTTTCCGCAGAACGCGGTCGTGGCGCCATCCATATCGTCCCTGTGTCAAAGCCACTTTACAGCCAGAAAGAATGTGCTGCAAACTTGCGTTCTGGGAGTCACAGAGGTTGCAGGTCGCCTCTGACCCGTACCACACATGCAGATTCCAGGGACTCGGAAGGGTGTCATATGTGGCCCTGATGAGGAAACTCAGCCTCGCTTGGGGCATTCTCCACATATCTGCCCATGTAATGACCCTGTTGACTACGGCCTCCCAATTGGTCCATCTCCCTTGTTGCTGTTGGGCCACAGCCTTGATCACATGTGTCTCCTCTTCCATCTTCACCACTTCTGAGACCACAAGGTCTTTCCTCTCCTTCTTTGAGGCTTTAGACCACACTGTGGGTGCTGTTCCCCATCCAAAACCAGCCCTGCCAGACTGCACTTGTCCTACCATCTCCTGATGTTTCAGTCGGATGATGGCTTGGTCTACTGTCTGACAAGCGTTCCATTTACGTCCTGTACGAACTTGGGCCTTGGTGTTACGGACTGATGGATCAGGTGAGTCTCTCAGCTCGAACACAAGCCTCACCTTCTCCTGTTTGTAGCCCAAGCTAATGGATTTCCGTGGCAGCTTCAGGGTGGTTCTTCCAAACAGAGCTGTGTTGGAAAGACATCTGGGAAGGCCCAGCCATTTACAGATGTAATTGTTGGCTTTTGAATCCATCTTGAGGACAGTTGTGGAGGTGATATCACACAATTTCAGGGGCCACATCAGACGATGGAATAGGGTGAACTGGTAACACCAGACCTTGAATTTCCCTGGGAGATAGCTTTGGTCGATTTTGTTCAGGCCATCCAAGAGCTGAGATGTGACTGAGCCAGCCATGTGCTTGTCAGACAGGTCGGCAGTGTAAAGTCTTCCAAGGCTCCGCACGGGTTCATCCACCACGCGTGGGATTTCCTCACCATCCACTGAGAATGAGATGTTGTCATTCCTGACCCCTTTCCGAATGGAAAGACTGCGTGACTTGGTAGACTGTATTTTCATCCGGGCCCATGTTAGAAGCTCCCCGAGTCTTTTCAAGAGTCTGGAGGTACACGCTGCTGTCTGGACGAGGGTGGTGACGTCATCCATGTAGCTTCGTAGGGCCGGGAGTCGCTGACCTGTTTGGGATCGGACTCCTCTGACCATCTGTCTTCCACCTATCAGGATGATCTCGAAGGCTATTGTGAAGAGGATTGGAGAAATTGAGCAACCCATTGCTATCCCCTTCTCTAGCTGGTGCCAACCAGTAGAGACCTCTTGAGTTGTGTAGCAGACTTGAAAGTTGTTAAAATAGTTCACTACAAGGCCTTTGGATGCAGGGTGGGATATGAAAAAAGTTGAGTGCGAAGCTGATAAGTTGGTGGGGAACCGATCCATAGGCATTTGCCAGATCCAACCAAACAACGTGTAGATCTGCTTTGTTGCGCTTGGCTGTCTGGATTTGCTCCCAGATCATAGCCGAGTGCTCCACACAGCCAGGGAAACCTGGGACACCTGCCTTCTGACAACTGATGTCGATGTAATGGTTTGCCAGAAGGTAGTTGGACATGCGCTTTGCCACCACAGTGAAGAAAATCTTACCTTCCACGTTGAGCAGGGCTATGCCTCTGAACTGGTTGATCTTATGAGAGTCTTTTTCCATTGGGATAAAGGTTGTGATTGCCCAGCTCCATGCTGATGGCATGGCTTGGCTTTTCCAGGCAAAACCCATCAGCTTCCATAACAGCTTCAGGAGTCCAGGACAGCTTTTGAACACCCTGTATGGTACTCCATTTGGGCCGGGTGCTGATGCAGCTCTCGCTCGCTCAACCACCTGCTTGACCTCGGCCCATTTCGGGGGAGTAGTGTCAAACTGTGAGGAAGGCTCAGGTGGCTGAGGTACATGGCCTGGCGATCCGAGGGGGTTGTTCTTTTGGCTGTCACTGAGCTGAACTGTGATGTATTCCTCCAACTCCTGCTCACTGGTCTGCAGTGTCCCATTCTTCTTTTCCTCCAGCAAGCCTCGGGCATACTTAAAGGGGTCCCGGAAGAAACTTGTCCTTGCTTTCTCCTTGCGGCTTCTGCGCTTCCTGATCCTTTCAGTTCTCCTCAGGTGTGCGAGTCTTACTTTGATCTGGTTCCACAGATTCTTCAAGCCGTCCTTATCCTGGTCGTGGGCTTTTCTCGATTGTTTCCGCAAGAGGCGTCGTTCCTTTACGAGCTGGAGGATTTCCCTCTCCCGTCTTCCGATCTGTTTGGGAATAATCCTCCTCTGAGGCATTTCTCCAAATCGCTCTTTGCCTTCTTCGTAGATAATATGTCCCATGATGTTCAGTTTGGAGGTTACGCTGCCTCTTAGCACACTTTGGAGGGTGGTGCATAGATTCTCATCGAAGCTGCTCCAGGATTCTTTGTCATTGGATTTTGGCCACTTGACTTTGACTTTCCGGATTGGCTTCTCTGGTGCTCCTTTTGGGGGTTCGCTGCTTGGTGTTTCGTTGTGCTGTGGGCTGTGCTGTTGTTGCTGCACCTCCTGCTGGGAAGGCTGGACCACCTCTCTCTCACCAGTTGCAATGGTTGGATCAGTAGCACTGTGGTGCTCAACCTGGCTATGATTCCTCCTTGTCTGATCTGCTTCCGCAGTGCAAGCTTGCATCTGGTTGCGGCCGCCACCGCATTTTGCCTTCCCTTGGTGAATTCGCAGGCCCCGGTAGGTGGTTTTTTTGGCCCACCCACAGCCACATTCTCTAAGGATCTTCATATCATTCGTCATTGTCATGCCGGTCGTTTCCGGGTTATCCGTCCTGCTTGGTCCATCTTCCATCCCGCCTCTCGGTGGACCACCGGGCTGTTTTTTCCTTATATTGCTTGTAGTTAGATTAGGGAGTCCAAAAAGCTTGCTTCGCAGACATGTGGAAAAGGGTAACTAGCCCCTCCACCCCTGATGCAGTCGTTCCTGCTGCCAACTAGTCTTCCCTAGCAGCCCACCAGACTTTTCCTGGATGCCAACTGCTCTGTTCACAGTAGTCACTGGTAAGCCAGCTAAAATAGATGTAAGCACAAGTGATAGTACCTGCTGGGCATTTCAGCCTGCCGCACCTCCGACGGTGCCATGGTGCCGGCTGCAGGGTCATCAGCCGGGAGCCACCCTTCGCAGATGTTTCGCTCCTTTAATCCCGGAACATCTCTGGGTGGAGGAGCAGCGAACAGGGACGTCTCCCTGACGCCCCCTGCAGCCAGCGGAAAGATCCTTGTTCACCCCACACTCTGTCCCCTATGTTATTGCTGTTGTGGTTATGGAATGAAACCCAAGGGACTATGCATGGCAGGGACGTCCATCTCCCTGAGTCAGACGTGGGCTGACCGCATACCACAGCATCTCAGGGTGATGGAATGTAGCAGCAGGAAAGCTTCCCTACTGCCCCCTGTCTAAGCTCCCTGTTTTCCCCACGCCTTATCATTCCTCCTGAGCCACAACCAGAAACTCCCTTGTTCTGCCTCCTCTGCCAGGACTTTGAGGGCAGTCTTCAGCTTGGAGCCTTTGATCCCAAGGGACTTTAGTAGCCGCTGGGTGGATGCTCCAGTGTAGCCTCTACACCCGACTTCCACTGGGTATGTGAAGGCTCTCCACCCTGCTTGTGAGCACTCACTTGCCAGCTCAGAGTATTTGTCCCTCTTTCTCTCAAAGGCAGCCTCCATTCCCTCCTCCCAAGGAACCGTCAGCTCTACCATGATGACTGTCTTGGTAGAGGTGGACCACAGCACAATGTCTGGACGTAGAGAGGTTGTGGTGATCTCTTGCGGGAACTTCAACTGCCGGTCCAGATCAGCTCTCATGTTCCACTCGCTTCCAGCCGACAGGAGGGACTGTGGGCTCTTAGTGATGCTCTGTGGCTTGCCCCCTTGCTTGACAAACTGGATCGACCGCTCTGCTGTTCTTGAGCTGGCGCCATTCGCTTCCATTCTGCGTACTTCCAGGATTTCTGCTAGTTTCCGCAGAACGCGGTCGTGGCGCCATCCATATCGTCCCTGTGTCAAAGCCACTTTACAGCCAGAAAGAATGTGCTGCAAACTTGCGTTCTGGGAGTCACAGAGGTTGCAGGTCGCCTCTGACCCGTACCACACATGCAGATTCCAGGGACTCGGAAGGGTGTCATATGTGGCCCTGATGAGGAAACTCAGCCTCGCTTGGGGCATTCTCCACATATCTGCCCATGTAATGACCCTGTTGACTACGGCCTCCCAATTGGTCCATCTCCCTTGTTGCTGTTGGGCCACAGCCTTGATCACATGTGTCTCCTCTTCCATCTTCACCACTTCTGAGACCACAAGGTCTTTCCTCTCCTTCTTTGAGGCTATCTATATCTATAACCTTTTAATGTCTTTTTTTTATTATTGCTAAATTCTGCGTATTCTTTCTGTGTTTTAATGTGTATATTTGTACATTTGTGTCCGCTAAGCACAAAGTCAATAGGTCAAATATCTGGTATATAATCTGTTTATATACTTGGCAATAAAGTGGATTGTGATTCTGATATTCAGTTTACTGTGACAGAGGAGGAAAGAAACCAGAAAAAAAATTACATTTAAGAAGCTGGAATCAGAATAGTTGGTGATTAATTTAAGTATTTAATCGATTAAGCGACTAATTGTTGAAGTTCAAGCCAGATCAGGGTTTTTGGTTTATATCGTAGAACTTTAACAGACAAAAGTGTTATTGGATTATTGTGGAGAGTACCATTGGGATTCTGAATCTGTTTTCCAAGTGAGACCGACACTTCTGTCCTTGTGTTTCCAGGAGGCACCTTCGTCGTAACCTTGGGAACGTCGGAGAAGTCTGAAACCATGAACTGTCGCCTCTCCAACAACCACAGGTGAGCTTTTTAAAGTTCTGCTTAAATTCCACCTTTCAACACACTGTAATTGCAAAGTGTCATAAACATTTTCTGTCAATAAATGCATCCTATGTGTCCGAAAAGGAGCTGGAAGAAGCCAAAACCTTACGGTTACAATTTATTGCAACAAAATATTTAGCCTATCTGAACAACATAACAAGTGCAAAAAAACGCGTGCGTGCGTGCGTGCGTGCGTGCGTGCGTGCGTGCGTGCTTGCGTGCGTGCGTGCGTGTATGAGTCTGCTCCGTTGTGCCACATGAAAAACAAAAAGCGCCGCTTCTACCCAATAGATAGAGAGCGTAGAGAAATGTAAACAGTGGGATGGTGTACTGCAGCGCTGCGTCTAAGAGAAAAAAGAGGCGTTTGGTTGTTACAGTCTTTTGCTATGCTGTTACTGAGGGTCACGGTACTTTTTGTATCGGTGGCCAGTAGAAGCAAGTGGGGAAACAAGTTTTTTTTTTTTTTTTTTAAACTTTCTAATTTTACTGCAAAAAGGCATGAAAATATAAACGAGTGGTCTAATTATTATTCTATTTAGTAAGTGACTATGATATAAGCGGGTTAATGCCCTTCAAGGTTTCCAGTTATCAGTTATTAAGAAGAAGAAGAATTCCTTGATTAGTCCCGCAACTGGGAAATTCGATTTTTTCACTCTATTATTATTATTCATGTTACACACACACAGGCCGAAATACACACACATGCACGAACAGGCCCTATATGCATGCAATCACCCCGAGCAGTTGGGGGTCTTGTCGGACAGTTCTCGCCTACATGTCGTCCATTTTATACCTGATAATTGGACGCCTTGTAGAGAATTAACACTTCTACGCTAGTATAGTGTCCAATTCATATTGCTGTTATTAGTCAGACTGCCGGTTTGATTTGTTGTCTTTTCTTTCAGATATATGTTCCTGGACGGTGAAAGTCACTTCGAGGTGGAGTTGTCTCGGATCTCCAGCATGCAGATTTTGACCGATGGGTCGAGTCCAGGAGGTGAGACTCTGTTCCAAACTCTTCAAAACTCAAGCATTTAAATGTACGTTTGTGACTATTTTGTACAGGTGTTAGACAAAGAAAGGGTCAGGTGTAATGCTATATTTTTCTATTTTATGATTTACTGGAGATTCACTAACCAACTGAGAGATTTCTTGATTAACACTTGTTTAAACCTTTTCCTCCAAACTAACAAACTCTCCTCTCTGCGGCTCTGACTCCGCTGATCCGGCTTCTTCTTTTTCTTCTTCTGGGCTCAGAGAATGACATTCACACATACACCAGTCTGCTGGACAGTCAGTATATCTCTGAAGGTCAGCTTTGGATCGCTCTTCGTCGTCACTCCATCCTTCTTTTGTTGTTGTTTCCAGATTCTTTGGGGTTTTCATCTTGTGTGCATGAAGACAGATGAAAATGAAACCAAAGATGCTGTTTCATGACTCTGCTTCATGTTTTTATGCCTCACTGAGTCTGAAAAAGCATTTTCTCTCCCCACAAATTTCATCTGTGTTCCCATAGTGGATTGTTTGGCCCATAACTCTTTCTGCCCCCTGCATGCTGCATGTGTGGCCCTGTTTGTACTTGGTTTGAAAATTGATTTTAGTGATGCAAACACGAGTGGACAACGGACCTGTGTGTGACCGGTTCTGTTTGGATTTCGTTTCTGCCTACTTCGCTTCTGCTAGAAGGTCAAAGGGGGCTCACCGTTATTACTTACACAACACTGCGTTCAACTTGCCGTAAAACTTTTACGACAGGATACGGTACGATACGGTAAGGTACAGTAAGGTTAGGTAAGGTACAATACGGTAAGGTACAATGCGGTAAGTTGCGATAAGTTGCGGTACTGTACGATACAGTAAGATACGATAGAGTAAGGTATGCTACGGTACGATATGGTACAGTACGTTGCAGTGCTGTACGATAAGGTAAGGTACAATATGGCACAGTATGTTGCGATACGGTATGATATGGTACGATACAGTACAATTCGGTACGATACGATATGACTTTATTGTCAGAGCCAGATCTGAAATTGTTCTTGCTTAACAGCAGCTCATTTACAGCATCACAGAAAGGACAAAGCCAGGACCCAATAATACATTTGTTCAACATAATGTTACAATGTCAGAAGACAACATTTAAGGCCCGTTAGCGTGCATTTTTATCTGCGATGAAGTCCTGTAAAGTGTTGGCACGCTGTCACCTAAACAACCATCACGTCCTGCAACGATTATACAATTTCCTGTTATGTGAAAACATATGTGGTCAAATTTAAGCCTTTTCAAACCGGTTGTAAACAGGGTCTGTCCCGTCTACAGCTCCTGATTCACTGCTATCATTCTTCTGTACTTTTATTTTGAAAAACCTCACTGTTATCCTTCAGTTCCCCTGACATCTCTTTTGTTGTTGCATCTGTATGTTTGTGCATTAATCATTTTTAAGAGTTTGTTGATCTCATGGGGAAAGGGGGATGAAGGGATATCTTGACTTTCTTTTTTAAACTTTGGTTTGTTATCTTATTCACTAAACATGTAAATAACTTGCAGCTGTTTTTAATGAGACAAAAAAGTAGACTTTTTTTTTTACAAAGTGTCACACCTCTTTCCCTAAGTGAGGGTGAGGCGAGAAAAACAACACTTTAAAATGTCAAGATAACTTTCTTCCAAATGTCATCCAGTCTGCAGTGACTTCAATCTTTTTCTTTTCTGCCTGATAGTTTTGAGAGACGATAAATGTTCTTTGACAAATAGGCCTATTTAGTTAAATACATCCGTTTTACTGAAGGTGCAAGTGCGTGTGTGTTTGTGTGTGTGTTGTGTGCAGGAGGGACGTCGCGGGCCAGCGGCATGCTGCTCCACTACAAACCAATGGGCTCCCAGGACGCCCAGCAGCTCCGCATGGAGGCTGCAGACGACAAGAAGGCGGCCTCGCTGTGGTTGGCTGCGATGCACAAGGTACGACAGATAATGGTGCTGCACTTCATGTATAATACATGTCTGTTTTATATTACTAAGTCTGTAAACATAGGCTCATCACATCATTACATACCGTATTCTTCGCACTATAAGTTGCACCTAAAAACCTTCAAATGTCTCAAGAGCCGACAGTGCGCCTTATAATCCGGTGCGTCTTATATATGGACCAATATTGAGCCACAACAGGTCTCGCAACTACGGTAAGCATGTTGAGATATATGACTGTGCGAAGCGTGCCGTTTCATTTCCATTTGTGTGTTTGTGTAGAGACCCCAAAATGGCTCCTGTTAAGAGACACGCTTACGACGCAGAGTTTAAACTCAAGGCGATTAGTCACGCAGTAGAACACGGGAATAGAGCAGCAGCGAGAGAGTTTAACATGAACCAATCAATGGTGCGGAAGTGGAGGAAGCAACCAGACGACCTGCGCCAAGTAAAGAAAACTAAACAGAGTTTCCGAGGGAACAGAGCGAGACGGCTACAGTAGGAGGACAAACTTGAACAGTGGGTTGTTGAACAGAGAGCAGCAAGTAGAAGTGTCAGTACAATCACTATTCGAATGAAGGCAACAGCGCTAGCCAATACTATCCAGCTGCAGACCCGGAGGACAAGCCCCTCACTTGTCACAAGCCCCTTGCTTGACGGAAGTGACGCAAAAGTTTTTTTTTAAAGTGAGGGGCTTGTGTCAAGTGAGGGACTTGTGTCAAGTGAGAGGCTTGTGTCAAGTGAGGGGCTTGTGCTCCGGGTCTGCAGCTGGATGCTACTCGGGCTAGCACGCAAACTTAACATCAATGAATTTAGAGGCGGCCCTTAACGTAACCCCAGCCTCGACTGTAGCGTCTATTCTATGCTCCTTATAATGTGGTGCGCCATATATATGAAAAAAGTTTCAAAATAAGCCATTCATTGAAGGTGCGCCTTATAATGTGGTGCTCCTTATTTATGGTGCGGAAAATACGGTAGTTATTTTCTCCTGTTCTGATATCAGACTTTCGGTTTTGTCTTTCCTTTTGGGTAAAATGTGGCCACTGGGCAAGTTGCAGGGCCCACCCTCCTAAAAGTCCTCTTACTCAGCGTTTCTCCATAACAAAAAATGTCCCACAGGGATTTACAAGACTCTGGAGGTCACGCATCCCTCTGAATGGGTTTCGATCGTTGGGTGATCAGCGATACAGTGGAACGGCGCTCTGGGACTTCTTTCTCCAACTGAGAAATACAGAATAGTTACAGTTTAAATAATCTGGTCTACATTCAGACAGTTTTATGAGCACTTCAAGATCCGACCATTATTAAAGCGTCTGCCGTTAAAGAATTACAATGAAAACACACAGTTTTGACATTTAAGGTGCACGCACCAGCACACATCCCTTGCTTCTGCATTATTGTTTTGTCAATTTTAATCAAAGTAGCTCACATAAAAGAGGCACATACAACATTTATAAAGCACTTGATTTAGCTTTTATTTGTCATATGAGTAATAAAGAGCATGTAAACAGCTGAAAAGTAGCCTCTGCTGTGCTGCACGGCCGGGGTGAGAGAAACACTTTATTATTATACAGAGTTTGAACATGATGCCCTGTAAATTCAGAAGGATTTTGATTCTATTGTTGTAGTTTGTTATAGTTATTATAATTCATATATATAAAATATGTTATATATAGTTATAATTATTTAATGTTTATTTGATGTGGACAGCAATTGGACAAACGAGATGCATTGTTTGAGTGTTTTAGCATACGTGCAAATTCCCAACACTTGTCCACAGGTGGCTTTTGAAAGGATAGAACAATTAAAATAGAAAGAAAGGAAAGAGAAACAAACAAAAACCATAAACAAACCCAATAGCAATAAAAAATACAGCGCAGCTGTAGATGCATTCTCATTCTGCATTAACATCTTAAATATCTCTTCTGTTTTTCCTTACAGGCGGCCAAACTGCTGTACGAAGCTCGGGACCAGTGACCTGCAGACGTCCTGCAAGACTGGACCTCCAGACAGCACACACACACACACACACACACACACACACACATACACACACACACACACGCACGCACACACGCACGCACACACACACACACACACTCGCACACACCCAAGTGTTTTTGTACCGGTTCTCTCCAGGAGGGGTTCGGTATGGTTTGGATCTTTTTATGAACGCCAGTTCTGATTCTGCTTCTCCGTCTTGATTCCTCGCCGGTTCTTGATACCCGTTCTTATCATGGTGATTTCTGCAAGAAATGTTTGTATAAAAAGTACACTTTATTACCTCTATAACCAGTACTTTGTACATCATGTTTACCACGTGTAGGCTGATTAATCGCCTTTCTCTCTTCTTGCATTTCCTTTGATTTGAATACATAAATCAGGGCATGCAGCGTTAATGTTTCCACGTAAAAACGGAACAAACTGAGCAGGAGAAGAAGCTTCCCAACATTTCTCTAGTTTCTCTTGATTTTGGGAAGCTTCTTCTTTTAATTCCTGTTTTTTAAACTTTCTCAGATGTGAGAGTTGTTTTTGTCTTCTCACAGTTTAGAAACGTGACATTACAACTTTCATAAACCATTTTTCAGAACGTCAGAGATGCAGTAAAACTTCAGACAGAGACACACTTTTTCTCAGTGATTTTATATGCTGCAGTACAAACCATTGTTTTGTGTGGGTCCTCAGGAATTTTATTTCCTGAAAGAATTAACGAGACACTTTATTTTTTATTTTTCATTTCGCTGACCCTCCTTCTACAAGAGGAGCTAAACAAGCACCAAGTAGGGAGTGAATGTCTTTGCTCGACGGACCTTCGGCAAGACGGCTTGAAGCCTCATCTTCCAGATAAAACCGTGTCTCACGCAGATTTAAAGGACAGCAGCTCCACCTTTAAGACCCTTTAACACAGATAGAAAAGCAGCTGCGTGTGTTTTTGTATTGTCTCATTCAAATGTTCCCATAGACAGCATGGATGTTTGCTTCAGTGCCATTTTACATGGGAAAATAAACCAGAATGCAGCGACAGGGCGAGTTCCGAGCAGCAGTGAACGGCATTCTGGGAAATGTAGGATCCTCTAACTGTAGCAGGTAGAGGAAACTTCCAACCTGTAATGCAAAAAAACCATCACATTTACAAAATAGTTGGATTTTACCTACAGAGTAGATGAGATGAACATTTCCTTTTTTTTTCTGTAAATGATTACGTTAATAACACTTCTCTCTGCTACTATGAATTACAGATTTAAATCTTTAGGCCTCGGCGTCTAAAGCAGCTTCACTGATTGTAGTGAAGCAAACAAGACAAATAAATGCTTTAAATGTAGTTTCATGTATTGAAGTTTTGTATGAACTATTTTGTTAACTATTCCTACTTTAACACTTTAAAGTGTGTGCGTACCTGCATCATTTTTAGAGCTGACGACTTTTTGTAATTCTTTTTAGCGCTCACTCTAAAACAGCCCATTTCTCCTTTTCTATCTCTATATTTTTTTTGTATTATCGTCCTCCAGAGCCACTCGTGAATTTAACACCTTCAGTCAACCAAATGCACTTGATCTGATTTGCTTTTCCACCGCAGACAGTTCCCTTAAATGTAGGCGGGGTTGTAACCGTATCAGGCGTTCATATAACTACATACTACAAGACTTTCTAGAGGACCGAAGTTCGTGTCCCAGAAGAGCTAGGATCTAATCCTAACCAAGTCATTTGGATGCCTAACCGTCACCTTTTGTTGCCTAAATGTAACCGTTGTAGTCCAGAGAATACGTCGACCGCGTGGACAACCATGAGCTGAAAAACCTTTTCATTTCTCACTGCTCTGTATGTTTAGGATATACCTCCATGACACTGACATTGAGGGGGGTGAATTTTTTTTTTTGGTTACCAGGCTAGTTTTTATTTTATGAAGGTTAAAGTTTATGAATAATTAGGGGCGTGGCCTCTTGAGTGACAGCTAGCCTCTGGCCGTCACTTCTCCTCTGAGGTATACGTCAGCCAGATGGACGTATCTCCCTCCCCCCAACGTCACATACATGCCCTTTTTTGGTAAGAGGAAATCAGGCGGAGTCAAAGTCAGACAAGATGGAGACTCTATTGGATCAAGTTGAAAGAACGGACCTCGACGTAGAGGCTACATCCATTTTTTATACAGTTTATGGTGTTTTCTAGCTCCACCTTTTTTTAGTATCAGATCAGACAGAATAGAATAGTTCCACTGGTACCATCCACAACACAAAAATAACACATCTGATGTGTAAAGAGAGGGAACTGCTCGGTAGAAACAAGGCCTTTGTGACAATCTTTTAGGTGTTGAAACTGAAATAGTATAAGGTCGGAAATTTGGAGCTCATGTTGGGTAAAAGATGTGTATTTTTAATTTTTTTAAAACACATTTAAAATCTCGAAGATCTGCTTTGGCTTAAGCATGACTTAACGATTGTAGGAACTGTAAAGTGTCCCCATACCAGCTTTTTCCACAGAAGAAGACCATGAGATGTGGATTAAAGCTCAAAGAAAAAAAGCTAATAAGTGGACTTTTTAAAAATCTGTCAAAACACACAAATTACAAATGCACGGTTGCATTTCTAACACTGTGTGCTGCATTTAGCTAAGATTACCAAGTATCATCGGCTTCATGATCATTTGCATTTTTTAAATTCTCGTTAGCATCCATGTGTCTCCCCAGTTTTTCTCAAAGCTTGAAAAAACACAAACAGTTAAAAGTAGTTTAATGGAGCACAGATTCCTGTTTGTCTGCCTTTCTTTGTATCACAGGCACCCGGTGAGAAGTAACCTCCAGCACCTCCACTTTGTAACGTAAAGTTTATTTTTATACGCTGCTCACCTAAGAATTAAAATCACTAGTTGTTATTCGTTTGGTTTGAGGCTTTGTGTTTTTTCCAGAAGAGAGATGGAAGGAAAGTTTAGTGAAGTGTTTGCGTGCGCGTCTCATTGTCTCAGAGGCATTTCTGTTCATTCACGCGGTTAGTTCTGCCATTAGAGAGCCGTTTGTTATGAAGTGCATGTGAGGGCTGCACAGGGAGGAACAAAAATGATCGTACTAACCTCTAGTTTGATTTAATAACACTAAGGTGCATCGTTCCTTCAGGTGAGGGCTAAACATCTAAATCAGACCAGTTAAAAATTGGTCAACGCTTGTTTGTAATCGCAGTAAAATGCTTCAGAAATGCACCATTTTCTACGTTTGATCATTTACACACAAGGATTTCTGCAGTTTGATTAAATATCCTCAACAATAATTCGTTTTCACAGCTTCCATTCGATGCACAGTGTTCCAGTGCAGCTTTGAATATCTCAACAGAAATGTGTACAATGATCACGTTGAGATTTCCCCTGTGCAGCTCTCAGACTGTGTTCAGTTAGAAGTGAAAGTTTTTATTGTAAGTCAGTGTTTGTTCCTGCACTTTAAGCCTACCCCTGATTACTGTCTTTCTTTTATCATTATTATCCCAGAGCTTCATTTATTACGCTGGAAATGCTTCTACACCCTTGGGTGTTGGGTTATTCTGTTGAGAATAAAAACAAGTGTTTCTACATTTGCGGTGTCTGTTGTGTCATTTTATTAAAGTTGTTTCCTCCGTTGACAAACAGAATGAAGGGAAATCTATGAGACATTAAACCATTTGTTCTTTATTTGGAACAACAGGGACGATAAAGATAAAGCATTGTATTCATTCATTACCTAAACTGGGATTTCCTCACTTTGAAATATACTGATTTTTAATTTCATTTTTAATTTTCATTTCAAATTTGAAACCAAAAAGTACCTCTATACATGTAAATTCATACAAAAACAAATAGTTTGTATGTCACTAACTTTATTGTTTTAGCAATCTTACTTTCCTTTTTTAATGCAACTATTTGATTATGTATTGTTTCTCCTTGCTGTTGTTTGTCTCTGGATAAATGTTTGTTGAACAAAGTTGCTTTAATTTGAAGAAGAAAAAGGTTTGTGGTTGTATTTAAGGTAGTTGAATAGTTTCACCTTTTCTTCATCGCAATGGCGCAGTTTTTGCTCCGCAGCAAAGGTGTTGTAGATACTTTATGAATATTATTGGATATTATAGCCTATATAGTCTTTCATATAGTCCGAACAACAACAGAAATGCACGTAAAGACTTGAGTTTTAAAGGTGTGTTTCAGCTTTAGGCCTGATACGGGTTTGTTCGTCTTAAAATGGCTTCTCTAAACAACAAGAAGTCTCACTTCTGTTAATTAATTTTACTTCAACACTTTGAGCTGCTTCAGTTATTCATTTAGTTGTTTCTCTGAACACTTACATTGTAATATGAAGCGTTAGTATGATGGAATATATCTGCAATTATATTAGGGGGAGGGGGACGGGCTAAGAGTCCGTACATAGAAAACAAAGCAGCAACAGCGTAGTTAGTGAACCCAGAGTTTATTAAAAGAGTGTTTTAAAGACTTACCTACTGGCCCCTGTACCAGCTCCTCTCATAGTAAAGTCCATTCAAGTGGATTACCAAAGTCAATCCCAAAGGAAGGAGCCCATTGGTGCTTTGTTTTCTGTGTAGGGACTCTTCTCATGCTACTGCAGAGGTTTGCTGTTATTTTCAGCAGTATTGGTGGTTAAAAAAGACGTTTGAATGCCTTCACCGTACTGCAACAAGCTAATTACTGTTAGCCACCTCCGGCTGTTAGCGACTCTATGGGATTTCTCTGTTAGTAGTTGTTACACAAAGACTGTGCCCATGGCTTATTGTGATGTATGTAAGCTCAGAAAAAGACCATGGGATGGTTCTGCGCCAGCGTTTTAATATAACCAGGGGGGGGGGGGGGGGGCTGAAGCTGTAATCTAAACATTAGCTCGCTCGCTAACATTAGCTCACGGAAAGCTCTCTGTGTCTCAGCTGCACCACATGAATCTGCAATCGGATGCTTCGTTGCGTTGGCTGATGGAGTGGTTTTAAAAACAGCGAGATAGCGATACCGTAAATATTTTACAGCATTATACCAACATGATGTTGGTCAATTTTGTTCAGTCTCACTGTTTTGGTCGAGGACCTTTAAAGGATCAGTCTGGTGTTTTTTGTTGTTTGCAAAGTGTAGTTTAAAGGACTTTTGTTCATGTTGTTTATACTGTATAGTAAAGAGAGAAAATGATATTAAATAACTATTTCTTGTTAAACAACTTTGATTTATTGCTAACATTTGTTTGTAAGGAGTTCAAAACAGGAGCAGGACCAAAATACATGAATGGTATAAATCACTTCTTAAGACTGCTGAGACAAACGTTCTGCTCTGATTTATCGACATGAACATAAACACATAAATACTTTAAGGAAACGGAAAGACAATGAAATAATAAAAAAGAAATACTTAATAAATAGTAATTGGTTCATTACATTGGTTTGAAGAAAGTAATTTCAAATTAAATAATAAATGTTCTGTTTGTGGCTACACAGTGGTGTAGTGGTTAGCACTGTCGCCTCACAGCGAGAAGGTTCCAGATTCGCATCCCAGCTGGGGCCCTTCTGTGTGGAGTTTGCATGTTCTCCCAGTGTCTGCGTGGGTTTTCTCCGGGTTCTCCAGTTTCCTCCCACAATCCAAAGACATGCAGGTGTTAGGTTAATTGATGACTCTTAAATCACCCATAGGTGTGAATGGTTGTCTGTCTCTGTTCGTCTCTATGTGCCCTGTGATAGACTGGCGTCCTGTCCAGGGTGGACCCCGCCTCACGCCCTATGTCAGCAGGGATCGGCTCCAGCACCCCCAGCTACCCCGACCCCCGGATAAGCGGTTGAAGCTGAATGAATGAATGTTCTGTTTGTTTAGAATCATTGTGATTGTAAATACACACAGGATTTTACACAATTTGAATTTATTTAATTCGACACATACAGTTTAAAAAAACAAGACAATCATTTGCATGGCTGCTACATTTTTTAAAGGCGTTATTTAATTCTTTGTTCGGAACTACAGTCAGCCTTTAATCATATCAATACTAAAGACATTACTAAAAAAAAACCTGCTCTCCGTATAAAGTGAACAGGATCCGTCGACCTCACAGGCGGGTTCGGATGGCGTTGGAGCCGAACGTCGTTCTGATACAGTACACTCGTGCAGCAGCGCTCCTTGTCTATACATTTCCTCATATTCTCACCCTAACCCTTGTTAGAGGGAAATAGGCCGGAGGGTTCCACCGCTTCGCACACGAGCTGATCCGTTTCCTGAATTTGCCATTTAAATACCAATGTGCATAAAAACTCAGACTTTCTGAAAAACTCAAACTAAAGTAAAACTAACAAGCTAAATTAAAATTACAATTGAAAAGTCAGAACTAAAACGGAAATAAAAAAATGTGATAAAGTCAAACTTTTCTAACCCTGATCTTCAAAAACTCAAGTCTTACTGGTCTTTATTTTAGAATACTAGAACAACACTGTGCCTTTATCTGAGCCAGCCTAATATATGAGGCGTTTATCTCTAAATTTACAAACGCGTCGCTTAATGCAAACTCAACATCCTCCATGCTCAGTACAACAATCACAAATTCTACTTTGAATCAACAATTCATTCCAGTCTGTCCACTGTCCGCTCTGAGGACTTTTGAATTGGCTGTCTCATATGCATCCTGGAATCGGGGGTCACTATGAACGTCAGTGCTTTAATTTGAAGGGGTCTGGAGCAGCTACAACTCTAATCTTTGATTCATCGTCCAATCGTAGTCACGTTTAAGTTCCTTTATTTCCTATTTACTGAAGTCAAGTGCGCCTCATTAATGCCTTTTATTTCCACCTTCTGTTCCAAACTCTGGTGGCGACTGTCGTCTTCTTCTTGTTCAGGAGGAATACCGTCTTATTTGCTCAGGTTTCCTTCCCGCTCTTCAGTCGCCCTCCCACACGCAGTCACACTCCCGCAGCGGGTTCCTCTGGCGCATGGTCGTGATGACAGTGATGCGGTTCTCGGACAGCTCCCGGAGCTGGTTGATAAACTCCTGGACGCAGGGGCTGGGCCACGGATGACCGTTGAGGTAATCTCTCAGGATGAAGGAGCGCTCCACCAGCAGCTCCAGCTGCACCAGGTGTCTCAGCCGGTGGAGGCTCAGCAGGTCTTTCTCTGGCTCTCGACGGAAGAACCTGAGATAGGAGAGAAGACGTTTACTGAATCAACATCTTTGCAGTTTAGTTGTTTATCCAGATAAGAGCAATGATGTTTGAGCTCTGTTGGCACAGAATTACAAGACCTGCACTGTGGTTTTAGTGACATTTAGGAATTGAGGAAAGTTGAGGATAATATCGCGATTTGCATCTATTTTTTCCAGGATATTTGTGAATGAAGTTTTCATACCCTCCCATGCCTATCCAGAAGACTTGAGAACATTCTCCAAATAAACTGCAAAGGGTTTGAGGTAGAAGAAGGCGGTGATCAGACCGCACTGGTGAAAAACCTAAACTGCTCACCGTATCCGAAGCGTCCTGAGCTGAGGAAACAACATGGGGATCCGTCTGCAGAGGCTGCCGCTGGAGCGGTTCTGTTCGATGTCGAGGTGCTCCAGTGCCGGGACTTTAGGCGCAATGGAGTCCATGTCTTTCAGAGTGATGGCCACACGCAGCGTCAGCCTGGTCACGCTGGACGGGATGGTGGTCGTGTAGGCGGCGAGAGAATTACCACCTGGGAATGACATCACAGTAATCAAAAATAGCAATATAGGCCCTGGAGAACTGTTTCTATTACAGACTTGACCTGACTTGTGCGGATCAGGACAAAAACCTTTAAATCTGAACCACAAAACGGAGCCCAGCTCACTCAGATCTAACAGACACAACATCGACAAACCGCGGACTCACCAATGATGGTGAGCGTCTCCAGCTGTTGGAGGGGACTCAGCCAGGACGCGAGGCGGCAGTCGATGCCCTCTCTAATGTACCTGTAGCGGATAGTCAGCGACCTCAGCGAGGTCAGGCTCCTCAGTGCGTTCTCTGGCAGGATGGTTTCTGGGTAATCCACCAGCTCCAGAGTGGTCAGTGCCGGGCCGCCGTACCGGGCCATTCCTACAGGACCGGGGACAGGAAGTGTGTGATTTACTGATGGTTGTATGAGATAATTATCCGTAGCCAGTGTGTTGCCGACAGTAGATGACGGTCAGCACGTCCCCAGTTTGGAGGAGCAGACAGGAACAAACAGGTTCAAAGTTCTTGTTTAATTTTAAAAATCAATTTTCTCCCTGTTGTTATAAATCAAATGTATAAATACCTATAAATGAGGCTGTAAATGTAAGAACCTTCAGAATATAGAGAGGAATGAAGTTAAATGTTTGGTGTCTGTAAGCGCTTCTGAAGTGCAGATTTAGAATAGAGCCAAAACTAACAGGTATTTTGAAGTGGTTTTGCATCTACTTTTAGTCATTTTGCATCTTTTGTGGTGATTTTGCATCTATTTTTAGTCATTTAGCATCTCTTTGTGACCATTTTGTGGATTTTTTAGCAACACTTTTTTCAAGTCTGGGCACCTGGGCCTGTGCCCTGTAGGTCCGGTTAGTAAACCATCCATGGCTGACCTGGATGCTCCGGGTCCGGGGGGCTGAGGTAGTCATCGGGCAGCGGCTCTGGCGGCTCCCCCTTCATGCCCCAGGACAGGTGCTTGAGCTTCTTCAGCCCCAGCAGCAGGTCGTGGAAGACGCTGCAGGGCACCGGCCTCACCGTGTCCAGGCCGTAGCCCTCCCCCTGCTGGTGGAACAGCAGATACCGCAGGTTGACCAGGTGCGATACAGCGTAAATGAACTCAATGGTGCAGGGCAGCCGGACGTTACACGTGCTCAGGTGGGTCAGCCTCTCGTGTAGATGCTCTTTCAGACTACACCCGAATATCGGCGTGTCCCACGTTGTGTTCCGCATCCCGAGGTCCCTCAGGTCCGGGAACCGGGTCAGGTTGTCCAGGTACTTCTCCTTGTAGTGCCGCCCCCCGTCTACGAACACGATGGCGGTGAGTGACGGCAGGAACTTGACGAGCCGCCGCCACTCTTTGCGCCGCAGGTGTCGCACCGCCACCCGGGTGAGCTTGCGGTTTTTCAGGGTGTCCCAGAAGCCGTAGGTGTAGCGGCGGAGGTCGGACAGCACCACCGTGTGGTCCCTCCACAGGGCCGGGTGGTCGACCAGCCTCTTGAGCTGCCTGCAGACGGTTCGGACCGTGTGTTTCTCCTCCGTGCTCAGGTAGTTGAACACGCAGACCCAAACTTCAGGGGGAAGATACGGCAGCTCCTCCATCAGTGGACCGACCGTTAACGGCTACCAGCTGAAGCTCGGGCCGCCTCAAGAGAGCGGACAGCGGGTTAAAGGACAGCTCCACATGAAGACTAAAGGTCGAGTAACGTCCACTGCGTGTCGGTTAAACGTTTACACGGTAAAAAACGCAATTTTATCGCTAAACTGATTTGATAGCTGCAGGTACCGCTAACTGTTGTTACTTAAAACCAACACTGCGCCCCTGTTGAAGCCGTCGCGCTGTGATGACGTCGATTGTTATTCTGCAAACGTAAAAAAAAATGTAGTGATTTAATTTAATAATACAATTTAATAGTAAATGTAATGTTTTAAATAAAAGGTTATTTTAATGTACTTTTATTTAAATTTAATTTAAATAAGTAAATGTAATAGTAATGATTTAATATTTTGGAGTTTAATAAATTCAATAATGTAAGTTAAATAGAATATGTAAAGATTGAATTAATTCCCAATTAAATTAATAGGAACTGTTATTTAATTTAATAATAATTTAATTTAACAGGAAATGTAAATATTTGATGGAATAATTTGATTAAATAGCAAATGTAAAGGTTTAATTAAATAATACATTTATTTTAATAGGAAATTGCATGATTTCATTCAATACAATGAAACTTAATGGGAAATGTAAATATTTAATTTAATAATAAATTGATGTAATAGAAAATGTAATTATTTAATTTCATAATAAGTTATGATTAAATGATTTTTTTCTGTGTTTCCTGTTCCTAGTTAAACGAAGCCTCTGTGTATAGAGAAAACATTGTGTGTTTTTCGGAGTGTAGATGTGATTTAAGCTGATCTTTTTGTATTACTTTTAAATTTGATTTGCTGAGACAGTTTTAATTAGGAAGCAAAATAAAGTACAAATTACCTTCATAACATGACAATCGCATCCAAACATCAGTCCGGTGACTGTATGGACACTGAAGCAGGTTTGCTTGCTGTTGACTACTCTTACTACTCTTGATTTTAACATTTATCTTCCACAGTTAATGTTTTTAGTGTGAAAAATACATTAAATACAAATCTGTCAAAAAGCATGAGGTGGCAAACTCATGTTTCTTTATTTTTTTATTAATTGTTTAATTTTTTTTATTGCACAATCAGAAAGGCGTACATCATATTCAGGATAATACAAGTTATATTCAAACAAGAACATATACAAACAACTGAGCGAGTGACAGATAAAAAAAGCAAAAATAAACAAAGCTGAATAATAATAAATAAATAAAATGACATACTAAAATTTAAATTAAACAAAAATCAGCCATAATACAAGAGGTGCCAAACTTATGTGTGGAACTTCCGGGCCATGTGTGGACCAATCACAACTGTTGTGTCACCGTCCAGTCTACAGGTCTGTTATATCGTGTGATGCATTCTCCCTTTTTATTTCTTTTTATTGTCAATTAATATAGTAATGCAGAAAAAACGTTGAGAAAACGAGAGTATCTCAATTTTTGCCAGAGAATTAAAAATTCCCAACTGGGAGATGGCACTGCACTTTTTTTTTTTAAAGACAATCAACTTTCTAATGCTGTTACTCTAATTAGCCTCAGGTCTAAGAGTTAATATGTCCAAATGTGTAATCCTGTCTTTGCATAACTCCAATGATTCTTGAAATATCCCACTAAAGACTTCCGTTAAATATTTAGGGATATTCATAACTAAAGATCCAACAGCTAGACATAACATTTACATTTCTCACACAGACTAAAAAAGACCAAATAATTGGCTTCAAAGGGATTTGTCTGTCCTTGGTAGAGCTCTTCTCTCTAAAGCAGAAGGCTTGTCTCGCTTTGTGTATCCAGCATTGTCCCTTGTAAGTTGTAAGTGAACCAACTACCACAAAAGTCAATACAATTTTTTTAAACTTCCTCTGGAAAAATAAAGCACATATACTCAAGAAATGTGTACTCTCCAACAATAAGACAGAAGGGGGTCCTAGATTTTATCGACACTGTCAATACCTTTAAGGTTAACTGGTTGAAAAAGTGTCTCAGAAACCATGACTCTGTTTTTTCATCCCAAACTACATCTTTAGAAAATTGGGAGTCTTTCCTTTCTTTTAAAAATGTATTTTTTTACCCAATAGATAGGTTACCAATCAAACTATTAAAATGTCATCAACAAACCCTCCTAGCATGGAAGCTTTTGTCCACAGTTTCTCCCCCCTCTGGAATAATAGCAGTATTATTATAAGAAACAAATCCATATTCTTTGTAAAATGGTTTGAAATAGATATAATCCATATCCTTGTTTTTTTTTTTTATGAACGTTTTATGTCTGTACACAGTTTTCCTGTTCCCTCCAGAGAATTTCTATCTGTAACTCGCGCTATTCCAATAGAGTTAATTCAACTTATAAAAACACTTGAGTTACAGTGAATAGGGATAAGCGGTTGAAGATGAATTAATGCATGAATAAAACAAGTCAACCTGTACTGATGCTGAGTGGGATTGAACTACCAGACAGAAAGTGTAATAAACATATAGGCCAGTGTTTTCAAAAGATGAATAGAGTTGTGCTTAGAGGAACGTTTTACTGGAGGTCCTTCATAGAGGATATAAACTGGAGAAGAGCTTGGCTTCTACCCTATAAATATTGTCTAACAAGGCTAAAGACGTACATTTTAAAATAATGCATAGTATTTACCCAGTTGGTAGTATCATTGCTAGGTTTATAGATGTTGATGATTCCTTCACTTTTTGTCAAATGAACACAGAAACACTGTCACTGTTTTTTTATTGTGATACATCTAAGAAGTTTTGGAGGGATGTTGAATCTGGGTTTTTTGATGCCGCTAACTCTGTCTACTCTCTGACCCTTAAAGATGTTATTTAGTGTTAACCCAGAAAATAATAATGCTCTTCAAGATTCAAGATTCAAGATTCAAGAAGCTTTATTTATCCCGAGGGAAATTATTTTGCAACAGTTTCAATACAAAGGCGGAAAAGGATCAGAGTAACAATAAGCATAAACATAAATCAAATCAAAATAAAGCTAACGTAAAATAAATCAAGCAATGAACCAAGTGTGACAGAGTGCAACAGACATCGTGGTTAAGCGTAGGTATATACAATATACAACAATACGCACTGTTCAGTTTAGCAGCAGATTGAAATAAAATAAGTACAAACTAGATAAGTGAGAAGGAGCGATAAGTTATAAGTGTTAAAAATGTTAAAAATGTAGCAGCATGTCCTACAGAACACCTGATGAACTTTGTTATCCTATACGCAAAATTCTTTATTCACAAAGAAAAAAAATCCTTTCCTCCTGGAACTGAGCTCTTTGATTAAATCTCTGATCTTGGTAAATAACAAAAAAAGTAATACCTTACTGAGTCATTATGAAAAGCTTCTTCATGAAGCCCCTAACTATTTTTTATTGATTTACATTTAGTTGGTATTCTTTATTTAATTGTCTGGTTTATTATTATTATTATTATTTTTGTGTAACAAGTAAGCTTTTACTGACACTTAAAATACTGACAAACATTTTGTACCCTCACATATTATGTATAATATCTCTTGCCTTATTCCACACAGTGTCATTATAATATTTAAAATCCTGTTGCTTTTATTGTTTATATCCATACTGATGAAGTAGCATCACAGCTGTGCTTATCACTTGCTGCAGGCCGGACCTCACTTCTCGTGCTGGTGACTTCAGACGATCGGTGAGTCTAATCTGTAATCCTCATAAACATTTATTGATAATCTGTGGACATCACTAAAATGTTTCAGCATAGTTACATTCATGTTTTCTGTTACTTGTTTCCACCCTGAGTTAGTAAAAAAATCAATTTCCTTTTCTGGAAGAGCAAAAGGACTGCAAAAGGTTAGGACCTCTGCACCCTCCACATATTCCTATGATGGTTAAATACACTACTTGGTTAAAAGGAGATGTGGCTGTATGAGATTCTATATATAATACAATATTCTAAATAAAGCATATAAATAAACTGATGTTGATTTTATTTCAGTATTTTTTTTATTTAAAATCGTTTATCTGCTGCTCCGGACATTGTTTAGTTTAGTTTCCATGTCTGCTTCTACATATACATACAACATATATTATCATGGTATATTGTGCCATGATTGACATGTTTATCTATATAACCCGCCCCACACTTGCATCGTAAATTGAGTTCTTACAGTATTATTTTTTTAATGCATTTCCTGTGTTTCTATCTAAGGGGAGGAAGATGGTCCAGGAGACGCATGTTGGAAGTTGGATGGAAACCTTGTTGAACCACCTGTCAACAGCTGCGTCTGGGACAGGGAACTGCAGCTGACCATAAAAACAGCCTAGCCGTGCATTCACACCAAAAGGATGGGTAGTGTGAGTGCGCCCTAAAATAACAAAAATTAGCTCTAAGAGGAAGTGAGTGGCTCTTAAAAGAGCCGATCAGGCCGTCAGTGATTTAAACTCTGAAGCCGTACAGGTGCTGCCCGATCTCCTCCTTTTCTTCTTCTTCTTCTTCTTCTAGATTTCTGGCAAACTAGATGCCTAAAGGCAGGTCGCTGCCATCCACAGTTCATAGTTGTATCCAATATATCATATCCCCAGGAACAGTCTGGTTTCCCCCAAGTCAACAATAGCGGCTTTGGTGAGCCCGGCGAGCCCCTGGATATTTCACAGAGAACTTCGATTGGCTGTCGCGGCACAGCTTCACGTGATAGACGCAATGGACGCATCATCGCTGCATCGCATGGCTCTTATCACTCAGAACGTGTCGCCCGAAGCGACATCGCGTTTCATTGCCTCATTTACATTGATTTTGAATGGCAGCTTGCTGCTTTCATCGGCTCCATCGCTTTTGATGTGAATGCACGGTAAAGTTGCTTCAGTCTATGGTTCAGACCAGATGCGATGGCCGTGATTTAATCGCAAGAAACGCCAGTGTTGCATCGCTTGATCATATTTGGATCATCACTCCAATCCGGTCATCCAAGAACTCGCCTATGTAAAAACATATTGTCACATTTTTTTCTTTCTCTCATCAACCATGGCTGAGATAATTTCCTGATGTTAAACTCAGATAAAACGGAAGTTATTGTACTCAATAGCTAAAGATATTGTTACTCTGGATGATGTTGTGTTGTCCTCCAGCACCACAGTAACGAAACTGGGTGTTACTTTTGATCAGGATATGCCCTTCGATTGTCACATAAAACTAACAACAAGGAATGCATATTTTCACCTGCGTAAAATCTCGAAAATTAGGAACATTGTGTCTCAGAAAGACGCAGAAAAACTAGTCCATGCATTTGTTACTTCTAGGCTGGACTACTGCAACTCCTTATTATCAGACTGCTCCATGAGTCTGTTAAGAGTCTCAAGTTGGTCCAAAATGCTGCAGCTCGTGTACTAAAACAAATCGAAGAGAACACATTTCTCCTGTATTAAACTCTGCACTGGCTACCTGTAAAATCTAGAATAGAATTTAAAATCCTTCTCCTCACCTACAAAGCTCTTATTGGTCAGGCTCCGTCGTATCTTAAAGAGCTCATAGTACCGTATTGCCCGACTAGATCGCTGCAGCATCAGAATGCAGGGCTACTTGTCGTTCCTAGAGTCTCCAAAAGTAGAACGGGAGGCAGAGCCTTCAGCTGCCAAGCTCCTCTCCTGTGGAACCAATGTTCAGTGTTATTCGGGAGGCAGACACTGTCCCCATATTTAAGAGTAAACTTAAAACTTTCCTTTTAGATAAAGCTTACAGCTGGGGCTTAAGAGCCCTTAGCAATGTTATTTTTAAGATGATTTTGTTCTGCTTAATTATGCTGCTATAGGCCTAGTCTGCCGGGGGATAATACTTTTCCAGATACTCTGAGCTTCTCTCCTCTCTGTCTGTATCATTCATGTCTCATTAATGCATGTTACTAATTCAACTTCTTCCCAGGAGTTGTTTGTGCTTTGTCGTCTCGCAGGTCTCTGATGATCGTGGTGGTGCCTGCTGCCGTGGTCCTGCATGACGCTTCCTGCTACTAATATAATCTAACACCTTAGCTGTGCTTGTTTCTACTATTCGGCTGTATTAACTGCCATAACATATAAGTCATTCACATTACTATAGATATTATTATATTTACTGGAAGTGTGTCTGTCTTGGTCTTTGTGTCCGTCTTTTCTCTCTTTTTCTCTCCTTTTCTTCTTCCCCAACCGGTGCAGTCAGATGTCCGTCCTCCACAGAGCTGGGTCTGTCTGACATTCCTGCCTGTTATAGGGAAGGTTTTCATTGCTACTGTACTCTACGGGGGAATTGTTGGGTCTATGTAAATCATAAATAAGTCATAGAGAGTGGTCTTTACCTACTCTGTAAAGTGTCCTGAGATAACTTTTGTTATGATTTGGCACTATAAATAAAATTGAATTGAAAATTGAATAGATAATGTTTTAGGATTGAAATTGTGTGCAATTGCGTCTGTACATTGACTTTTTGTGTAATCTTGTCACGTAAATGAATGCAGCTTTAAGGACAGAACAAAGGGAGCGTGGGCCAAATCTGACCCTCGGGCCCTAAATTGAATGGTCTTGGTCTCAATAATTTAAGGTCTGCAGTGCATATGTCAAAGGGGCTTCTGTAATAGTACTTTTACCACACTAGAAAAACATTACAACTTTTTATTATAATCTGTTTCTGAGGAAATATTAGGACAATAAAGCATTCCCCCGTCTGTAACTGAAACTCAGACCGTTGCTCATCTTCCAACATATTATTCACTCAGTTCTGTAATAAAACCATTAAATGATACAGTTTTTTTCTGTGTGAATGTTCAATTATGTGTTTCCTTTTAAGGGGCCTGTGTGTAAAGGAGCTCTCAACAATGAGCTGCAAAACATTGTGTGTTTGTAGGAGTGTAGATGTGATTTAAGCTGATCTTTTGTATTACTTGGTACAAATATTTGGTTGCTGAGACAGTTTTAGTGCTGCACCCATTTAATTAGGAAGCTAAATGAAGTACAAATGAACTTCATAGCATCACTATCACATCAGTCCAGTGACTGTACGGACATTTAGGCAGGTTTTGCTTGCTCTTGACTACTCCTACTCTTGATTTTAACGTTTATCTTCCAGAGTTAGTGTTTTTAGTGTGAAAAATACAGTTTCTGTCGCTGTCCTTTTGCTGCAGCTCTACAAGGGAACTAAGGGAATTTCCTGCCAAAAACACCATAGCTTTGGTACTGTTGAAGCCTCATATTAACTTCAAATAAACCTTCATTAAAAAACAAAAATAGACTTATAAAGTAGCATTAAATGGAATGAGCATCACAACGCTTAATTGGAAGAAATAAGTGTATTTCTATAGCACCTTAAAAAAACGGTTTGGCAGTGCTTTGCAACACAACATTTGGGTAAATAAAGAAAAAGAGAGAAGCGATGCAAACAAAGTAGAGAGAAGACAAATAAGGAAGATTAGCTTACTCTTTTAGAAATCTTTTGGTATTTACTTGTTCTGTTGCTGTTTGTGTTTGGTCTGTTTTTTTTTTTTTTACTGCAGCCTATCTTTATTTATCTTTCGTACAAGTAAAGTGACCATGGGTGTCGTGAAAGGGTTCCTTACATTAAATGTATTATTATTATAATTATTATTAAACATGACAATTATCAATGAATAAAATATAAAAAAAAGCAATTTAAAAAAAGAATTGTATGTACTTTCCGGCTGGTTAGATATTAATCTCCACACCAGTTAGTTGGACCAGTCCCAGCCTGGTCAGATGTGTACATGAACTGATGAAGCGTCTTGGATGAGAGGTGAAACGTCTTCCTAGAAAAATAACCAAGTCCAGTTGCTTTTGACTGAAATTGCTTTGAGGATAACGATGACCTGGACAAATGAGAACATTCACAGGTTAGATAATAGCACAATGTATAAATGAAAATTCCTTCATAGTTGTTTTGCATTTTCCATCCTTTTGTGGTGGTTTTGCATCTAGTTGTAGTCATTTTGCATTTCGTTGTAGTTGTTTTGCATGCATTTTTTAGTCATATTGCATCCTTTCATAGTTTATTTTAGTCGTTTTGCATCCCTTTGTGGTGGTTTTGCATGTTTTTAGTAATTTTGCATCCCGTTGTGGTTGTTTTGCATGTATCCTTAGACATTTTGCATCCCTCTGTGATGGTTTTGCATGTATTGTTACTCATTTTGCATCCCTTTGTGGTGGTTTTGCATGTTTTTAGTCATTTTGCATCCTTTTTTGGTGGTTTTGCATGCTTTTAGTCATTTTGCATCCTTTTGTGGTGGTTTTGCATGAATTGTTAGTCATTTTGCATCCTTTCGTAGTCACAACAAATAAGTACGACATAAACATGGAGCATGAAAGAAAAAGTGACAATATTTACTTAATGTATTTTATTTTATTCCCTGTGTTCATTTACAATCAGGGACCCAAGAACTGCTTTTACATAAGTAAGGGGTTCTGTCGCCGGTTTTAACTCCTTATATGCTAACATTTATGCTAATATTACACTTCCTAATCCCCAATATTACATTTACCTGACAATATCGCCTCACATGTCTAAAACGGACCCACTTTTAATGTCATTACTTTGAATGAAACACCATGTAGACACCGCGCCACCCCTCCGCTCACAGTTGGTACGGCCCGGGTCTCCACAGCATCAAACGCACATGTTGGGTGTGTTGTGTTGAGGATTGCAGCGATATTACAGCATTTAGCAAGCTCTGCGCGCTGTCACGTTGCTGTTTGCTCTTAACTTACAATGCGATACGTGTCGTAGTCAATGAGAAGTGCTTTAAAAATCGCATTTACTGTAAATAAAAAAAAGACACTTGAGGAGGCTGACGCGTCCCAGCGTGGCTGAAAACGGCTGCTGTTCACCGGTCTGAAGGTATGCACACACCCGCCGACACCTTACACACTCCGTATGTGTGTGTGTGTTTCACCACCTGTGAGGCTGCTGTGTTTCTTAAATCATTATTATATCATGTGCGTGTGTGTTAAAGTGTGTGGAAGTCGGTGTTAGCTTCAGTTAGCTTCAGCTGTCAACATGTGAGACGTTCACGGTCCTGCTGGAATAATAACGGCCAGCTGAGTGACACGTTTGTATAAATTAAACTTGATGTAGGACAATTAGACACAGACAGTTTAATGGATGTGGTTGGTGGGTTGAACCCCTGAGGGAACACTCCGTTCGACGTGCTGAAAAGAAAACGCTGAGCTAGTAGCCGCCTGGGTTCAGTGCCACGTAGCTACCCGGCTAATGAGAGCAGAGCAGCCGGGGTAGTTGTGCAGAATCACTGCACCTCAAGGACCCTGATGCTTCACTGAAGTTACAGCAATACCACACTGTAGACATACTCGAGTCATGCATTTACACGTGCACAAGTATCAGCATCAAAATATGCTTAAAGTACCAACAGTAAAATGACTCACTATGCAGAATGAACCATGTTGGAAGATTATTTTATTATACATTTCTATTCTATTATTAAAATGATAAATATTCAGATCTGTTACTTAAAGTCCCCCTCTCACTGTTTCTGTGTCTGACCCTGACTACAGTAACTATTTTCTGAGCAGTGTGTCACTGGCTAAACTACAAAGCAACACAAATAGAGGAAGCCAGATTTCTCAGTTTAACAATAAATGCAATAAAAATTGTATTAATAATCAATTTATCAATTATTATAATCAAATTCAGGCTTTTTTCTGCCTTCTTCCATAAAACTGCCAGCTTTAAGTACAGCTCTTTACTAAATGAGCTTGGCTACATCCCATCACTGGAATAGATAAAAAATTCATTATAGACAAATACCTGCACAAAATGTCCAATTTATGTTGCTTAAATCTGAGGTCATGGACGGATAGCAACCCTTCATAGTTGTTTTGCATTTATTTTTACTAATTTTTCGATCCCTCTGTGGTGGTTTTATGTCTACTTTTAGTCATTTTCCATCTTTTCATAGTTGTTTTGCATCTATTTTTAGTCATTTTGCATCCCTTTTGTGGTGGTTTTATGTCTACTTTTAGTCATTTTGCATCCCTTCATAGTTGTTTTGCATATATTTAGTCATTTTGCATCCCTTCATAGTTCTTTTGCATATGTTTTGCATCCCTTTTGTGGTGGTTTTGTATGTATAATTTTTTTTCTCGCTGTCTGGTGTGTCTTCGTAGTTGTTTTGGATAATTTGTAGTCGCTGTGTTTGTTTGTTATTGTTTTATGTTTTCTTTGTGACATTTTGTGAGTCAGGGCCCCTGACCCCTTGGCCCCTGACCCCTTGGCCTCAGGGCCCGTGCCTGCTCGGCCCGTTCAGTAATCCCTGATGCTTAAATCTGAGGTTATAGTTTCATTGATATTTTCCCACCAGGCTTTGAGGCTCGCCTTGCGACACCATGAGCTCCAAGGTGTGTAAGAACTGCGGCGGATCGGACATCGACGTGGACCACGCCCGCGGCGATGCCGTCTGCATGACCTGCGGCTCCGTGCTGGAGGACAACATCATTGTGTCCGAGGTGGAGTTTGTGGAGACAGGAGGTGGAGGGTCGTCGGCTGTTGGACAGTTTGTCTCCGCTGAAGGTGAGATATATATTTTACTGGAAGTAGTTTCTTTTGGGTGATTGTGTCGAGCAGACTTTCTTCTTAAAGTCACTGCTGTTCTAATTCTTTTTCTGGGCTATTTGTTTATTCTAATGGATATTAATGTTTATTGTGAAGGTTGCTGATGCACAAGAATATCCCAAACATTTGAACCTTTTTACTTTTCTGTTTGTTTAATATAAATTAATATGTACTGAAAGAAACCTCTGACACTGAAGAAGAGTTTAACACTGAAATAATTACATTTTTATGAACCCGGGAGGATGAGGTACCTCACTGTAGAAATAGTAAAATCCCTGCATTTAAAATGTTATTTAAGTGAAATTACAAATGTATTATCATCATGGGTGCAGATCTTGGGAGGGACATTTTCAATTTCTGAAAAACATGAATTGTCCCCCCCCCCAATAAAAAAACCCTAAATTATTCAGAATTGAACAAATGTATTTTCAGACTTCACATTCTAGATTAACATCGAAAAAGAAATGGTGTTTCTGACTCCACATTTCACCTCTGTTTTGCTCCACTACAACACAAACGAACAAATAGTTTCTTACACAGACGCTGATCACCAGCAGGCTTCAAAAAGAAGGGTTCATAATTGGATATTCATCCATATCAATGCATCATCCATAAAGTAGACCCATAGACTGGGAGAAAAGGAAGCTAGTGAGAAGAATTGGGGCTGAGTAGACATTACATGACCCTTAAAGACTCCTAAAGTGATGCTTTACTAATATAATAGTTAAGAAAGCAATGATGCACTGTTGGCTGTTTAGGGCAAATAAGCAAGAACGGTAAGAATAGTAAATTAGTCCTTGTTCAGTACTTTTTCAATGATATGGCGAGCATCTACAAAGTTGTGATTTATGGTGGCATGGTATGAGTTGCATACAGACAAAAAAACACTTTTGGTCCCCCCATCCAGACATTGGATCTGCACCCCTGATTAGCATCAAAATGTACTTTAAAGTTGTAATCGTTAAGAATTGAGATACATTGGCCCTCATTTATCAAACGAACGTACGGCAGAAAAACGTGCGTACGACCATTTCCTGGCAAACTGGTCTGAGATCGTGTACGCACATTTCAGCCTGTGGATTTGCGGTGGCTGAAAATAATGAACAAACCTCAGCTGTCATTAAGCATAAGCAGTCACATATTAAGAACAGATCAAAACGGATTCTTAAAACGAATAAAAAAACAGTGCGACAGGGACAAGCGGTTGAAGCGGTTGCGCTTTCCTAAATGAAAAGGAAAGCGCACTGCAGAGCCAAAGTCATCTCCTCAGTAAGTGGCTACCCTCGATAAATTGCATTAAATCAAACAAGGTATCAGATGATTAACATTTTGGTATGGTTCTTCTAGGTGAGGTCTAACAGAATACCTAATAACCCCGCTGGCAAACCCCGCTACGGAGCAGGAGCGCAGGTTCAGCAGTGCGCACACACGCCACAGTGGAGCGCTGCTTCGGGTTGACTGCCTCCGTTATTCTTTTCCATACAGCGTTTTTATGGGCCCCTTTTATTCCACTCTTAAGACTACCAAAAAGTACATCTTTATTTTGCTCCATCTCGGATGTCAGGATGCCGATCTGTGTGTCGGAAAAGTTTCTTTTCTAACCAGCGTTCTTCCTCTCCGTGTTTGACCTCAGTGGGCGAGGCCTCCAAAACAGGAATATTTAGGGGTGTAACATGTTAATGACGATCGAATTCAGCCGCCACATTTATCAAGGCCCGCTCATTCGTACGCTGAGATTGGTCCGATACGAATGTTTCATCAATCACACGTGGGTCCTTTCCTACGACCAATTCTCCGCTCAGATCTGCGCCCGTTTTCACGCAAGATTGATAAATGAGGGCCATTGTGCCTAGCAGCCTCTCCGGCGGTAAGATTTAACTGCAGGCGAGCCTCTTTTTTCCATGGAAATGGAAAAAAGAATGGACGTGGATGAAAAAACTTGTCCCCTCCCACACACACACGTGTTCCTGTGAAGCCCTCTGTCCCAAGCCCCACCACAGCGACTTTCTGGTTGATCCAATCAGGAAGTGCTAAAAATGTCAGTTCCAAGTGTCCACTAGGGGCAGGTTTCATAACAGAGCAGTTTCTCATTGACCCCCATGTTTCACAACATCATTAAACCTGTTTAAGGTTTCGAACAAAAAACATTCTAGTCTGTATGTTTAGGTCATATCTCCATGACAACACTGAGTGGGGTCAATTTTTTGTACCAGGCTAGTTTTTATGTTATTAGAGGTTCAAGTTTATGAATAATTAGGGGCGTGGCTGAGTGACAGCTAGCCTTTAGCCTTCACTTCTCCTCGGAGGTATACTACAGCCAGATGGACGTATCTCCCTCCCCCCAATGTCACATACATGCCCTTTTTTGGAGGAAATGAGGTGTAGTCAAAGGGGCTATCTAAATTTACTTTATATACGGCTGTGTAGTTTTATAACAATATATGTTATTTTATTTGTTGATAATATTTTGTATTCATAATCTGAGTCCGTAAACTTTGCCGCTAAAAGTTAAATTATCCCCAACATTTAACGTTAGTTTTCAAGAGAGGTTGCCTGGCAACTGTGTTCTTAACTCAAGCGCCACTTGAGGTTGTCGAGCCTTCAGTGATATCACATGGTTTTCATTAGTTTACAGTTTGTTCAGTTGTATTTTAAGGACTTCTATTAAAAAGTCATAAAAATGTGAACATCCTTCTTCCCATAACAGCTGAGCTATTTGCTGATGAAGACCATTTGAAAGCGTTGAAAGTCCAATGCCAGGTCTTACTGTGAACAACTATTTTAAACACCTGCGACTGTTATTTATTTAATCCTTCTGATATTGTGTTTTAACTGAAGCAGCATAAAATGTCAGCACATGATTGTTAATTATTAATTGTGTGTTTTTTAATTGGTGTTATTTTCAATTTCGGTTAAATTAGATTTCCACACTTGAAATCCATTTACATCTTTTTGGGAGCCGCGTGTCACTTATCTAACGCTGTTCTGTGAGCTGCTTATCAGTGTGTAACATTTACCTCCAGATTATGTTTGACCTTCAGCCTGCAGGACATCTCACTCCTGCTGAGTCTGTGCAATGTGTGTTGTAGTTCCTCTGGACGTCCACTAGAATGTGCTGTCGCACTGCAACACTTCAAGCTTCTGAGGTGTACATTTACTTTGGTGTGTGTGTGTGTGTGTGTGTGTGTGTGTGTGTGTGTGTGTGTGTGTGTGTGTGTGTGTGTGTGTGTGTGTGTGTGTGTGTGTGTGTGTGTGTGTGTGTGTGTGTGTGTGTGTGTGTGTGTGTGTGTGTGTGTGTGTGTGTGTGTGTGTGTGTGTGTGTGTGTGTGTGTGTGTGTGTGTGTGTGTGTGTGTGTGTGTGTGTGTGTGTGTGTGTGTGTGTGTGTGTGTGTGTGTGTGTGTGTGTGTGTGTGTGTGTGTGTGTGTGTGTGTGTGTGTGTGTGTGTGTGTCAAACTCACTCTTTTTACAAGGCTTTATGGAACAATAACATCTTATTGAATGTGATCATGTGCAGTAATCAGTATACTGTGTGAACTGTACAAAAAAGTCATTTAAAGCAATTCGTCCCTTTCCGTCATATCTCACAGCACTAAGTAAAAACTTAAACATGCCCAACTCTGCCTCCTTCCAAGTGAGCAGCACAAGTGAAACGGCTGGTTTGTTTACACTACCTGTTACATTAGTACTGACGCTAATGCTAATCTTCCTTGCACAAATAACATAGTCTTACAGAACTATAGTAACTGATAGCATCTGGATGCTGCATTATCACAGTAATGCTGCGTTCTAGGATCAGTCAAAATAAAAGTACCTGAAACTCTGCCACCATCTCAGCTTTTTAGCTCCATGAATGGATGAAGCTGCATTAGCCTCCGCCATCTCAGGAAAGCACAGCCCACGTTGACTCTCGTCTCGCCTCTTAACGCCTCATTTCTTCGGCGTCCCGTGCCATCTCCCACAAACCGCTCTGCAGAGAGCTGCACCACTCAGCAGCCGTAGGCAACTGAAGGTTTGCTACGACAATGGCAGGCAGGAAGCTCTGCAAAGAATTTTGTTCTGACCGAATAAAATGACTTTTATCAGAAATATATGAAACTTCAATATGGATGAGTTTCAACACCTGGTGGATTTCTGTGACATTTTTTGTGTGTGCCATACGCTGATTGGGAGCATTTTAGGATTACAAAAGGAGAGTGTCAAAATGCCAGAAAGGAGAGAATTGCTTTAAGACATCGGTAAGGTGCTGGAAAAGCTTGAAAATGCACCTTGAAATACTTACAATGACTTTGGAGAAGCTGTTGGAACCGTGTGGTGTTTTAATAAATCTGTTTTTCCCCCTGGTTTTTATAGAAAAATCAAAACAGTTTTGTCGTAACCGTTCTGATGTGAGTGTGTCTGCTCTTTTTGTCTAACAGCTGGAGGTGTCAACCCAACCTTTGGAGATGGGCACTTCACAGGCATGGGGAGGGAGTCCAGAGCTCAGACGGTGCAGAGAGGTAAGTTGACCCACAGAGGGAGCCACTTGTCTTCATTACAGTCAAGCTGAGCTTCTGCTGTCTGTTCCTCATCACAGTGACATTTCAATCTGTTGGAATGTCCTCATGAGTAGAAGTCAGAAAAGGTTTGCGTTGGACCTGTTGAGGGTCAGGATCTACACACACACACACACACACACACACACACACACACACACACACACGTAATTACAGTTAATTAAGGCTTAGAGGCTGCAACTTGATGTCAGGAAAACCTCCCTAATGTTTTGGCTGGAGCATCGATGGTGGGAGTGAGTGATGACGCCGGTTGGAGTTGGAGCTTCCTCATTGGCCTGTATTAAAGGCAGCTGATCTGTATTTCTGTAAGTCAGGCCGAAGGATTTGCCTCTCAGTTTGAGCGCACGTCGTTTTAGAAGCATGTGAAATGAAAAAGATCGTTCTGTTAGGATGATATCGTGACTCTGATGCTAGTTTCTGTTACCGCGTTAACAGTTATTCCCATTATGTCTTAGCATTGAGCTAACAGACGTTTTTTTTTGTCTTTCTCAGGTAGACACTGGATGCTCAAATAATCCTTTGACATGTTTAAATGTTATGTTTCTAGATAGCTACAGGCAGGTGTGGACTATTAATGTGTACAAACAATAAGTTCTTGCCTGATGACGTTGTTTAATTCATCAAATTAAATTCATAACACATTCTGCTACAGTACACAACAAATAATTACTACTGCAGATGAACGTTTAACCTTCAGGAGTCAACTTTATAGACACGTCCACAGACAATTTAGCACACTGACCAGACAGTACAGGGTCCAGGCAAAGACCAGGTTACAAACTTAGTCCTGTTCATGTGCAGAGTGTTGTCTTCTTTGTTGGAACACGTTGCCGTTTTTCACCTCGCCTGGCACGACAGCAAAGTAATTAAAGGCTCTTTTAGCTGATTTACCTTGAGTCTTTTTAGTCTGTTGTTGTTCAAACAGCTCCTCTCACACAGTAAAAGCACATTTCATATGCATTTCCTCCTATATACGTTTTCAATATCATGAGTGTTTCAGGGTTAGACATCTGTTTTTATTTGATGATTCTTCTTTGTTGTTGTAAAAGCATTTTGGTGTGACTGTGTGTCCCAATCTCACTGGGGAAGAGGAGTTTTGACCTAAAGCCTGTCGGCCGTGTTTATATTCTGTGGTGTTCGTTTGTTCATTGGACAAACTAACAGGAGTTCTTTATCTCACCAACTGGAGTCTAAGAAACACGTGAACAACCTGTAGAAAAGAGACAAAAAGCTGGTGGCTGGCTGCCGGGATGAGAGTCCCGTGTGTTTTTTATATTTTTTTCATGTTCGATGCTGACATTTATTTTTTTCGTTCAGAAGCTGTAATGGACTGAATTCGATCTATGTGGCTGTTAATTTGTGGCATAACACCCTTTCAAAATACCATTTCCGTGTCCAAGCCTTGTGTTTTATGCAACGCCCTGGTGCTGTGTTCCCCGTCGTTTGAACAGATCTGAGTAAAAAAATAAATACATTTAATTGTCATTTTTACAGGGTTTTTAGCTTGAAAATGCTGAAATTGTATCTGCATTTCTTTCACAACAAATAGTTACTGAGTAGATATAAAATAGGTTTGAGAGCCTGAAACGAAAACGTGAAATAATCATTTTGAGTATGTATGTACTGTAGAAATGTTATTTTACCAAAGGTGTAAGTGTCTGGAAAAGCTTGAAACTGGACCTTGAAAGTGCTTGAATTTGACCATGAAAAAGGTGCACAAATCCTGATTTTATTGCTTTTCTATGGATGTAACGGTGTCTCACTGAAGAAAGAAGTGATCGGAATTGTTCACAGGTTTGGCCGTTGTTGTTTGTCAGGAAGTAGTATTTTGAAAGGCCCCATAGTGATGATGACAGAATACGAGTTCTCAACGTCAATTTGCCAGAAAAAGAAATCCTTTGTCAAAAGTTTTTGATACCAAATCACAGCATGGCCTTTTCTAGAGTGTTCCTCCTTAGCTTAACTTAGCATAAAGAAGAAACAGCTAACCTGGCCCCATGTATTTTGGCCATAAGCTGTAAACAGGCAAGAGGCCGTAAACTGTCCCAAACTGCAGTAAAACCCAGAGTGAGAAGCATCTTCCGAATGTGCTGTAAACATAATCCTAAAACCTGAATATGGGCATATCCTACATTTCTTAATAAGAAATGCTACATTTTTGTGTGCATGTAAACGTAGTCCATGTGTGTAACCTCTGGTCCAGAGCTTATATCTTATCGCTATCAGACACCCAGAGCCTCGGCACGTGAAAGTGTGAAGGACTCTGAAGCTTCTCAAAGTACCAAATCGTGACTACTCTTTCCTTTTTGTCGGTAAATTTCTACCACAGGCGCTGACAAACAAAATGTGCGTCAATCTTGCTTTTTCCTGCGAGGACGAAGTCCAAATGTCCGACAAAAAACACGTTGCATCTCATTTGTTTCATCTTTATACAGTATGGAAAATGGCAATTTGAGGGTCAGGAGGTGCTGGTCTGTGTGTTGGCCGGGTAGTTTTGTTGTCACAACGAGGTTACCAGGCAACCATCGGAGATACCGGCACATAAACTAAAATCGCCATGTTTGTCCGAACTAATCAAAGCTGGTGCTTGTAGTTGGATATTAGTCAGCGTTTGGACAGAGCCATGCTAGCTGTTTCCCTCTGTTTCCAGTCTTTATGCTAAGCTAAACTGTGCGTGTGGGAATAGCCTTGCTCTGTGCGTATGTGTGCAGAGATTTATCACCGTGTGTGAGTCTGAAGGCATACTGCTCTTCTTTTTTTTGTCCTCCCCACATTTTCCCCTGCGGCCGTCTGCACCACCACCTCCACCTCCTCATCTGTCTCACTGCTCACTGATTCATATCTGGGAGCACAAACCCCACCTATTCCTTGTGTTGGTCAACAATTTATCACCGCGTGTGTGCGTGTGTGCCTGCATGCGTGACAATTTTATGGTTCTGTAATATTAACAGTGACTCGACTGTGTGATGTGAAGAGTCGCTGGTAGTTGTTTAGCTGTGTGCCTGTTGGTGTAAACATCTCCCCAGATACTTTGATCCGATCCTGCGAGGAGGTTTAAATGCCACTTTGCTTCAGGCTGCCCCAGTTTTCTGCTCATGTAAATGTTCTCAGGTGTTATTTCTTTAGAGGCTATTAAGGAAACACTCGCTGCTTTTTGGGTTGGAGCTGTGGAGTCACGTAAAGGGCAATAAACTAAGATTGTGTTTGTTTTATAATAATAACAGCTGCAGCAGCGCAGAGTCTCTTCCCTACTTATCACCTGTGACACAAACGTTTTAGAAAAGTCAGGAGAGCAGTGAACTGTTTTTGTTGACAGTAACCACTTCAAACATTATTATATATTATATTCATTTTTGGGGTTTTCTTCTTGTTCATCATTATATCATGATCATAGACCTATTCTGAGACAATGGGTCCCTGGGCACAGACATTTCAGAGGCCCCCCACTCTGTCTGCATAGGAACAGGACACCCACATGCAAATGCATCTTTTTGTGGTGTTTTTTCATTTATTTTTTTTAGTCATGTTGCTTCTTTTTGTGTTGGTTTTGCATCTATTTAAAGACATTTTGCATCTTTTTGTGTTTGTTCTATTCTATCTATTTATATCTATTTTTAGACATTTTACGTTTCTGTGTCGTCGTTTTGTTTCTCTCTATCTAATTTTAATAATTTTGAGTCTTTGTTAATATTTTTTGTCTCTATGTGGTCGTTTTGTGTCTATTTTTATTCATTTAGCATCTCTTTTTTTTGTCTCTTTGTGGTCATATTTGGTCATTTTGTTTTGCTCTGTGGTCATTTTACGTTTACTATTTACTATTTTTCTAATTTTAATCATTTTGATTCTATGTCATCATTTTTTGTGTATACTCGCGGCCACTTAGCATTTCTTTGTGATCATTTTTCAGCAACATTGATGAGTCAAGGTCTTTGACCTTATGGGCCCTTGACCTGTGCCGCGTAGGCCTGTTCAGTAATCCATCCATCATCATGATCAGTAATATCAAAATTAAATCAAGCAGAACTGAACATGCTGTTTTCTTTCTTAACCTTGGAATCAAAGTCACTACAAGATAGAGCCACAAATACTAAGACATTCTCTGGTTTCAGCCTCTTAAATGTGAATTTATAGGCCTTTTGTGACAGAAAACTGAATATATTTGAGCTCCGGACAAAACAAGACATTTGAGGACATTACCCTTGGCTTAAGGAAACACCGACCAACATTTATTTAGACTAAACAACTAGTCTATTAATTGAGAAAATAATGAACAAATTAATCGACAAAGAAAATGGTTGCAGCCATTCAGCACACGTACTTTCAGGTGTAGCAGCTGGAGACTCAAGAAAAAAAAAGAGTTAGTGTGTGTGTGTGTGTGTGTGTGTGTGTGTGTGCGCGTGCAGCATACTTGCATGTTTGTGTTTGTAATGGAACCCTCGCTCTTGTCTCCAGGCATGTGTTGACGTGTTTGCAGACTGTAATGTTTTTGTGCCTCGTAATAACGTGTGTTCTGGTCTCTGCAGTGAAAACCGGTTTATGTTGTGATCACACACCACATTATGTCACATCAGAGGATAATGACACCTTTATTCTGTACGCAAGAAACTAAAATTACAGTTGTGGATCTTGTGGGTAAATCTGAGCCCTTCACTGAGCTTTCTCCTTTAATCTGCATCTCTTTTCTGCATTAATGATAAAAGCAGACGGGATGCTTCATGTTTGTACGTGTTTTAATAACAAAACGGTCGCCATGTGTCTGTGAGCTGACATGCTTTTTGTTTACTGGTGTGTCTCTACAGCGCGAAACAACATCAACACTCTGGGCCACCAGCTGCAGATGAACAAGCACTGTCTGGACACGGCCCTGAACTTCTACAAAATGGCACTCACGAAACACCTGACCCGCGGAAGAAAGACCTCCCACGTCATCGCCGCATGTCTCTACCTGGTCTGCCGCACCGAGGGAACGCCACGTATCCTTTCTGTTCCTTTTCTTTATTGGGAAATGTTTTGAAAATGTACTTTCATTATAGAGTTTAGATGTTTTGGCAACCAAAACTACATCAATCTGTTTAGAAATCGCTCTTTATAACTGAAAATGCCTCACAATCATCAATGTTTTCTACGTAATCAAAAGTTCTACAGGTGATTGTCTGTTTCCATGGTAACAGTGCTGACAGAAACTGCTAATAGCTGATATTTTCCTGAGAGCAGACTCACCAAAATGTAAATAAATATAGGTGTAGCCCACAGCTGATTGATACTTCCTGTTTATGTCACCCAAAGCATGATGGGAACTATAGTCCCAAATGCACATCTCAAAAGAAAATAACAAACAGGGTTGACGGTTAGGATTGGTATACCGTATTTTTTGGATTATAAATCGCAGTTCTTTTCATAGTTTGGCCGGGGGTGCGACTTATACTCTGGAGCGACTTATGTATGAAATTATTAACACATTACCGTAAAATATCAAATAATAGCCTGGACTATTATTTATCTCAGTCACGTAAGAGACTAGGCCTGTAACAGCAATCGTCACACACACACGTCAACCAATCAAAATTCAGCGGGGGCGGCTCATGGCAGAAGTGCACTGTGAAAAAAAAGATGCTACCTGCTAATGCTTGCAATACTATCCAGCTGCAGACCTGGAGCACAAGCCCCTCACTTGTCACAAGCCCCTTGCTTGACGGAAGTGACGCAAAGTGAGGGGCTTGTGCTCTGGGTCTGCAGCTGGATGCTACTCAATGCTTGAGCTAAGCGGCGCATTGTCTACCTTTGGAGTTGGCGGAGTTGTTCAGAAGTGACACCGAGGAAGAAGAGTTCATTGGATTTAGTGATTAGGAATGACAGAGTGTTTGGTAAACGTATAGCATGTTCTATTTGTTATAGTTATGTGAATGACTCTTACCGTAATATGTTACGTTAACATACCAGGCACGTTCTCAGCTCGTTGTTTATGCGTCATATAACATACACTTATTCAGCCTGTTGTTTTCTATTCTATTTTTATTTTAAATTGCCTTTCAAGATGAAATGTCCGTTTCTTGGTGTTGGATTTTTTCATTCATTCATCTTCAACCGCTTATCCTGGGGTCGGGGTCGCGGGGGTGCTGGGTGTTGGATTTTATCAAATAAATTTCCCCCAAAAATGCGACTTATACTCGAGTGCGACTTATATTTGTTTTTTTCCTTCTTTATTACTCATTTTCGGCTGGTGAGACTTATACTCCGGAGCTACTTTTAATCCGAAAAATACGGTATTAGTTTCTTTTGATGCGGTCACTAAAAAAAGCCTTCAGTGCCGTTCTCTTCTTTCAATGAAGAAACTCTCCAATTCTGATGTAACATATCGCTTTTACAGCATCTACACTTACCTCTTTAGGAGCGGCTGCCTCTGGTGTCATCTATTCTCACGCGTTCTTGTGTTATGGCGAGATTTCAGCTGCTGTACAAGGTAAATAAACATGGGGAAAGATGGGGGGGAAACACAAACACACAAAATGTGCAGAAACAGCATCTAAGTGAGCGTAGATACACAGAAAATCCACCCCATCAAACCCCACTCTGAAGTGAAAAACCTAAAGCAGCTTCCAGGTTCTGCGTGTGGACTGTGTGTCAGTCTGATTAAATGCTGGGTAACAAAAAATCACCTCTGAAAGGAAACCTAATCAAAGACCTCCAAACATGAAGAGCTGCACCTTTTTTAAATTATTTGATCGCATGCCTCAATAGCTGAGGAGACAAAAGTTGCATGTTAAATTTGCCAACGTGCATCTAAAACTGACGGAGGGCGGCACAACAAAGTCTGCAGGATACTTTTGATGTGAGGCAGCGGAGGAGGCCGGGCCGCCCGTCACTGCCTTTCTTAATGTTTCATAATCTGCTAACGACAGCTTATTGAAGTCGAGAGCGATGTGTCATCATCGGGATAATGGGACTTTTAGGTTCATGCTTTTTTCACGAGCAGGGCGGCTCTTTGGTTTTTGTGCTGTTGTCGGTTTACTCCTGACTCACGTCGCCTCCGAGGATGAGCGTGTTATGTAACGACAGGCGCAGCCCGGCCGGGATAAGTTTACCTAGGAGGGTGTAATGCCTTCCTGCTGCATTGTTTACCGGCTTTTTTCTTCTGTTTGTGTGTGTGTGTGTGTGTGTTTGTGTCAGTGCAGGCCTGTCTTGTTTCTGCATGTTTTGTGAGGAGTGAGGGCCGGGGTAAAAATAGCTCTGCTCACTTCATTTCTCCACAGCTGGGTGAGTCTGTAATGTTGTCGCAGGGGAGGATCGGGACAAAGACGAAAGGAAAGAAGGAGAACAGAGTGTAAAAAGGAAACATCCGCCTAAATCTGGAGTGTGACTTAAGGAGGACAGAGATTTCACATCCTTGCTTTGCTTCCCCCCTTTTTTGTACTTCCGACCTTCCTTCCACCTTCATCGAACCTCCCTTTTCCTTCCTCCTCTTCAGAGAGGGAAGTTATCAAATCAGAACAGAAAAGTCATCAATCATGTTCACTGTCCGGCTGTGGCAGTCACCGTGCAGAGACTTGATGAAGACTTCACACGTAATTTGTTGATGCGGTTGGTCTGTCAATTTAAGCACCTTTTTTTTTTTTTTTTTTTTTTTACTGCAAACCTGAAATGATCTAGGCATTAACCGGCGTGCTGTATGTGAGAACCATAGACTGTATGAAAAATGGATGTAGCATACCCGTCGGGGTCTGTTCTCTCAAATTGATCGAGTCCTGCCTACGGGAGCTGCCATCTTGTCAGACTTTGACTCCTCCTCATTTCCTCTGACTAAAAAAAATGTATGTGACGTTGGGGGGGGATACGTCCATCTGGCTGACGTTTACCTCCGAGGAGAAGTGAGGGCCAGAGGCTAGCTTTCACTCAAGAGGCCACGCCCCTAATTATTCATAAACTTGAACCTTCAATAAAATAAAAACTATTGTGGCACAAAAAAAGTCACCCCCCTCAGTGTTGTCATGGAGATGTGACCTAAACATACAGACTAGAATGTTTTTTGTACCAGGCCTTTAACAGGTTTAATGATGCTGTGAAAATGGCCTGTTTAACATGGGGGTCAATAAGAAACTGCTCTATTATGAAACCTGCCCCTGCTGGCCACTCCCTAAACTTTGGCACTTCCTTATTGGATCAACCAGGAAGTTGCTGTTGTGGAGACTTGGTGAGACTGTGCGATTCAGTCCGATCCCAAGCATTTAATCTCAGGCACTCATTCTCAGATCAAGATCCCCCCCAAAAATCCGGTGTATCCCCAAGACCTAAACTTATAAAAAAAATAACCATGAAATTCCCACGATTTGAGAGCGAGGGAATCGCTGGGACACATTTTTCAGGTTTAAGGTTCACAAGAAGAGAGAGAAAGCAGCATCTGATCCGTTCTATTTTAATCAGGGAAATTAATTCACATATCACAGCATTTTTAGGAATTTTCCTCTGCTGATTGGCGATCCACTGAAAAAAGAGTCCCTTATCTTATTTTGACTGCTGTAAATGCAGCATGTGCTTCAGGTTCAACATCCAAGTCCTCTGGATATTCACACGTTGGGATCGTCCTTCCTGTTGCACCAGACCAAGGTGTAAACAGTTCCCCCTCCCAGTGGTCCCAGATGTGTTGAAGGACCTGCTGTCATTTATTTAGTGATTTAAGGGAGTGTCCTGTAATCTCCAGACGGCGTGCGCTGGGATTATGTTTTTCATCCGCACCACTGCTAATTCCGTTGTGAGGCCTTTTTTTTTTTATTGAGAGGAAAGCCCCTGTTAATCCACCCTGACAGCGCAGAGACAGGTGCACCTGTCTCCATGGAGACCGGCGTTGTGGCCGGTCATTGGGAGGAGAGTGTGTGTGTGTGTGTGTGTGTGTGTGTGTGTGTGTGTGTGTGTGTGTGTGTGTGTGTGTGTGTGTGTGTGTGTGTGTGTGTGTGTGTGTGTGTGTGTGTGTGTGTGTGTGTGTGTGTGTGTGTGTGTGTGTGTGTGTGTGTGTGTGTGTGTGTGTGTGTGTGTGTGTGTGTGTGTGTGTGTGTGTGTGTGTGTGTGTGTGTGTGTGTGTGTGTGTGTGTGTGTGTGTGTGTGTGTGTGTGTGTGTGTGTGTGTGTGTGTGTGTGTGTGTGTGTGGTCACAGCAGGGGAGGCTCAGTCCGTCAGTATATATAGCCGTCTGGTCGGTGACACTTCAGTGTTTTATTGGATTTACTGTCACAGCTGCCTGAGCTCAGCGTCTTTCACTTATTTCATCATCAGCGTCCACTGTACAGGTGCAAAGTCATAAAATTAAAAATATTCAAGTGTTTTTTAGATGATACAACTATTGAGAAGATGGTGGAAGTAGCTGGATTCAGATACCTCCAATTATGATACAACCGACCTGCCAGAGCAGCCACTTCCTGTCTGTCGTTCGTGGTCGTTTTGACTCTTAGATCCTAAACTTCAGTATTTCATTAATGCTGCAGATAAAGAGAGATTGTATTAATCATTCCCACATGACCGGGGCTGCAACTATTATTTTCTCGATTAATCAATTAGTCGTTTCATCTATAAAGTGTCAGATATTTATGGGAAATGTCCTCAAATGTCTCGTTTGGTCCACAACTCAAATGCATAAAGTTCACTCTGATCGAAGAGGAAAGAAGCCAGAAAATCTTCACATTTAAGAAGCTGGGATCAGACAATTTTGGATGTTTTTTTCCTTTCAAAAGTGACTCAAAATTGATTTGATTATTAAAATAGTTGTGTGGCGTAGACGTTGTCTCGCCGTCTCTCCCCATTCTGTGGCTGGTTCCCCCACTGAGGTGAAAATCGGATCAATGGAATCCAGGCTGCAGAACACAGTGAAATGCAATATCTGTGTACCCAGCCTAAGTTATTTTGAGTCTATTTACAGTACAGTAGTGTGTTTGCATTGAAAAAGTAAACTTTTAGGTTGTTTGTCGTGTGATTTGAGTCTGTCGTCAAAAAACAGAAAACTAAATGGACTTTATATGTTAGCTACCTTTCTGTTTTTCATGCTTCTGTCCCCAAAAGAACTAAATGATTAGAAACTATTTTTGAAAACTTCTTCCTTAACCCTTTCCTGTCAGACATGCTGCTGGACCTCAGTGACATCCTGCAGGTAAGATTCAGGAGCTGTAATTGACGATTAGCATTTCATTATCCATTTAATCTGCAAGTTTTATTTACTTACACCATTTTTATACTTCCATATTATGGATGTGATATGAATGGTATCATACGTATATACAGAGAATGAATGCAACTTTATTTCCCTTTTATTGTCTAGTTTAACATTTTTTCATAACGGAAACAGAACTTTTAAAGTAGATTTATTTCATCATTTTATGGATCGTGCAGACTCGCAGGTTACCGCTGCCAGCATTTTAAGCAGTACTGGAGGACAACGTCAATTTATTTTCTGGATTTATCATAAAATTTTTAGATTTTTTTTTTTTTATCGTCATTGATCCATAAATCTAGAAGCGAAACTCAAAATAACTTCTCCAAAGTCTTTCATTCTCCCCTTTAATGTGCGCTGATGCCCACCCTGTTACAGCAGCAGCCACTTAAATGCACACTGCTACCGCTCACCACAAATCCCATAATGCATCTCTGTCTAACCGTTCGGTCCTGCAGTCATCTTGCGTTCAGACTTTCCCCCGTGTAATTAAACCGGAGTCGTGTGTGTGTGTGTGTGTAGGTGTGTCTCTGCGTGTATAAATTTAGAAAGCTCTCCATTTGTCTGCATATTTAATGGCAGTCGATTCGCAGTGAGTCAGGGGTGTGGTGGTGGTGGTGGAGCTGCAGGAGGAGGTGGTGGTGGTGGGACATTTCTCACAGTCACAGCTGGTCAGGGGCTTTTATTTTTATGTACCCAGCTGTCCCGAAGGAGCCGGTCGCCCCTCCCCCACCGTCAACACCCGGCGTGAGGAGGCTGGGAGTGGATTTTGGGTGGGTGGGTGGGGTTGTGGGGTTATTAATGTTCAGCATTTAGGCCGCTCCTGCTGATCCACTCCCAGACCACTTCTCTGCATTGTTTGAATGAACGGCGAGCTTTGGAGTCCGTCTGTGCTGCGCCGCAAAGTGAATCACATAGAAAAAGCATACTGGCTCGGGGGTGGATCAATACTGGCCGCTGCTAATGCTATGAGCTTCCCAGATTCTTTTCTCCGTTCGATCACATACTCCGAATGTTTTCCACATACGATGCATATCTGCGCACACATGGCAGAGTCTGGTGCAACAGGTGCTTTTGGAAAAGCGAGCATGCAGATGATCCTGCAGTCTGTCAGGGGTCTCCTCAGGCCAGCGCAAGCATTTTCTCTGTGTGAAATCTCTTTTATTAAAAGTCTAGACAGTGTACAGAGTCCTCTCCTCCCAATGGAAAGTCATTAGTTCTTAATTTTCCATCATATTTGCACCACCAGTGACTCCTGATTAAGTCGGTTATGTTCAGATAGTCTGTCTCATTTTGGGTCCGGTTCTGTGCAGGTAAAACACCGGGATTTGTGAGGTTTTTTGGTGGATTTGTTTGTTTACTCCGTCTTTCCTCCCGTAAACATGGTCCCAATGTTCCATGTTGCAACACTGATTGATTGTCTCAGTGTCAGAAGGTTCAGACGCACCGTCTCCATGCAGCTTTCCGTGTGTTAGGGGATATTCTCTTCAGCATCAGAAACGGAAGAGACTTTAACAGCAATGTTTCTGTTATGTATCTGTATATGTTTTTTTCTTCTTTTTTTTAAGGGTTGGGGCCAGGGACACATTAAGTTAACCCCAATCCCAACCGTTCACCATTTCTGGTTGGTTTTGGAGTTGATTTGTTTCAGAATTGCCTGCCTTTTGAGCTTATCAATTCTTCTTACCAATGCCAGCATGTTTTCTAACAGTTGATGACGTCAAACTTGCAACAAGAAGGAGTCGGGGTGGAGAGGAAGAAACGGTCCACAGTGTTTTTAATTTCAGTGTGACTTATAGTTCAGTAAAGTCTTTTCTTGTCATCCACTCGAGTGGCTAGAATTGGAAGAAGCCGATTTTTTTTTTACATTTTTCAGTCTTTAAAGAGATTTAGAAAGGATTCAGCTTTGATACCAGATTCAGATTTCCGAAAACTAAACCCTCAACCTACATCTCAATCACTTCACAGGAACCCACTTTAAATCATTTGTCTGAGCAAAACCCAGAATGAATCCTTGTAATATTTACGCACAACATCTGTGCACGACGACGAAGCGTTCCGACAGCATTTGATGCAGAAAAGTTTCAGGCTGCACGGCCGATCCTATAGTATATTACGCAAGATAACACTCTCAGTAGATGGAAAAGGATTACAGCTCCTGAACTTAAAAAGCAAAGTTTTGACACTGCCAGGTTTTCATCTGGCAAATAGCAGCTTCAGATTCTCCTGAGTGTCTTCACCGTCTTCTTCAGACTTGCTGACAGCAGCTGTTTTTGCCTCTGTAGTTTCTGTCTTGAGCAGTAGAGTTGTTGACTGGAGCTCTCCGTCACACCGGTCCCATCAGGAATCCTTTAATTGAAAGCTCTTCCCTCCACCTGTCGAGACCCGGGCCGTGAAGTGTCGAGTAACCGCGCAGTGTTTTGGATCGGAGAGCGCTTTTGAGTTTTTGACCCCTCGACCCGGAAAGTTTCACTTAGCGCTGCACTGGAGACGGGGGATTATGTTCTCCTCGGGACAGGGTCTCCGTTTCACCTACAAGCTGCTCCGCCGTCGGCACTTCAAAGAGATGATTCAATTAAATTTAAAGACGTGGGCTCAGCGCTCTGTCTCAAATTCAGCCATTTGTGCGCGGTTGACAAAAACTCTGGCGCGCTGCATGAAATCACAGATATTTGATACACGTGAGGTAAAGTTAGATGGATAATAAAATATGCAAAGTGTATATAATGGCTTTTTCTTACGGTTAAATGAAACACTTTGACTTTGTGTCTTATTTTTGCAGTTATTCTTACCTTTTATGATATTGTTGCAGTCACCAAAGTAAATACCTAGATCTGGGAACAAAGACCATCACTAAAACATGCGTTATTTGCACTAAGCACCCTTGGTTTTGCAATAATTTGCAAGATGCATTTGGAAACACTGCCTCCATATCAGATCTCATTAATTAGCGTGGTGCGTACAGTGTTTTTATTACTGACAGGGATGACAAAACTACAAAAAGGGCACTTTAGACCGTTTTTATTACGCTGATGTTTAATGTAAGTGTTCATTTTTCTGGTAAGTTTAGTTTCGATGAGTTATTTGATGCTACAAAAAAACGGGTGAATTGTTACGATTGACAGCTGTTAATGACTCGCAATCGGTCGATTGATCACGACTGAGCAGACTCTAACTTTACAACACGGCGGCGCCATAACCAGGATATCTTGGCTTCACTTTTGTACAGCGGGAGGAAGTGAAGTGGTGTCGTTCATCTTTATATTCAGTCTGCGGTTTAAACCTGCATTATTATTATTATGATTAGTTTTGCATCTTGGGAGCCGAGCAACAAGCAGAAAATTCAACATACAATAAAACACACAGTTTAAATTGTTCTTTTAGCCTTGTTTTGGTCTCCACCACCTCCTGAGGGAAATGGCCGACTCTTAAGCTGCTAAATGCTCCACTGTCTCTTAACTGTGTCTGTCTGCTGTTTGCTGCTGAGCACCAGTGGCTTTATTGGAGCTTGTTTTTTCATTACAGCAGCTGCCTGCTGCGTCTGGAAGTAAAGACGATGAGAGTGCCGAGACCGAACCCAAACATTTAACCCCTTTACGTGCAGCATCCGCTTATATTCCTCACAAAAGTGGACAAAATCTACATTTATTTATTAAAGTTAAGTGAAAAAATATTTCAAATAGCTCTCCGTCAGACGACACCAGGGTCACGTCTGTAACCAAAGGGAGTCCAGTACAGGAAGTGTTTTATTTTGGGACTTGTACTTGACGCTAGTTATGGACGCTCCGTAGATGATCCATGGTAAATATAAGACTACGGAATAGTGCAGCTTTAAGAAGATGATTTGCTCCGGAGAGTCTTGACTCTCGTCCTGCTGCTCCCACTTCCTCCACCTCCACCACCATTTCTGCATTTTGTGTATGAACTCCCTCGCTGGAATCCACTTCCCAGAATAGCAGAGGGAGCATCTGCGTCCCCGCCCGACTCCAGAGGGGGCTGAGAGCGAGAGTCCGTCTGTCTGCTCCCCCTCCTCGCCCCCTCGGCCCTGGAGGTCTGCAGAGTCAGTCTGGAAGGAATGAGGGCGATGTGACCCGAGTTCACGACCTGATCCTGCAGCTTTCACTGCCCCCGTCTGCTTCAGCTCTCAGCACCAAAAACTTAATTCTGGGGCTGTAATGCTGCTAATTTGTGAAGGATGTGATAGATGTGCAGCCCTGCGGCTTTGTTATTCAACAGGATTCATCATCACATCCTTTTAGTTCGGGTGGGGGGAGGCCAGAATTTATTGCCCAGCCTTCTGGAGGTGTGGAGGGTAAAATACAATAAAACATCTGTGAGGGGAGGTGCCAGCGTGATAAACCCCGATGACACACTCTCCCTCGTCCTCCACCCACAGCCTACAACAAACCGGGCTTCTAGTTCAACAGGATGCTTAAAATCTTTTATCTCACAATATCTCAAGTTTAGGCCCCTATTTTGAGGGATAAATGCATGTTTTTCAACTAAATTTCTTGAACACAGCAGTGGTGGAACATGATTTCGAACAAGTTATCTGCCTTAGAATGCATTAGTCTTTAATTTACAAGAGTCTTTCATGTTTTCTGCTGCAGGCGGTATTATTTTATGTCTGATTGCAGGCTGCCTTTCTTCAGATTGATGGACGTGGTCCTTCAGATCAGAACTGAGCCCACAGCAGCGGTCTGCTCTTCAGAAATAACAGACCGTAGAATGCCGAAATTGACCAATCAGAATTGAGCAGAACGGAGGTTTATTTTACAGCTGACGTCATCAAAAACATGTTGGCGATGGAAGCGGTGCTTTCCCCCAGCCATGCAGAAGAGTCGTAGAAGTTTAAACACTGAATCAAAACTGTTGCCAACATCAAAATGTTTGGTTGTCAGAATCGATATTCCAGATTCTGTTTAATTACTTCCAACCGAATGCATCCAGAGTTGCTCATACTGACTTGCGTAAGTGGTTGGCGTAGATCAGATGTATTTACGAGGACACCGACATGTTCTGTTGGTGGTTTCAACAGCTGCGGCCCAGTTAACACGGTCAACCTTTAAATCAGTGGTGGTCAACAGCCCACCACTGATTTAAAGCTGTGCTCTGTACACTGTCAGAAAACAACTTGCTTATCTATTAACTTAATAGATAAGCATTTGACGTTCTGTACGTGACCACGGATAACATAAACATTTAGTGACATTTCTTGCTGGTGTACACGCCAGGTTTCACCCCCAAATCCGTGTAAATGTCTGTCCACTGCATGAATACTGAGCTACTTGTTAATGTCGTCTGTCCACTCACTGAAGGCACACAGACCTGGAAGTCAATATTTGTCAAAGTCAGTTTCTTTCAGTAGGATTCCTAGAAATCTTTGCAGGTTAATGTATTTAAGTAGATAACTATGCTTACACACTTCAAACTGGTAAAGGGTCTATTAAATAGAATAACGCTCATTTGCAGCTCCAGACTTAAAATTAACTTAAAAGTTCGAGACTAACTTCTCTGGTTTGAGACGCTCATGTTCACAAACACTGACTGACTCCATGGCCTTTCCAAGGCCATGGAAATAACGTATTGAAGGTTTTCTCCTTTTAATAACTGAATAAAAATGCCATCTTTTTTTATGATCCTGGCAGTGAAAAGAGAGTTAATACTGTCCAAACACACAGTGTATTCTGTTACAGATCTGTAATTTAGTTACAGGAAATCGATCTGAAGGAAGGGAAGAGTGTAGGAGGCGACTGAGTGGCGTTAATAGAAGGAGCTGTGTATGAGGGGCATAAATCCCTTCAAATGGCCCACAGCTCAGCTTTTAATCACACATATTGCAGTGAAACGTTCGGTGACCTTCAGGTCGATTATGTAACCAGAGAACACTTAACCTGCTGGTGACGCAACAGTCTTATTTCCTACTCTTAACAGTCCGTTTGGTCCCTCAGACACACCAGTCACCGTCAATCATATGCAACATCTTTGTGAGGTCTTAATTTCAGTCCGATGCTCAAGCTGTAACTCTGTAAGTGGCTTTAAATGGTCCTAATGGCTCCTGGAGTCACTCAGGACATGCAGGATCACGTAAACATCCAAATCCAGTTAGAAATTCAGGCTGAACTGGAAGCACAAGGTTTTTCTCCACTTTACTACACTTTACTCTTTTTACTCTTCCCCGTTCATCACACTCTTAAAATCATTGCTCTCCTCTACAGGTGAACGTCTACGTACTGGGAAGAACCTTCCTCGTACTGTCCAGAGAACTGTGCATCAACGCCCCCGCTATAGGTACACACTTCACTTATCTTCACTTTGAAAGACTTTGTTGTGTTACACTCTTTTGAGTTGAGTCAGCTCTCGTCAAGCACCATTTGGCTTTTATAAATATGGTTGCAACTACTGATTATCGATTCATCTATGAATAATTTGACCAATTACAGAGTAATCATTTATTCTATATCTCACCAGAAAATAGTGAAGAATTATTCCTACAATGTCACCAACCCCAAAGTATTGAATTAACAATGACATGACTCTTAAAGAAGCATTTGGCATATTTTCTTGATCAATGACTTTAAAAGTACTCCAGGGATTTAACATTTGCACTTCCAAATGGTTGGAGAACTCGAAAGAGTCATAGAGATGAAAAGAGACTGTTTGAATCATATGAAAGTCACCCTGCTGCAGCTGATTCATACAGTCTCTCCACAGATATCCCAGAAAGACAATTTTAGTATAAAACAGTTTTTTTTAAATACTTGAATTATACCCAGCCCTACTTAATACTGTCATATTCTGTAAACATAATAATAGAATCATGTAAAGCCGGCTCTATTCGGTGCAATGAGAGCTAGTCTGCTGACAGACATATTTAAGTTCCTTTACTAGTTTTAATGTAGGTTTGCTGTAGGATACAGGCGAAGCTTATTAGTGAAAATGAACAAAACCTTCATGAAAAGGATCTGGACAAGAACGCCAAATGACTTTTTAAAAAAGTTTTGATTATAACAATTACTCTAAAAAGATGCTGTTGCCCAGGGGCCCAGTGAGTAGTCCACCCACAGCTACAAGAACCTTGTGTTCTCATAAACACCCAGGTGAAGTTCACAGTGCAGTAACCAGAGGGCGCTGCAGTCCCTTGTATCCCCTCACTCCCCTCACCCATAATGATGGGACATCAGTAGCTTCAATCACATTATAACCTTTATGTTTTATCATCAGGTGTATAATCATTCTTGTACAGAACACATCTGGTCATTTAACAGCATCCAGCTGTTAACAGTTCAATTGTATTTTACAAAAAAGACACGTTTCTGAGGCGGCCCTCTGAAGTGCAAAACAACTCTGTTTTTGACAATTTCTACCTTTTTTTGCATTTAGAATCATAACACTACATAAAGTTTGCTCTTTGTGTAACATTGCTGCTCAGACTATAGTAACAACATTGTATATAGACTTGCAATTAAACTATTTTGAAGCAGTCCTTACTTGTTCCAGTTGTGGCGCTCAGCTTGATAACCACAAATCACTGTATTAATGTTGTTTCCACGGCAGCCACAGCCTTTAAACACAGGCATCAGAGCAAATAATGTTAACCCAGTTTTTAAATAAAAAAATAACATTAAATTAAATAAGATAAAACTGCTCCTTGACTTTTAGAATCGTCTCTCAAAGAACTAACCAGGCCATTTAGTGTGACATTTGTCGAGTGTCTTTAATGCTACATTACTTTGAAGGCTGGGAGGAAAAACTAATTTTCCATCAGCAGTCCAGAGCAGCTCATGCATAGAACACAAGCTCTGGGATCTGTCCTCCCTGTACTCCGGTCCCGTTGGTGCTGTCGGAGGAGCACTGGAATTGAAATGTCACCTTCCCACACTGAACCTCCGTCATGCCTTCCTGGCCGAAATAGCTCAGCTCGTTCCCGTCCAGCACGGCGCTCACCGTGTAGAACGCGTCCTGCTCCACCTGAACAGGATGCTCGAACCACACCGGAAACGTACTGCTCGACCCGTCCGACACAAACTTTGTCACGTTCTGCGCCAGGGTCACCCCTTGTCTTTTCAGTTCGATTTTGACGCTGTACTCTGCTTTGCCACCGCTCGACCCGTACAGTCCCAGACCTGCGATAAAGATCCTCTTGTCCACCGCAAACTGAATACTGTCGCACCGGCCGCGGTAGCGCCACTGATTGCTCCGGTAAGCTGAAGACTGGAAGCGATGGCACTTCTGAGGCGCCAAACCCTGCCTTGCAGTCAGAGGGAAGTCCAGATCGGGCTTCTTAGCCGCAGTGTACCACAGGAACAAATTGTGCGTCTCCTCCAGTGTCAGAATATCACATTGCGCCGCCCCATCAGCAAACTCCTCCAGGCTCATGGAGGGGATGCGCACTAAGAACAGCGCCTTGCCTAGGACTTCTCTTTTGTTGCGGGTTGTGGGGCCAAAACCCTGTCTCTTGCACTCTGCTGTGGCCCAGCTCATAACCGCGTCAAACACCACCACCTCTTTGGTGTTGAGCGTCTCCCTCTGCAGGATGATCTCCAGTGTCTGCAGGTCGATCTCACAGAAGCCCTCAGAGCACAGTGCAAGCTCGGCCTGAGCGTCGATCACCTCCCAGCAGCGCTGCGTCAACTCGGGCTCCTCGAACAGACGGCTCTGGGAGAGCAGCACACAGGCATTCTTGGCCTCCAGGCTCGTTTCCAGGAAGGTGACGCAGGCCTTGGCCAGTGCCGGAACGATGTACTTCTTGGCAGCATACAGGGTGGCCAGCACCGTGTCTGCCTCTAGGTCGATCTCATCGCTGTACATGTACCTGGGAAATGGAAAATTACCTTTTAAATCACTGTACATGTGCAGAATTTAACTTACTGACATTGCTGGAGTGTTAGGACCACGTTAACTGACTTTGAGTCCATTGAAAAACTCTGGGAAGTGCTCATTTCCTACAGTGTGTGGTGCTGGCTTAGCCAAATGCTACTGAATAAGCAACAATGGCAAGATATTTATAGCCCTAGTCTGCATATATCCCCCCTCCAAGAAAATTGCCAGGCAGTGGATGAGAGAAAAAAAGGGGAAAAATGTTTCTAGTTGGACAAAGAGGCACTGAGAAAAGCAGCAATTACAGAGCACTGTGCTGCTGCCCTTGCTCTCAGGCGCTCCCAGCATTTTGGCATTCGCCTATGCTTAGCTTTGGATGAGTAATAATATGCTTTGAAGTGACACTGACTGCGCTTGTCATCTCTCCTTCTGGTTGGCCGTGTGAGGGATGGTGAGTGGCTTACTTCAGCAGAATTAGAAAAGCAGCAGGTTCCACATCTGGGATATGGATCTCAGACTCCTCCTCCGCCAGATCGCCGTAAAACATGGCACAGAAGACGGAGCTTCCCACGGCCAGCACATACTGGGAGGGAGGGAGGGAGGAGACAGATGCGTCAGACACACACATGCAACCAGAATCACTCTCAAGTTCAATAAAGTAGCAGGAGTAGCTCTTTTTTCAGTAGCACTGCTGCAGAGATGGACACAACTTCATCTCAAATACATTTAACAAACATTCAGATCTGTCTTTAGTGTTTCTTTTATCACATGATTCAAAAAACTGTTTTTCCAACATGTAAAATGTCTTTTTTACCTTATGTGCTGGAACCTTCTGTGACCCCCCCAAGGGGCCAACAATGAAGTGGACATCGGCCATCAGCTCATTGTTAAACATCAAGGCATTCCTAAAAGCAAAACAGGTTTCAATGAATAAAAGCCTCAATCAAGTATTGTATAACATTAAGTCCTCCCACACTCTTTTTGCCCAGAGACACTGGTTATTTTCATAGGTTTTGGGAGGATAGAGCAACAGCAGACGGGCTGCAGCTAATGATTACTTTTCATTATCAACTCCAAGATACTAAATTTACTACCCAAAAAAGACTAAACAGAATATGCCCATTTAAGAGGCTGGAACCAATGCATTTTGGCTAGTTTTGCTTCAAAATGTCCTTAAATGATTAACTAATCATCCTAATTGCATTCATATTAATCCACTTATTATCACATCTCTGTACAGTAGAGCATGCAACCTGAAATGAATGCTCTTATGCACATTTTAAACATTAAAAACGTTATGTAACTTAGTAGATAGCTGCAGGAATAGTTTCAGAATAAAAGCCACCACTATAGAGTGTGACCAGTGAATCGACCTTACAGCACTTTATCTCCTTTTTTATTACCCTCATATTAACACAGTGGTAGAATGGCCTGCCGTTACTTCGTGATCTTGATGTACTTTATGGTCATTTATATCTCCTGACATCCTCACAGGGACTTTTTTTAAACCTATATTTAGGAATATTTACTCCAGTTTTCCCTGCAGATTGAGGCATCATTTGGACAGGGTTCGTAGGGGTGCTGGACATCTTTAAAGTGCTTTGCTATTGAAGACAGTGCTTGATATGTAGCTTATACTGGCTGGCGTATAAGATATAAAAACAGAGAAAGGAAGATCTCCATATTTTAGAGACTGGAAACAGTATTTTCTGACACTTGCATGAAAAAAATACTGTGGACGATTAACGGATAATCAAAAACAGTTTGTTTATAGCACAATTACATCCGGTTTAATGTGCTGAACATGTAAAACAATCAGAATACTGAATAAAATGTATGCACTGTATACAAATATGTGGTTTGCCACAGCTGTAAAGGTGCTGCAAAATGCTTTTAAAGTGCTTGGATTTGACTTTGGAAAGGGTGTTAGGAGCCCTGTGTGGATGCATGTACCTCTCTCTCAGTGTGGGGTGGCTGCACTGCCAGCTCGGTGGGTCTATGTTGTTGTTGTTGATGTTCTGCTGGGTGGTCGGGGTTGTCGCCCCGCTGCTGCCGCCGCTACTGCTGGCCTGGCTCACACGCACCTCCTTGGACTTCTCCGCGTCCGCTACCGTAGTGCCGTTGGACAGCAGGTTGGTGTTGTTGGCGGGGTACAACTCCGCAGCCATCTTCTCCTCCTCCTCTTCCTTCTGCTGCTTCTTCTTCTTGCTGCTCGTCAGGGACAGAGTCAGGATCTCATAACACAGCGGCAGCCTGCTGACCTTCTTGGACTTTTTCAGTGTTTCGGGAAGTAGGAGCAGATAAGTCAAACACCTCATGATCCGGCCATGATGGAGCAACCTGCAGTCTGCCGTTGGCATCGGCACAAGCTGTAACTGATCCCCTCTCAATATCCGTGTGTGTTGAATCAGTAGCTTTGGCACTCTATGGACAAACTCGGCGTAAAATGCAACCTTTTTCTCCGAGTGAAATTCGGCTCCTACGACGCCGCTTTTAAGCGAAGTTTACGCGACAACATGTAAAATAGTCCGTTTTCCTCCTCCGCGTCCAACGTTCCAACTTCGCTCGCGAGCACTTCTTTTCCTCCCGTTCCCCCAGCGGTCACCTCATCCTCTCCGGACCGAGAAAACGTCCACGAACCGTCGCTTGTTTTCCCTTTTTTTTCTCTCCAGTGAGTGGGTAATCCGGGAGCTGGTGTTCAAGTCCTTTTTTTGAATATTTATTTTTCTCCACTCCCCCCCCTCTACGTTAATCCTCAGCGATATAAGTCCCTTCTTTTCTCCGGACCGACTGTCGACAGTTACGGTTGTCCCGCTGCGACCGTACACATCCGAGCTGAACCGTCATATGTCGGGAGTTTTTATGGTCTGCTCCATTTTTTTCCTCCTTCGTCGTGATCTCCTCGGACGCCCAGGGCTCGCTGAGGACCAATCAGCTTCGCGCATGGCGGTGACGTCTGGAGAGCCGAAGCACCTCCCTCCCCCCAGCAGCTCCGCAGTCAGAGTGCGTCACCGGGCTCAAACCGCTCCGCCTCTCGTTGTGGCTGATTAGACCCCGGTGGAAAGATAAAAATAAAATTAAAAAAGAAGGTCACTTTAAATATGAGCCTCCAGTAACAGCACAGCATTGAGGGGAAATAACCCAGAAACGTGGTGCACTTTATTATAGCAAAGGTTGCAATATTTCTATTTATTTTTTATTGTACAATCAAAAAGGCATACATCATATTCAAGATAACACAAGTTATATACAATACAAACAGAGAAAGTGTCATCAATAACAGATGAAGAAAATAAAGAATAAAAAAGATATACTAGACAAAGCTTAATAATAATAAATAAATTAGAATAAAATGTAATACTAAAATAAACTAAAAATCTGTGGTCAGTGAGATAATAAGGTACACAGATATTCATACAGATGTAGGGCTTTTTCAATTTTACATATTTATTTTGTATGGTGTCATCTCACTTATAAATGCATTAAAAATAGGAATCATCAAAACAGGAACATTTGTGTACTTTGATATAATAATGAGATTATTGTTGCAAGGTAGCAATGATACATTGAAAAAATATACTTTTACAAGTTACAGTACTGAATTCAGAATCACACTTGAGTAAAGGCACAGAAATATTAGCATCCCGACACACTTAAAGTAAGAGAGTAAAAACACTCATTATGTACAATTATAATAAATCATAATCCAAATGTTAATTATTTGTTATATTACTCAGCAAAGTATCAAATAAATGTTGTGGAGTAAAAAGTACGATATTTCCTAAGGAGCATAAAATAGAAATACTAGTACAAGTTAATGAGTAAACTTACACTCTGACCCCACTTTGTGCTCTCCTCTATACAGAGGAAAAGTGTAATCATATGTGATAAGATGGAGAGACTGTGACACTCAGCTAATTCCTTGTTAATGCTTTTATTCATTCCTTAAAACACTGCCCTTATAGAACTCATCATTTTAATGACAATACTGCAGAATACAAGGGGGTGACATTACAAAGACCTGCAAAAAGAGAGGAGGAAGCTTTGTTTCTTAATTAAAGCATTTCACAGAGTTGATTTCCAATAGGTCAGGCGGTCGCTAACAAGTGACCAGAGTAGATTACAAACATTATCACAGGAGCAAAACCGTTTGGAAGCCAGTTGCTGCCAACGTTAGCTTTTTACTTACTGCAATCACGCTTAAAAAATCGTAAAAAGTGGTGTTCATTTGTCTTCCACAGAGCTGGGTCTGTCTGACGTTCCTGCCTGTTAAAGGGAAGGTTTTCGTTGCCACCGTACTCTACGGGGGAATCGTTGGGTCTATGTAAATCATAAATAAGTCATAGAGTGTGGTCTTTACCTACTCTGTAAAGTGTCCTGTCCTACTGTAAATAAAATTGAATTGAATTCGTGAAGATTATCTTGTGAACAAAACCTGTAGGTATCATCACAGACCGACGTACTCTCATGAACAGGGATATTGTACAAAAAGTTCTGCACTGAAATTAGGTTTGATTTGTATTAAAATGGTGAATGGAAGTTGACCACGAGAAGGCGACGGACTGGAAGTGGAGCGGTTAGGTTGTTGGCAACGTTTTAACCTGCAAGCGATTTGTCGTCTTATACCAAGTCTGCTGCCTTTAATACGTGGAATACACATGAAATTCATATGTTGAAAAAATGCACAAATTGCTGCATGGTACTTTTCGTTGTTACATGTCTGAAAAATGCATGAGAACAGCCTGCGGACGCACCACAGAGCTTATTTTCGACAACGATCCAAAATCCAATGGAAAAATCCCATTGGCTTCTTGTCAAGGGCAGGGGGGTGATGCTGGGGCGACCGAGTCATATTGTGAATATTAATACGGCGTCGGTGGAGCTTGATATTATTCGATGATCTAAAACATCATCAGTGTTCAGTCAGGTTGGGATGAGTGAGGCATTTTCTCTCCCTCACTGCTCGAGTCTGTTTAGAGAAAAAAGGAAACTCTGAAAAAGATTTCCACATATATAAAAAATAGACCAGAATATATTGCAGCTCCGAGTTCATTTTGGAGCTTTTCTTTTTTTAGAGAAGGGGCGCAACTTCCCCGTAGCGGAGTGATAACACATTAATGCTATACAAGCATCCCTTGCTCCGACATCTGATTGAAAGTAGCGAGATCGCGGCCCTTCTCTGGGGGTGGTCGAAGTAATTTCGGGGGGAATGTGGGGAACAGAAGTGGAAGTAGGCGAGGAAGGGTGAGAGGAAAGTGGGTACACGGGGAAAAAAAGTAAACTACAGCACTCCATCACAGAATGACTCCTGGGCTGTTTGGGCATCGCAGATTGATTATATTCGACAGTGAAAGAGGATTGGAGGTGGATTTTATTCTCCTTAAACAGCCGCTTTTTCTTTTTTCCCCCTTTTTATATGGGGATCTTGCCTGGCCGAGCGTTTACGGACTCTCCGGTGAAACTTGGAGCATTGATGGCAAACTCTGCAGACATATCATTACATGGTGCGGAGGGGGGAGACGGGATCAGCCTGGATCTTATTACCAGCTGGCTCTACCAGCTTTCCACTGGACTGCTCTTTAAATGCAGCCACTGACTGCAAAGATATTTGACTCTGCTGTCATAGCCAGGGCACCAAAACTCTACTTTTTGTTTCCCAGCTACAGTGGAAAGGCGATTCCTCCCTAATTTTTGTATTTAAATTTGATTTCTTTGCATGGTAAGAACATTTTTAGAATCATTAAAAAAAGTCAAACTGGCCACCTGCCAGTTGGTTTTCATGGCAAAAGCAGGTGGTTCTGATAGTTTCCTCCTCTTCAGCTGCAGTATTTTCCATAAATTTTATGATCTGGTACACTAAGCAAGTATCTCAGTAGATATTTGAGAAGCAAAAAGGCCTGTGATTGGACGGCTGCCCGTTCAAATCCTTTCGCCAGCTGCGAAAATCTGGACAGAGACAGTGAATGAGAAACTGGCTGCTTCGAGGTGCACTTGAGCTAAATGCTAATCCTCCAGTTTCCAGTGGAGCTAATTAGCAGCCAGCAGTAGGAGACTGTTTTTTACCAGGAAGCTCACAGGTGCCAGTAACTTTCAATCTGCGTGAATTCAAAGCAGACAAACTCCATTTTCTTTGGTTGTGAACCAGTGGGAAAAACTGAGGTTGCAGCTTTGGTTCGTTTGCTGTTCAGACGACAAACACACAGGCTCTTTATTGGGCCGAGTTTTGGATGTGAGATTTTTTTGTTTGGTCAAACAGATACCAGTCCCTGAAACTTGAGCAGGATGGGCTTGGACGCTGTCTTTGCAATGATTTATCCTCACACACGAGAAAAAAAAGGACTTAACCCTGAAACTCTGTGGTGTGCTCCAGTTGCTTCACATTTCATAATGGAGTTCTGTTTAAAACAAGCTCTAGATCAGGGTCTGGCAACATTTTTGATATGAAGCGCCTTTTTTACAGTTTCTTGTAAATCAGAGGCAGAGTTAGGCGGATGAATGTAAAAGGGTGAAACAGTAGTGAAGCTTCATGAAGCTATGTCAAGCATTTCTCTATTTTCTGAGTCCAAAGATGGCACAACAAATCACCACACCTTTTTTCTTTAAACCAAGAGCTCCATCTCATCTCTTCCCCAAAAAGTTCATTGCTCATTGGTTAAGGTATCTGGACCTTAACTGTGTCATTCACTACTTATATATACTTATAAAATGTCCTCAATATGACACGTTGAACAGCTGTAATTATAGAAAAGGAATATCTCTGACAAGGTTGCACAGTCCCCTAAATTTGGCATTTTGGTAACAGTAAATGTTTGTTTTTCTTTCATCTGCATCTACATCTGTGTCCAAATGTACATTTGTATGTTTTTAATGCTATGGTATGTGTCTTGTATGCACATTTGCTGCACTTGGGAGAAGCCAAAGACACATTTTGTTGGACAATAAAGTCAATCTACAAAAATACAGTGGATTTATTTTTTTTGAAATGTACTAAAGTAGTTTACGAGTCAATACTGAAAATGCCCAAACTGCCATATTTCTCAGCGTTTGAAGAAATATTTCTTCTGCATCCTGATTTATTCCAAGTAACATTCACTTCTCCTCTGGCCATTTCTTTCCACCCAGGTTCAATTGATTTATACAAGAAAGTTTTTGAGTTTCACTGTTAAATAACAGACAAACAAAAAGGTCTAAAAACATCACCTACTTTTCAGCGTTTACCCGAAGGACCAAATGCTCCAGATTTTGGAGGAATAACAGCATTTACAAGATCACACACACTCTGTAACTCTTCCTTTGTGATCGACTGACCTTAAACAAACTCTTTTCCTGTCTCCACCAGACCCGTGCCTGTACATTCCCCGCTTCGCCCAGCTGCTGGAGTTTGGGGAGAAGAACCATGACGTGTCCATGACGGCGATGAGACTGGTGCAGAGGATGAAGAGGGACTGGATGCACACGGGACGAAGGCCGTCAGGACTCTGTGGAGCAGGTAACCATTGGTCGCACCTGTGATGCAGGTGCACGTTCCGGAGCATACAAATGATGTGTTCTGAATGTATTTTTTTATGTCCCAAAATGGAGCTTAAGGAGTCTTAAAAAAGTAGTTTCTCGTCTTTTTTATTCTGGCGACACATTTAACTACACTAATGATGCAGCCCCACTTCTGATGGTTCAAGAGCTTCTTTTCATTTTCACTTTTTGAAAGGATTGCATAAGCCTCGTTTTTACTCTAATTGCCTTTTTTAAATGATGAATTTTTCCAAGTGCTTCACTTTGTATTAAGTAAAAAAAAAACTGTTCTCTTTAGCTGAACCCAACTTCTGACCTTCTCTTGTAGGAGGCCAATGAAATGAGAATTTGCTCACACAGATCAATAATGTAACACGGGCACGTGAACCCAAGGGCAAGTGTGCTTTGTCACACCACGAACAGGGAGTGTCGTCCAGGGGCTGCTGACATTCACCTACATCTCTGTGTTTGCTGCTATCTAGGTTGAAAAATGTATTTGGGTGAGGCAAACCTGCCAGCACTTGCCTAAACTCACTTCACTTGGTCTGGTGTTGATTTTCCACCCTGCCCGTCATTGCTCTGTGTGTGTGTTTATGAGAAACAGCTGAGCTCAAAGCTTGCTCTCTCCTCGCTGGCATCACCCTGAATACACTCGGCCTTGATGCGTCACCAGCTGAGACGTCCTGAAATCGAATCACAGGCTGCATCTTTACGCTCGTGGTTTAAATTTTCGTCTTTCTCTGGTCCTCCGCTGCATTGCCTGAATAATTAATTTCTTATCATAAATCATTGAGAAGGATACAGTGAGATGGAAAGAGGAAAACTTTCCTCCCCAAATATGATGCAAATACCACTGATGATGAACCAGAAACATGCATCTGCAAAAAAAAAGAAAAGAAAAAAAGTTAGTAGTACACGAGGTCATGAAGAAAAGTAACAAATAACAAAGTTAAGCTTTTCTTTTTTTGAAGTTACCTGGTTTCAAGTTAACAGCAGTAAAATGTTCTGAGAGTTGTCAGCGGAGCTAAAAGCCATTACTTGAGTCCTAAAGGCTGTTAGAAGTGTGCATGTAGAAGTAGAAGCACGCATCTATCTTTTAACAGGCTCTTGAGCGAGGCAACTCTAATGACGGTTATATAACTGTTCCCCTTCAAGGCTCGCTCTGCAACTCATTGCATAATATTAGTGTTGTTGTTACTTCTTTAGAAAGCTGTGTTCTTGTGAGGGCGGATTGAAGGCCAGGGTGCTCCTGTCCTATCCTGCCGGCTCTGTCCTGCGGTCTTCAAGGCGGACAAGAAGCGACGCCTACAAACAAAAAGATTTCCAATACGAACTCTGAATATCAGGAGAGTCAGGAGAACATTGTCCGAAGGTGCTTCTAAGAGCCATTTAGCCCTGTGTTTGCCTTTGTGTTTTATTTTTATGTAATTACAGTTATACAATTACCTACAGTGAGACTGTATTTATACAGACACGCTAATGCGTCCAGCTGTGTTGCATACCAGGGGAACTCAACAGTTTATGATCAAGTGACCCAAAATGACTACGGAGATGCAAAATGAGCATGAAGAGATGCTAAATTATTGACACAAATGGATCAAAAACATCAACCAGGAGCAAAAATGTATGCAGAAAGAAACACAGCGTTGCAAAGATCTATAAAAACAACCACAGAATGACCACAAGGAAGTGGAAAGAGAGAAACACTACAAAAAGACGACAAAACGACTAAAAAAAGATGCAAAACAATCACTGAATGGCTAAAAAACAACTTAAAATCTACTTTTTGAATGTGGGTATCTTGTCCCTGTGACGACAGAGTGGGGGGCCTCTTACATGTCTGGGCCTTTTGGCTGAAGGTGGTTATCCTACCTGACTGTATATTAATAGCCTGGAATCATGGCTAATCTGCCAAACATATGTTTCATTTGTTCTGAGGGGACCACCGGCCCCTCTCCCATTTCGTTGCTGCGGTTGATTGCAGCTCTATCCAACTGCGTCCAGAAGCATTTTGCTCTCTACACCGTTGATAACACCCCCTGGAAATCATGCATCCGGTGCATAATTTAGTCATAAACAGCTGAGTCTCTTGCCGTTCCTTGTGATCTGATGCTTTCAGCGTCCGACATAAGTTCCTGAATCTTGTCGTCTCCCCAGTTTGACATTTTTGTTGCCATCTTCGTGAAAACGACCCTTCTTCTCCACCGTAAGATGTTTGTTCTCTTCCTGTTACGGGCCAGCCGCATGATAGAAACGTCATCAACACGCCCACTTGCGCGCTGGAGAACGACCTGCTCTTTTCACACATCGGGCAGTTCATTTAATGTCCGGTCCAACTGGTTTTGGACATTTGCGTTCTCGCATACGACTCCTTCGATTCATGTTTAGATAATTTCAGGGCTGCAGTTCATGTGTGAAAGACATTGAGTTATAAATAAGGTTTAGAGACATTTTACCTGTTAAATCTCACCACGTTGTATTTTTGTTTCTTTCGGTTTTCAGCTCTTCTCGTTGCCGCTCGCATGCATGACTTTCGCCGCACCCTCAAAGAAATCGTCAGCGTTGTGAAAGTGTGTGAAACGACGCTTAGAAAAAGGTGAGTGGTACAAGTTTTTGATGTTTTTGACTAGGACGTTTCTCAATCAAAAGTGAACCCGTTGGTTAATGTATGAAAAGTCTAACAGCAAATTGAGGATGGAGGCTTTCTTACACATGAGTTGTCTTTCGTTTTTTTTTTTTTAATGGTGCATAAGCGAGCAGGAGATTATTTTATTTTAAACTGCTGGTGTCCTCAATTATCATCTGCAGTGACCCAGTTTTGGTGTTTCATCTTAATTTGTTGGTTTGTTTTTACTTGAATTCATTAGACTGACAGAGTTTGAGGACACCCCCACCAGTCAGCTGACCATCGAAGAGTTCATGAAGGTGGATCTGGACCAAGAGTGCGACCCGCCCTGCTTCAAAGCCGGACTGATAAAGAAAAAAGTCCATCAGGTATGCAGTTTAACACGCACTATCGGCAAAAACAAGCTGGCACGTGTCAAGTTAATGGTTCATCATAACAGAAAAACCCATTCACAGTTTGTATCAATTTTGATAATTGCTTATGAGATTACCCCCTCCGAGGAAATTAAAATTTCATCTTATATTTTCTTGATGATTACATGCAGCCTGCAGGCGTTCTCCAATCACTACTAATGTAGATGTTAACCTCTAAAGTAAAACTGTCAAGCATCACTGTTCTCTACCTACACACACTTAACAGAATCATCAGAGAGGTGAGCCCCGGATCACAATCGTGGTTGAAATGGCAGTTTGTCATTTTTACACATTTTGCACAGATTTAACCAGATAGATCATGGCATTTACTTTCCAGGCTAGCTGTTCCCTTCAGTCTTTTAGCTAAGCTAACTGTCTCTTAGCTTCATATTTTCCGTACAGACACAAGACCAGACTCTCTGCAAGAAAGTAAATAAGTGCAAACAACAAAAAAACTACTCCTTTAAAGGTGGAGTCAGTGATTCTCAAGGTGTTGATATTTGACCTCAACACTCAAACAAATCCCTCCCTTCCTCCACTCAGCGCTCATTAAGAAGGTTAGCATGTGCCAGATTTGAGGTCCCTCTCGTCCTGCAAAACCTGGACTGGTTTTCCAGTCACAGAAACACGTGGAAATGGATACAAGAGACCAAATATCCTGGAGATTATCTATGTTGTCCTGGATTTTAGGTCTTCACACAGACTGCTCAGGTAAATCTAGGTGTGCATTTAGTTTGAAACTGGACCTGTTGGTTTGTAAGCTGCAGGGTGTGACACTTCAAAGCAGGTTCACTAGACACAAAGTGGAACGCTCCCTTTTCCTTTTGGCTCCCATGTCAGTCATATCTGCATAACCGAACAGACATGCTGTGAGTTTTTTGATCAGTAGACCCAGATCACTCACGAACGTAATCCAATCCAATCCATTTTATTTATAAAGCACAATTTTAAATAAATACATAGTAAAATAAAAACCGTAAAACATAATAGAAACACAAAATACTAAAGATCAAATACACGATAAAACAGATAAAATATCTTGTGCACATAAAATCAACAACCTACAAGGTGTTAAAAGCCAAAGAAAAGAGGTGGGTAACATACCAAGTAGTAAGTTTGTGTCCGCTCATGAAAAGCCCCAAGATATGTTTTAAGCTAGTTTTATTTTCACATTATTCTAACTTTCCCTTTCCTTTTCTGAAGACTTTTCTGCTCCGTCATTGCTGACATTTTCTCTTGTCACAAAGGAAAAGAACAAAATGAATGTTGTCCGATCTTTTGAGTTTGATGTAACACCCTTTGAAAATACCATTTCCGGGTCCAAACAGCTGAACCTTTTTTTGATCATTTCTTTCTCCAGTGAGGCAGCTTTTCATCGATACACGGATAGGAAAGACTCCGATCTGTTCAAACAGGGAACACAGCACATCGATGATGTAGAAATAAAAGAACTGGACACGGAAATATTACTTTGAAACACCACAACTTAAAAAACATATTAGAACAGAACAGAAACACCACAAAACGGAACAAAATAAAGAAGCAAATTAACAAAAAAAGTATATATTTTTTTGAAACCACACTTTTTTATACCTATTATCATCTTTCTCTTTATAAAATACACTAAAGCTGTGATCAATTTAAAAACATTTCCAGTTGTAGCCTTTAATGTGTCAGAAGTTATATTTAACGTGCTTAAATATAGTGAAGTTATACTTTTGGTGTTTTCTTGGTTATACTTGCAGACCAAAATAGTACATTTAAAGTGTGCACTTAAGTCAAATCATTGGCCACGGCACTGTAAATGTAATGAAGTACTACAGATACACTGCAAGTTTACCCAGAACAGAGGTTTTCAAAGTGTGAGGCGGGCCTCCCCAGTGAGGGGAACAGTTTCAGTGAATGGAAGAGAACAAGTATTACATCAGTTATCAAAAGCAGATCAAACAGAATTGTCTCAATGTGTGGGATTTGGTTAAGGAGACAGTCTACAGATACAACACTGTTTTTCCCGCTGTCTAATAAATGCCGTAGAACGGACCTTCTTTCATGTATTTGGTGTCGTCTGAAGTTATGTCACACAGCAGTATCAGTCTGTCGTGGCTCAGTCCTTGAGTGCTGAAGTGGAGGCCCGCTCTTTTCAATAAGAAGCGAAAGCACCAGTGTTTAATCTGTGTCTTTATTACTTTTCCAGCACAGAAAGGGTTTGTCGCTCTGTACTTCAGCCCTGTGTCACACCAGCAGCACCGCCTCAGACTCATGCTCAGTGTTTGTGTGCTTAAAGGAAGAAAAAGCCGTCGCATGATGACGGCCTCTGCCGTCAGCCACCCACAGGTCTCATGCGATGTGGCTCTTTTATTCCGGTTTACTTGGTAATCGTTTCACCCGAGCTCTTATTCTTTCATTCAGTTTCTCTCCTTTGTCCCCCTCGCTCTAGCTGGAGATTGAACTGAAGAAAAAGATGGATGACGTTGAAGGTATGAATGTGATACCCGTGTTGACTCTCAGGCCACTTCATTTTCTTCTTATTTTGCAAAAACAAATCCTCTCAGCTTTCACATTCATTACGCTGACAAAGACAGAGTTTGGTCTTCGTCGTGTCTGCCAGTTGGCTGACCTTGACTAAATGCAAATCAGTGTTGGATGTGGGAAAGGAGGAAAGAAACTAAAACGCTGCAGCACACAGAGAGGAAACAGCTTTCTGTTTTTTTACGTGATTTAGTTTCAGCACATGTAATTAACCATACATCATGTTACAGTACTAACATATTATATTGTAATTATGGGAGATGTAATTTAAAGGGTGAGCACAGGAGAGAAGTATCATTTCTTTTTAAGGGACATGAGAAAAGTTACTGCATCCAACTTAATGTTGCTGATATGTTTCCAACAGATGAAATTCAAGGCTACCAGGATGAAATAGACACAGAACTTGAGAGCTGTCGACCCAAACTGAGAGGAGTTTACGCTGCCTACACCAAGGAAGGTACGGAGCCCACACATTTAAAACGGTCCCATAATCCTTTGCTTGCACTTTGGCTTTTCTCATAGAAACAACGTGTAGTACCTAGTGCACTATATTTACCCCACAGCACAGTATATACGCTCTATACAGCTCCTTAAAATAAACCCCCAATCCAACAAAAAAAATGTACATAACATTTACACTGATCATACAGTACAATGCGAGAGACGTTTGAGTGAGCTAGAGAGTAAATGAAGAGAGGGAGTGCCGAAATCGACAGTGTTTCTTCCGTTTCATCCCTACTTGAAATGCAGCTGTAGCAGGACTCTCCCTATCTCTGTCAGTATCTCATTCACATTTTAAGATTCTACACATTTCACAGCATTAGATCCAGAGGCGGGTCTGTCGTAACCGTTCCAAGGCTGAGGTTCCAAGCTAAGTAGCAAACTTCAGCTTGAGACAAGAGTGGCAATCTGAGCATTAAGGGTCAAAAATGTCCTAACATGGCACCATACAAAAGATAAAACCTTTTTTCATTAGCTTTTCCTTTTGAAGCATTCTTACAAAAATAAGTGTCTCTCAGCTTATTAACTAACAAACAATTGAGTTTTCTGTTGTGTAACAAACACCCCATCCTTGTTTATCTGCTTGTGTTGCTGTTACATTTTCTATTCTTATTAAAAACATGAGATTTGATGTGTCAGTAAAAGCACTAAAAATGAATATAGCAGCAATAATACGGCCAGCTGTTGGTTTGAGTTTAGTAGGAGGCCAGAATTCAAACCTCACCAGGGAAAAACACACACCGCCATGTTAATGTGTGACGATGTGTTCAGTTATTACTCTATCGGCCAATCAGACGGGATGAGAAGCCTTTGTTACATGCACGCACACGCACACACACGCATGCACACACACACACACACACACACGAACGCACACACACACACACACACACACACACACACACACACACACACACACACACACACACACACACACACACACACACACACACACACACACACACACACACACACTAGCCATCCATGAGAAACAACACATTTCAGAGTGCATTCTCTGTCACTCTTTCTCCTTATCTGTTTCTACCTTTGGCTCTTTATCTCTGGCTCTCTGTCTTTCTCTGTTTCTCTTTGACAGACACACACACACTCACACACACACACGCACACGCACGCACACACGCAAACACGCACACACACGCGCACACACACACACACACACACACACACACACACACACACACACACACACACACACACACACACACACACACACACACACACACACACACACACACACACACACACACACAGAGTGGAGCAGGGGGGTTCCAGGCTGTCACTGTTGCTCTTCCAGCTGCTGCGATGCCTTCAGATCCGGCGGCGTTTCGTTTCTTCTTCTCTCGTGATTATCGGGTTGCTTCGTCTGACTTGTGGGCTGAGTAAGGACATTTTAATTGAGGCCGATTAAAGGACACTTCTTAATTAGACACCCGCACGGCAAAAAGACGGCCAAAATCACGAACCCAATTATTTTGTGTAGAGGTGATTTATTTATCAACATTTCTATTCTGAGATTTTGGAAAAGATGATTATTTCACTGCACTTTGGTGTTTTTATCAACATAGTTTTCATTAAAGTGATTCTGAATGTGTTTTTTTCTTTTTAATTGGGGAAACTGAAATTCTGATATATAATTATACCCAGCTTATTACACAACCTGACCATATACTGTAAGCTGCTGCTTTATTAACCTTCAGGGGAAACTGAGGAGTCATGAACCGTTTAATGAGATACAAGATACAACATCGTAAAGTTGACACAAACTGTATTATAATTATTTAATAATAAGCAGTGTAGCATGTACAAGGAAGCTCCTTCATTGAATACAGTTCCTGTTGGTTTTTTATTTCCAACATGTGAAAAAGAAAATAAATAAGAGAATAAAAGAAAAGAGCATGTTTTGTTTTTGAGAATAATTAAACCAAACAAAGTAAATGAACCAAAAAAAAAAAAAATCTATTTTATTTTATATCTATTTATTTAAAAAACACAAAATGACCACAAAGAGACAAAAAATGACTCTAGCGATGCAAAACAACCAGGAAGAGATGCTCAATGACTGAAAATAGACACAAAACGACCAAAGGGACTAGAAAACGACGACAAAGACACAGAATGATTATAAATATATGGAAAATGACCACGGAGAGACACAATACAATGACATAGAAATGTAAAATGTATAAAAGTAGATGCAAAACCACCACAAAAAGATGCAAAATGACTAAATATAGATGCAGAACAATCACAGACACAAACAAAACAACTAAACCGACGTTAAATGACCAAAGAGAGAAGGAAAATGACGATACAACAACTCAAAGTAGTCTCTTGGAATTTGGGTGTCTTGTTCCTACGCAGACAGAGTGGGGGGCCTCTTGCATGTCTTCAGGTCTGGGTCTTTTTAGGGTCCTGTTCCAGACTTGCTGATCTGTAGCTGATCATGACCTCTGGTGTCCCTTTATCCCTTTTTAACTGGATGAATTAAACACCACATTAATTCCATATCAAACTCTTTCACCAGATGTTAAAAACAACGACGACGGCATCCTCTCCACGTCGTCTGTGACGGCCGACAGCGAGGAACCAGGAGAGGAAGACGTGCTTCAGGCCGTGGCCAAGCACTTTGGCAAAGACCTCGGCGAGCTCACGCTGGAGGCTCTGATAAAACTGGAGCAGCAGAGACCAGCGGAGGCAGAGAACCAGGGAGAGGAGGAGGAGGAGGAGGCGGATGTCCCAAAGCGAAAAGCCCCGACGCTGGAGTCCATCCTGGGCACGATGCCCACGGCAGCAACTCTCGGCCTCTCAGAGTCCATCAGCAACTGCATCAGAGACGGGAAGGAGAACGGTTAGTGCAGCCGGGTTTTATTATAGCAGATGTCTCATTTTTAGGCAGAACAATCTCATTTGGTATCACTTAACCAGAAACTAGATCAACTACGGCAGAGGCTTTCTTGGTTTTGTCACAGATTGCTGATTTCCTGGGAAAAATAATCCCATTTGTTGGTAAAAAAAATAGCTCTCCAGCTTCTCTGTGTGCCCTGTTTTTAGAGACCTCATCTCTTTGTGCTTTGTAACGCTTCTCTTCTTTTGCATTGTTCACGTGTCAGTATGATCCGAGCAGACAGGGAGGATGAAAAGTGCTGGTTGTGTTTAATAAAAACTCACACAGTCATTAGAGAACCTGGTGCTTTGAAGAAAACATTTCTGGCATTATATTGTTTGATTTAGCAAACATCTTTGTGAACGCAGCAGCAGCACCCTTGAGGATGATGTGATTATGAATGTTCACCCTTGACTGTCTGGTACCTACTGTAACACCATAATAACCCATAATCAAGTCAAAGAATGCCCTCTCAGGTTTAATTGTCATAATTAACTCTGCTCCAGGATGAAATTGGCTCAGCTGTGTGTGAAATTTGTCATCCCTTTATTATGTTTTACCCCTTTTTTAGTACGCCGCAGACAGATAGGGGAATGTGTCTGAGACAAGTTTCTCAACGCTCGAGGTGGTAGACGTGTGGATTTGTGCCAAAACACCCAAAGTTGTTTTTTTGTTTTTGTTTCAGCACATTCAGGTTCACTGGAGATTTTTTGTGTGCAGAAGCAAATTACGGCATTTAAACTCAGGTGAAGCAAATTACTGCACCAAGACAGTGAAAATGACTTAGCTACATGAACATCACCTGATTACCGGTAAATTATGGATATAAGACAGACACAAGTTGAGTCATGTCCCTTTGAATCTGATACTTCACACTCAACCTTCGGACTTAAAATGACTTGATACCCTTCCCGTCCTCGATGCAAAGATCATGTTTGTTTTTCATTAAACAAACAGGAGGAAGTAGTGCATCTGTTTGGGGACTATTTTCAGCAGCGAATTAATACACATTTAGTGCTCTGGTGCAGTCATTTCCTATTTTCATTGGGCCGCCCATCAGCTGTAACGGATGTAGGTAATGGTGCCATGCAGCTACATCTGTCCTGATGACGTAACCTGTGTTTTATGGCCTTGAGTAGGGGGGGGGGGGGGGGGTGGGTGGGTTAGGAGAGGCCCGGGGATGGGAGGTGAAGTGTGTTTTTGATGGATGTTGTGAGGGAAGAGGCGGTGAAGTGGTCTAATGTTTGGAGAACATCCCCCGACCTTATATTCAGGTTTTGTTTGCTGCACAGCAATTTCCTAGAGTTTTTCTATGAATGCTCTCAAATATTAGCAACTATAAGATATAGAAACTGAAGACCTTAAGGGAGAAGAGGTAATGATGACAAAAACTAAATTATTTGACCTTTTAATTTAAACCTCGTTTTACATCGAACTAGAAGTGCACTGTGAGTGCATAGACTTCAGCCAAGGCCGCGCTCCATCTCGTTAACAAAAGTGAGAAATAATTTGTGTAACCTTGCTGTGTTTCGGATCTGCTCCAAAAGTTTAATGGGTTCTTCCTTGGCCCTTCCTACACCCACCCTTCTACCAAGTTTCATGGAAATTGTGCCACTTTTTCCATCACCTTGCTGACAAACTTACAAACCAAACTGAAAACATGACCTCCTGTCACCCTACTGGTCTCCTTCCTGCCCCGCTGTCCTTTTAGAAAGACACTGATCCCTTTATGTTCCTCACCACTATTTCCTGTTCCTTGGGACAAGGCCTCCCTAAAGCATCCATATACTCAGGTCAAACCAGCCATTCACCTGATGAAAATGTCCCCCAATAATACCACTGACTTCATTTCATCAGGGGAATACACAGGGACGAGGTTAAGAGCGAGGGAGCCACGGTTACCAAACTGCGATGAATCACCACCGCTCTTTGAATCATGAGGTCTTATGCTGATTGTAAACGTGTCTCTTTTCTTAAAACAATGGGTTTTCTGAGTTTGAGTCATCGTCTTCAAGGGGGACGCATCATGACGGGTCATTATATGTGGCCATGAGCGACTGAGTGGGCATTAAAAATGTGAAGCATGGCCGTGATTAAAGGGTTTAATGGTTGTCCAGTTGCACTGGGGAGCTGTGTCAATTGGAGGGTAGCAGAAAGTGTGTGTGTCTATCGTTATTCTGCTTATGCAGTGTGTGTTGGTTCTGGTGGGGTTCCTTCCTACAACAGCCACTGTCCAATCCTACGCTAGCAACCGTAACTAGGCATGGGAGGCCTGTCAAGCTTTAAAGAGCAAAGGGAACAGTGTGCACATGAACCTGCTAGTCTGACAGTCAATAGGTTTACATGCATACAACCCCGATTATATTCAGGTTAAGGGCATACCCTGGTTTCTTAAACACCATGTAAACATCGTACCCCGGAGTTCTCATACCTTGGTTAACGGACCTAGATAACTTCTTCAGTACCACGATTATTCGTGCATGTATGCGGCCTTCCCGAGGGAGGACTTAGCAATTAAAATCACTACCATGAAGACCCGTTTCTGCCATAATTCTGTCCAAAAGCCGGCCGTTTTCTCCGCGCTTGTGATTTTGATAAAAGCGAACCGGAAAATAAAGCCATATTCCGACCAGCTGTATGTTGCCGGAGCGCCACCTACTGTACTGGAGGTCGAGTTATTCCGTCATTTTTCCATGCATGTAAATGCACTCAGTGTTTTTAAAGACAGGGCGAGGAGTAAGACCGTGTCCTAACAACACGCTAGCGTCAGGCGCATGTCACACTTTTTCACAGAATGTATGGAACAAGCTGTAAAATCTCACCCCTGACAAACAGATACAAACAGAGCGCCAACCTCACTATCCAACATGGCGGCGCCTGACATCAGTTAAAGCTGCAGGAATACACTTAATTCTCACTTCTGTCTTCTTTGTGTGTCATTTAAATAATCATACACACAATAATTGCCCATCCTTCATCCGTTTGTGGAAGCACAAACCGCAGCATAATGCGTTGTTTTCAACTGGTACTGCTAACAGTGGCTAACTTCACGACTCCTGGGACCATTTGATTGAAATTTATGTGCCTGTTGTGAGTGTTTTTCCCATGTTTGGTACTCTGTTTGTTTCTGTGTCATTTCATTTATGTGTGTTTAGAAACAAACATGTGGGTCTGATTACACTCAAGTTAGTTTGTGTGACAGTTTCTGTATTTCCATGTGCACAGGAAGGGTTTTTCCTGCCTCTGTGTTGTTGTTGTTCGGAGGCAGGAGCTTCTGTGGATTCAGGCTGGTCCTGGTTTGGCTTGGTTCAGTTCACTCTGCTAATTGTGGTGCCTATGGGAAGGCCAGGAGGTATCATGGCCTCCCCGAAGCTCAATCTTTGAAGTATTAAGTGGACAGAGTACCTTGTCATTAGGGCCGAGCCTTTCATCTGCATGCGCATGCGTGTGTGTGTGTGTGTGTGTGTGTGCGTGTGTGTGGTTTTTGTGGACATTGTTAGTAGAGGGCAGGGAACTGCAGGAAGAGAGAGAGAGAGGGTGTAATTTTGGATTCTCTCAGGAAAAGGGAACAAGAAAGGAAACAGAGTCAAAACACAACATGTAGTTTGGAGCATAATCAGTGGTTTTGGACAAGATGGATATACAGACGGAAACACTAAAGTTTATTAGGTATATCTACTCGGGCTGTCGATTGATTAAAAATATTTAATCACGTGATTGTCACAGCCTTTTACAGCTAGTCTTTAATCTGTTCTGAATGTCCCTTAAGTTTTTAATACTATGGAAGTGTACAAATATGTTTTCTTTATCCAAATGTATGTTTATTATTATTATTATTATTGCAACAATCATCAAAAACATTACCAAATACTGTCCAAAGTATTCTCCAGAATAACCTCAAAGGTACCGCATGCTCCATAAATGTACAGAAAGGGCATACAGACCTGAATGTAACATTACTTAGTAAAACCACCACAATGTAGTGAAACTATCCAGCTTGGTCTGCCTTTGGGGAGGGGGGGAGGCCGCTCTGCATCAACTGTGTGTTTGTCCAGCAGGTGGTACTTGAGACTGGACATACTCCGGTGGTATCCCACTTCACATGAACAGTAAATGCACATAACTTTGGTCCAGAGAACTTGACATTCAAAAGATTAATTTCTGCTCAAGGACGTTTGTTTCTGCTTGTTATCCACAATGTTACGGCTGCATCACTTCCTGATTTCACAAACTACGGGGCGGGCCGAGGGTCATAATCATAGAATGTGCGCATGTTAATGGTGCGTCAAAACATTTTGTGACGTTAAATAAAAAGGGCTGTCCAAGTTAAATGGACACAAATTCCTTTTACTAGTATTTCATTTTTATTTATTCTGCTTATGATAATGCAAAGAATAATTTAAGAAGAGTTGACAACTCTGTTTACGCAAAAAAAAAATCCAAAAGAAGACACAAAATATGAACACGGCAGTTTACACTAAAAACAAGGACGCATTAGGATTTTTTTAATACGGATTATTAAAACCTGGAGCTGGACACATTTAAAGTGACGCTAAAAGACTTGATAGCTTCACATCTGGCTGTAGATGTTTTGAAAGTTGAATTGTGTTTTTGATATCTTCAGTAGATGTTAGTACTTACTTGTTTCCATTGAATTGTTATATGTGTGCGTGGCTGAAACTGTGTGCTCTTGAAAAATAGATTTTTAATCTCAGTGAGTCTTTTTCCTGGTTAAATAAAACAAAACAAAAATTAGAGGAGGGAAAATTCACAGATTACTGGACTGAAAATCGTTCCCATTATTAAAAACTTTATTTCTGAGCCTACTGTGATAATCCTGCGTCACTGCTTTTTTTTTTGCAAAGGCTGAGAGGGAGTTCCATTTGAACAACCCAGAAAACAGCGATGACAAGAGTGGGCCAATAGAGATGAACATCTGTGCATCCTTTTTTCTGGAAATGCTGTTGTCAATGAAACAGCTGTTCCTTCCTAGTTAAACTCTTTTCTATCAGTCACCCACTAACACCCCGCTCCCTCATCGATGGCCTGTCTTGAGTAATGGCATTTTCATTAACTTGCACCATCCGAGGGGAAAAGGGAGAAACAGTCTGCCGGCAGCAGGAGCGTGACTCCAGGATGACTTTGTCACATTCGTCTATAGCCTCAGTCTTCGGGGAGATGTGCCCCGCACCATTAGAGGCAGCATTGATTTGAGGCACACGGTTTTCAGGGAAACACTTAGTTCAATCAATGACGTTTGCCCTGACCTTAACTACCCCAGTGAGCACAGCTCCCCGGCTCTTGTCAAACCACTCTGCCCGGTTTTATTGCCTGAAAACGTCTGGGGAGAAAAAGTCCGTTTGAAGTGTGTGTGTGAAACTCTAGATTTCATCTGTGCCTCTTGCTCTTTGAAGAATCCATTTCATTTTTAACATCCAACTTGGTCTCACACCCCGTTTTCTTTGTAGCGTGTTTGGTGCGTTTAAAGAAGCTGTCATTTGCTCCCCAGACGTAAAGTTGTTGTCCTGAACCATTTTCCACCATCCATCCTCCACGCTAACAGCAATTACTGCAGTGAATCGTAGCTCTCAGCACTTTGGGGCGTGGCAGAAGCTCTCTGACAGATCTGCGCTCTGACAGCAGCTCTGCTGAGTCAATTATAGTATTTTAAATGAGCAGCATCTGTCTCTTCTCTCTCTTCTGTCCACAGAGGAGTCGTTCAGGGATGAAAGAAAATGCAAAGTCTTCATCCTGTGCTTCAGCAGCATCACTCTTTACCTCCTCAGCAGTCACATCTGTAGGGGGAAAAGAAATCTACACGCTCCCCCTGTGTTGTCTTTTTTTGGCATGCTAATGAGGATGGAGGCGACCCTTGAAAACCATGAAGTCACTGGTTTGATCCCAGCAGCCACCAGAGCCTGCAACTCTGTGATGGTTTAGACATTTCTGGATATGAGTGCAACAAGCTGACCATTCACACTCTGTCTGATCCGGGCCTTATCCTACAGTTTAAAAATAAAAAAAAACAATATTCAAATCGCAAAGTTGAAAACCGAATAACTACCCAAAGAAGAAATACTACAGCAACTTAACATCCAACAAAAAACAAAATTACATTTTTATGCCATCATTTGTGCATGGATTGAACAAACGAAATAAAACATGTTAATTAGTGCGCTTAAGAAATGCTGGTGCCTTTTTAACCTTTGGAAATAGGCTAGCTTTTCCTCTCCATTTCCAGTCTTAATGTTGAGCTAACTAGCTTCATTTTAACCATATAAAAACATCAATGGTGTTGCAGTTAGCCGCACAAGGTGTGTGTGTGTGTGTGTGTGTGTGTGTGTGTGTGTGTGTGTGTGTGTGTGTGTGTGTGTGTGTGTGTGTGTGTGTGTGTGTGTGTGTGTGTGTGTGTGTGTGTGTGTGTGTGTGTGTGTGTGTGTGTGTGTGTGTGTGTGTGTGTGTGTGTGTGTGTGTGTGTGTGTGTGTGTGTGTGTGTGTGTGTGTGTGTGTGTGTGTGTGTGTGTGTGTGTGTGTGTGTGTGTGTGTGTGTGTGTGTGTGTGTGTGTGTGTGTGTGTGAGAGATGGGGGAGGGGAGTTGAAAGACATGAATCTCAGCACCTGTCAGATAAATATTTGATTCTGGGGTATTGTTCAGTTAAACCTGTGGCCATCTTCTGTAAAAATCAAGTGTATTGTCTCTACCATTAATAACTGCTTATTACTAATTGATGTAGCCTCAAAGTTATTAATTTGCTCTCTGCTGCTGGGACAGCTGGGCAGGCCTGTGTGTGTGTAACAGTGCCTGTGGCGGTACAGTAGAGCTTGATGGACATATGGCTGGATGGACACGACCTCTCAGAGGAGGAGAGCGACTCGATTGGATGACAGACAGACAGACAGGAAGGCGATGACAGCGCGGGGGAGAAGGGTGTCACTGATACACAGCAGAAACACCAGAAGAAGAACAAAAGTCTAATGTTTATTTCAAGCTCAGGGCGCTCTCTGCGGACGGCCAATCATACGCTTTCAGTGAGTCAGTACAAGCCAAGCTTCCTCGACAGCAGTGTGGTGTGGATTATGAAATCAGGCCGTGTGTGTGTTAGCAGTCAGTCTCTCTGGTGAGACGGCCGCAGTGGCCCGTCACAGCAGCCGGCTGTGATTGGAGATGATGTGCGTCTTCTGGCCGGAGGAGGGAAAAAAACCTAGTCGTCTCGTCTGCCACCGGCAGACTGAAGGGAGATGACAGCTACCGTTTAGCAGACAGGCAAAGGCAGGAAACCACTCGCCTGTTACGTCACTGCAGATCTCACCGTCTCAACCTCCTCCTCTACACAGCAGGACTTTAAGGGATTTTAACAGGGAACCCACACGGGTCAAGGACTCCAAATGTACAGATGTGCATTGCAGTCTGAGTATTAGACACATTTTAGAAACCTTTAATGATAGTGGAAAAACCTCATTTATTTCCAGACATATATATATATTTTCCCGTGCTTCTTTTTTTGGCTTTTTCAGTTTTCCTATAATAATGTCCTTTTCTCTCTTCATCAACCCTGGTTACTGTGATCTGATAATTCATAGGCTTCTTACACGGATAACTGCTAACTGCTAACAAGCTGCTGCACACATACTGGACTCATCAGCAGCCTTCATTACTCTGATTCATGTTAAATCATTTGATTTTACACAGTTTGATGAAACATGACATCATCCATGACAACGGCTCTCTCTTTGCTTAAGACTTCTTTGAATTCTTTAGTAAAAGTGTGTCTGAGCAGCTCTGTGAGCACATTTAAGCCGTTTTCACAGATGAACCTCAGACGATGTCAGAAGGATCAGGTCCTGAGATCGTCCGTCTCAGACGTGTTCTCATAATACTCTGAATGGTTTAGGAGAGGTGGAGGACGTGACGATTACACCACCGTTCTTAATTTGCTCTTGAACAACCGAATCACTTGCCATTCTTTGAGTTTGTCTGATGTTTTTTTGTCCGTCTTTACTGACAGAAGTTTGAATCTTGTCGTCATTCCAGTTAGAGATGTGTGATGATTGAATGATATCTTTATTTGGAACAATTAAAAAATAGATGAAAATAAACGAAAAAGAATATATATATGTATATATAAATATATATATATAGGGGCGGCCGGTGGAACAGTGGTTAGAGTAGTCGCCCCATATAAAGAGGATGAAGGTCCTCGAGGCAGCGGCCGCGGGTTCGACTCTCACCTGCGGCCCTTTGCTGCATGTCTCCCCCTCTCTCTCTCACCCTATTTCATGTCTGTCCTACATCTTAAAGGCTTGATAAAAAACTGCCAAAAATTATCTTTAAATACATAAGATTCAATAAAGATAAAGTGAGCAACTGAGCTATAAAAAAACGGAACAAAACAAAAACAGAAAAAGGACAAAATTAACAGGCGCCATTAACATCTGTGAGATTTCCATTCTCTTTCCTCATTTCTGCACTTTATGAAAAACATACATACATTTTGAAAAATTGCATTATATTGGTACTTTATTTAATCGTTTTGTCAAAACCATTCCAGAAATGGAAATACACATACTTTTTGCATAATGCTGTTTGAAGTGTAGTTTCCCTCTAAAGTTATAACCCCCCTCTCTGTCTTTGAACAGTTTTTGTATGTTTACAGGTAGCAGTTTACCTCTTCACCTTCGGAGGTTTGTTAGGAGTCCTCAGAGTGGGAAGATCAAATGTTTTGGGAATACAGATCCAGGTCTTAAGTAAAACCATGAGCATGGAGACATTTTTAAAAAACAAAGACGACAATTTTCTTTATTATGAAGGTGCACTGCTGGAAAGATCCTAACAAGAGAACCAGCAGAGACTCTGAGTCTGAGCACTGGGTCTCCATTCTCCACTGGGTTTGAAATAAATACATTTTACAGTTAGTCTTCAAAGCAACAGACTTCCGCACCACTTGGGGTCAATTCAAATTGCATTTATGAGTCAAAGTGGACTCTTGCTCAGAGCTGAAAGAAGAGTGGAGCATCAAAGTGAATGTGTAAATGTTGTGGAGATGAGGAGAAGCAGGTTTGGAGCTAAACGATCACAGGTATGGTTTCACACACTCTTCTTGTGAGCAGGAGGAGGATTTGAGGACTGAACAGATTCAAGTGTTTCATGCAGAAATCATCAAGTTGAAAGCTCATTTGTTCTGGACCTTTTTAAAGACTTCTTGTTCACGTTGGCTTAAAGTGGAAACCTTCCCCTCCTCAGCGTTTCCAAGTGGTGTTATTGGTGGCGCTACTCAAGACTAGTAGAAAGAGGCCAAGTCCCCAAACAAAATGGCGGCGCTTCGGGGGTATGACACATGCACAGTTAAATCTGGTCTGCAATTGCCATCATAGAAAGAGAAGAAGAAATGACCCAAGCGCACCCAAACAGCACCTGAGTGAAAACCACCACAACCATTCACAGTGGACCCTCCAACAGCGCAGCTCCTGTTCCACTGCGCATGTGTCATACCCCCAAAGTGGCGCCTTCTTTGATTGGTGGCCCCCTTTCATAGCCTGTGTGCCACTGTTGCAAAGACAACCTGATCGCTTTGATCAAAGTTAAAGTCAGCTTTATTGTCAATTCTTCACATGAACAAGACATACAAGGAATCGAAATTTCATTTCTCCCTCTCCCATGCGTAGACAAGACAAAGACAAGACACAATTAGTAAAGTGCAAGACACAATGGTAAGTGATGCAACATAAATGATCTAACTGCTATAGTAACAACAGAAAGAACACAATAGTAATAATAATAGTAATGAGAAAACATTACCAACAACACAGGACACACTACATTTGTTTTCAAACAAAGTGAGCAACAGAGACGGTGCTAAGAGACATAACAAAACAAATAAAAATGGACCTAAAATGACCACAAAGAGAAACAAAATGACCACATAGAAAATAGTCAAAAAATAAGTGCAAAATGAGGCTAAAAAATGTCTAAAGTTGACTTTTTGAATAATGGTGTCCTGTTCCTACATCGGCAGAGTGGGGGGCCTCTTACATGTCTGTGCCCAGGGGCCCATTGTCTCATCATCCGTCCATGGATGTGACTCTTGCTTATTCTCGACTGAACAACAAACATGGGAACTTGGTATCAGAGGCAGAAACGCATTTGTAGAGAGTTGAAGAAAAGCAGATCTGCCAGACAAAGTACACCCCCACTTCTCATCACAAAACCATTGCTGGAGCTCTTTGAACATCACAGACCGATGATGTCGGGGATCCGAGGGCCGATTTGCTTCCACAGAAAGTTTGTAAATATTTTCATGCAGATGAGCGAGTGGTTTTGGTGCATGTTAGGACACAGAGCGCTGATTCATCGGCGTTGCAAAGGCAACATTTGGCCAAGCATCCCTGTGGGCGGTCGTCTGACATTTCAAATGTTTGATTCTGGTGCACAACAATGCACACATTAAACAGTTCTCGTTTTCATGACAGCATTCTCTAAATTCCTCCGCTAGACTGCTGACGGACGAGAGAGTGTCCTTCCACAACCATTAAAGAGTCATTCAGTTCCTCTTTTCATATTCTGATATTCTGACATTCTAGATTCACTGATGATTAATTAATCGTCCTCTTGTGATGTAAAATTACAGGCTGTTCTGGAAGAAATAGGCCGAATATGGAATCAGGACTAATTGACGGGACATCATCTTTGATCAAAGACGTTTATTCAAAATATGGAAAAAAGGTTGTCGCACACTGTTGAAAAGATCTGTCGCTTTCAATGCAAACATTTGTCTCTAAGGATGCTCAGTTGTGGCATCAACAGATGGCAAAGACAATATGGCTGCTCATAACAATGGAAACAACAGTGATGTAATGTCTGCTCGTTTGGCTTCAAATCCACTGTTTGCTGCTGCTGAGGACAGTTTTTTATAGAGGGACATATTTTTGTAGGCTTCCTCTGGAAGTTAGCAAGAAGCAAACAGGATTTTTCCACTGGAGTTTTGGATTATTGCAGAAAATAGCCCGTGTGACAAACAGAAATTTGACATGTTTTGTTTAGAAAGATAAACTTCACAAATAAACACTTTTATCATTTGTGAAGCGTAAATGTAATCGCCTTAAGTAAAAAGCTATCTTTAACTTGTACGGCCTGATGACGTTCATAGTCTCATTTTTACCATTTGTTATCAACAGCCTCATTAAAGACACGTGGCATTTACCGACGTATTATACAGTATATCACAGAACAAGACGTTACAATCTCTAAAGCTTTTGATCTCAATCACAGACCAAAAACCCCCTTGACCCGTGGACGAGGGAACCCTAACCCAACCTAACTCATTCCTGCAGAACTCTGTTAGAATACAGTTTAATTTGGACACAATTTCATCCTCACTCATTCTCCAAACAAATAGTTTTATCGGCCAAGGTGTGTTAAGACTCTTCACCCTGATATTCACGAACATTTGAGATCCCTCTTTTTCGTTATTGTCAAAAAGCTTTGTTGTTCAATCTGAAACATTTTCAACTTTCAGAGGAAAAAAACGTCAACGTTGGTTTCTTTAAATCCTGAAGGCAATCTTTCCCTGACCTCAACCAAGTTGTGTTAGTTGGGCAAACTTAAACTCCAGACATATCGGACCAGGAAATAGACAGGGTCAGTTTGGAAGTCACTGACAGACTGCCTAACTGGTCCACAGACTGTATATAAAGATAGACGGCTTGACGGCCAAAACATCTGGACTGTCCCCAAGATGATTTCTGTCATTTTAAGTAGTTTTCCTTTTTTTTGACAGTGAAACGTCATGATTGACAGCTGTGATCGACTTGCAATTGGTCGGACGGGTGTGTTTACCTTTATTTTTGTACAGTGGAAGGAAGAGGAGAAGACATGTCGTCCATCTTTATATACTGTCTATGATCTTATGTTGTTATATGGAGGAGTTTTAATCTACTTTTTGGGTTTTTGAATAAATACAGTGAGTAAAAAAGTTGCCTAAATATAATAAAGTTTTAAACTTGGCTAAGAATTACTCATTGTTTAAAACCTTTTCTCCACCAGAAAGACCAACAAGTAAAGAATAAAACGAGCAGATGTGTCCAGAAGACCCTGCGGTCGAGGACACACACCGGGTGACCACAGCGTCCCCTGGCATTTGATGCCTGTGTGCACAGTGGAGACAAATTAACTCATTAAAATATCATAAATGCCATCTCAGGTATGAAAACGGCAATAAAATGTCATGACGGACCACAGTCACGGATGCCCGTTTAATAATCGAATATTGTCGCTTCCTGTTTAATACATTCACACTAATGAAAAAGTCACACCCGCTGCTCATTTTAATTATCTCACTTTTCTCATTTGGCTGTTAACACCGTTCAAAAGGTTAGTACCTCCGCCCCGAGGTTATATTTGCTGTCCTTTTTGCCTGTTAATTAGGTTATCTATACATTTTGTGATTATTTTTTAGGGAAAGATCTAATATATTTACATATTCATATTCAGATGGGCAATGATATGCAAAACTACAAACTACCACACTTGTAGTATGCAAGCTTTTTCTAGCTTGCATACATTTCTACACTAGCTTTTTCTTCATTCTTCAAAACAGCTGCTCATTGTACTTTTTATCAAACAAACAGGAGCAAATCATGCTTTTGTTTGGGACTATTTTTAGCCGTGGATTAATCCACATTTGGTGCTCCAGGGAGTATTTGTGTGTTGGGATTGATACATTCAGTTTGGGTCTGTTTATATATCGTCCTAATGCATTTATGCATAAAGCTGTGAGATATAAACAAGTGGGATTCAGTCAGTGCACCTCCAGGAGTCTTCTCTGCCACCAGCTTCTATATGCATACGTTTCCCTGCTCCCCATTCTGCTTCAGTAGGAGGAGCAGGTGGTTGAGTGGGCGTACTCTCAGTCTGGGCTTCTCCGAGGTCAAGGGGGTCACTTTTTAATGGGCTCGCCCGGCCCGCCCGCGTCAGCGAGAATGTAGCACTCTATTTATTGCCTCGGCTGGCTGGTTATTTCTCCGGGGCCGAGCTGGCACCGAGCCTTATTATCTCACACTACTGCAGGGGTGACTTCAACACCAGGAGCTTTGTGTTTTTTGTGTTTTCTTTTATGCTTTTAAGGCACTTTACTGATGTGATCCATGGAAGTCTTTAGAAGAACCTGTGCAACAGTAGAACAGGAGGTAAAGAGTGAGCGCTGTGATGTCCTGACTGCAAGATAAAACACGACTTCACTGTTTGGATGTTTTTTTTCTGTAAAGATCCCCTGCAGACATTTATTCAGACATTTTCAAATAGTCTGCTTGGAAGAATAATATGTGTCTGATATGTCTTTCATCATTAAAATGCTTAAAAAGCATTTACTCTTCCAGGTTCTATGAATATGCATTTTTTTCTAAAGTTTTCCTTCTGCACAGAGATGTGGAGATGTAAAGTCTATTCTCAGTGTGTGTGAACTGGCGGCTTGAAGTTTCTATATCACACTTGTATACGTTCCAAAGTACCTGTGATGTCACAAATCGTGCTCTTGACCCTGCCCCCCTTCAAAACTGGATTTTCAGCCAGCACGGAGAAGTTTCCAGCAGATAAATGTGAAAACATCATTCTGCACAATTACGCTCAAACATTCAACAGGAGGAAGAAGAAGAAGAAGAAAGTGGAGCGGGACTTTGAGCTTAACATGGATGGATGGATAGATAGATAGATAGATAGACAGACAGATAGATGGGCTGTGGCTTAGAGGTAGAGAGGACCGTCTTCCATTCGAGAGATTGGGGGTTTGATCCCCGGCTCCTCCGGTCTGCATGTTGAAGGTTCCTTGGGCTAGTTGCTGAACTCCAAATTGCTCCTTGTGCTGCGCATGGGTGTGTATGTGTGGTGTGAATGGTTGGATGGAATGTAGATGTCCACTTCCATCAGTGTGAATGGGTGAATGTGACAAGTGATGTGAAAGCGCCTTGAGTAGTCAGAAGACTAGAAAGGCGCTATTTACCATTTACAATGAATGGATAGATGGATACGTAGTTAGATACAAAGATAGAAAGGAAAATTCACTATCTGCCTTCATATTGGTAATTGGTAAATTTTCCCCTCTTAAATCATTTTTTGTTTCAAAAATCCCATATCGGTCAGGCACTATTAGGAATAAGAGCTAATTCTGAACATCCAAATAGAAATAATTTCATATTCAGAATAAAAGGGGAATGTTAGTGTACCAATGTGAACTTCTTTCAAAAGATATGCTTTGAGGAACCAAGGCAATATTTGTGCATGTCATCGTTCATGTGATCTCTCTGCAGCAGCTGATTTCTCTTCACCTTCAAAAGTCTTCCATCCCGACTAAAAGCCTGAATCCTGACAAAGTGAAAATCTCCCCTCTCCTGGGTCTCACTATGTACGTAGGAGAGGATCAGGACTGTTGCTGACATCAGGAGCCGTGAGTCTGGATAATGTGGGCTCCTTTTTTTTGTTTGTTTTTGAAGTGTGTCTGACGGGTGATCCTGCAGCACCGGGGCTTACACTGCCTCATTCATCCACATTCTTTTGGGAAAGTGGAAGGAGGCGGTGGAGAGCTGTAGGGAGAGAACAGGAGGTGGGGAGGAGTGCAGGCTGGCGCTTCCTTTTTAATTTAGCCAGCATGACTTTTTCATTTTTATTCTTCCTCTCCTCACATCTTTTCTGTCTTCTCCTCAGATCCCAAATGAAACCCAGCTCAGGATTATAAGGGAGATCAATGAGCCTCTCTTTCCTCAACATTCCTCTACCATCTTTCCTCCTCAGCGTCCTCTAAATTTCTGTCTCTTTTGTCTCTCCTCTCAGCTGCTCTCTGCTCATTCCTCCCCGTCTTCCCTCCTGCTGGTTTTCTCCATCAGTGTCTTTGTCTCTCCATCTCCTACCTACCTCCATTCTTTCTCTCTTAATCTTTCCTGCTCAGTCCCTCTTTTGTCTTTCTCTGCCTACTTTTCTCATTCTTTCACCCCCTACTCCAATCTTTTTTGGCCTTTTCTTCTGCAGTTTCGCCATTTTTCTTTCTGTCTCTTAAAGGACAAGGCGGGCGATACTGTATTTTTCTTACTGTCAACAAGTCAAAAGTCACTTACATTTATAAAAAGTTTGAAAAGTCCAAAACCAACAAAGTATTTCCATTGTATTCAAAGCCTGATGCACCTTCTTCTGTGCCGTAGAGCTCTTTTGTTGTCCAAAAACTATTAAACACATATCACTGAGCCACAGTGGGATCCAGTGGCCAAATTCATGTTGGAACCGGTTCCCTGTAGGCAAACTGAGTGAGTTTACTCAGCTCCAAAGCTAACAACTCTCTTATCTAACCTTTTTATCCTTTACCTTTGAAGCAGCTAAATCCGTAAGTGACTTGACGACAGGCCAGAAAAAAAGAGTTGACCAGCTGGAGCTGCCCTCGTTATCATGGAATAAAGAGAGTTCTGTTCACTGTTAATCACCAAAACACATTGGCCCTCATTTATCAAACGAACGTACGGCAGAAAAACGTGAGTACGACCATTTCCTGGCAAACGTCGGCATTTATCAATTTGGACGTGAGCCTGAGCTACGATCAAATCTCACGTCTGGTCTGAGACCGTGTACGCAAATTTGAGCCTGTGTATTTGCGGTGCAGCACAGCAAAATCTGGCTGAAAATAATGAACAAACCTCAGCTGTCATTAAGCATAAGCAGTCACATGTTAAGAACAGATCAAAACGGATTCTTAAAACGAATAAAAACAAATAAAAATTGTGGTTGGAGCAATTGATTGTACTCATGTGCGTCTGAAGGCACCATCCATGAATGATTACGCATTCATCAATCGCAAAAACTACCACACGATAAATGTACAGGTGATTTGTGATGCCAAGCTGTCGCTTTTAAACGTGGTGGCCAGGGGGGGACACACGATTCTTTTATATTTCAAAACACCTCGGCTCCAGCCCCCCCGCGGCCCCGACATTGAATTAATGAATGAATGTGTTGGCGCGTGGCTGCAGCAAGGCGCACTGCAGAGCCAAAGTCATCTCCTCGGTTGGTGGCTACCCTCGATAAATTGCATTAAATCAAACAAGATATCAGATGATTAACATCTTGGTATGGTTCTAGGTGACAAAGGTATTCTCTTACGGAATACCTAATAACCCTGCTGGCAAACCTCGCTACAGAGCAAGAGCGCCGGTGTTGTGCTGTATTCAGCACCCCTGCTGTGAAATGCACCCCCTCGCATTATAGGTGATATTCTGGATCAGAAGGCTGTTGTTTCCACCGAAAGGAGTAGTTTATAAACAGCTAACCCACAACGGTCAGAACATTGGTTACTTACAGTCTTTAAACTATTTTAGAGAGTTTAAAAACACAAACTTGTATAATAGCAAACACAAAACAACACCCTTTTGTATGTTCGGTGGAAATATACTGCAGCCATAATTACAAAATGAATGAAATGGATCTTTTGAGCAAGTTGAACGTATTTGACTCAGCGTTTCCTAAATATAATCCCAGCTTTTCTTGCAATTCATAGGTTCAAAGGTTTGTGCTTTTAATTGGGTTACCTGTATATAAACTACTCCTTTAGGTGGAAACAACAGCCTTCTGATCCAGAATAACACCTTAATGCGAGGGGGTGCATTGCGGCACAACATCTGTCCAACAGTGCGCACTGGCGCACTCAGGTCACAGTGGAGCGCTGCTTCGGGTTGACTGCCGCCGTTATTCTTTTCCATACAGCGTTTTTATGGGCCCCTTTTATTCCACTCTTAAGACTGCCAAAAAGCACATCTTTATTTTGCTCCATCTCGGATGTCAGGATGCCGATGTGTGTGTCGGAAAAGTTTCTTTTCTAACTAGCGTTCTTCCTCTCCGTGTTTGACCTCAGTGGGCGAGGCCTCCGAAACAGGAATATTTAAGGGCGTAACATGTTAATGACGATCAAATTCAGCCACCGCATTTATCAAGTCCCGCTCATTCGTACGCTGAGATTGGTCAGATACGAATGTTTCATAAATCACACGTGGGTCCTTTCCTACGACCATTTCTGCGCTCAGATCTGCGCCGTTCTCACGCAAGATTGATAAATGAGGCCCAATATGTGTCTAGCAAATGCATTACGTGCATTTTCTTCCTAATTAAACACTTGGGAAGTCAACTCTAAAACATCTTGAAATCTGTAAGATCAGATTTTTTTAAGATAGGGGTGTTTTTTCCGAAAGTTTGAGCGTTGCCTTCTCTTCCGCTCAAGTTTCGCTCCAGTAATGCTCACACCATCTGGTCCAAACTTACCTGAATGCGCCTATGTTTTTGTTCCTTGTATTTTACCAGAGGTTCGGAGGGGTTCCTCGATTTATGCACTACGACACCTCCCTGTCGCCATGTGCATGCTACGTAGCTTCCTGCAAACACAAAACTCAAGGACAGAATTAATTTTCTAAAAAAGTGATCAGAGTGCTTCTTCAAGGAAGAGTAGAGCGGGTTGTTCTACTGCAGCCAAACTAGACGCTCATTGGATAATTGCCGGGCTTTGTCCCGCCCATCGGATGCTCAGCGTCTCTGGGGGTCCGATGGGGCAGTGGACTGGCCCGGACGCTCAGCTTCTGCATGATGATTGGATGAGCTGTCTGAGGCAGAATCCTTTTTTGACTGACAGCTAAATGAGCGAATCAGCGATCTTGAAGAATAAACATCCAGTGGAGCTTTTTCTAGTTTTTCATTCCGTTGTTCTGAACTAATCCGGAGACTTTACCGATCCCCAGAGACTTTGTCTTTGTTAAAAACCACCAGCGTTGTGTTTGGCGACTCTGTTCTGTCACTCTGCGGTTTCTCTCCCCAGCTGTGGAGCTTCTCCCCCCGTCACTCACACTCACACTCACATGCGGTTACACAGTAGCCTGGCGCAGCAGCTCCAGCCGGGCCAAGACCGTTTAAGCAGCCTAGCTCTGCTGCCATTGAGAAGACACTAGCTAAGTCCCTGGAGAAGATGCCTAGTTGGTACGACAAGGTCACAGATAATTTTCTTGAAAAGGAACGAAGGGTAGAATTTACATCTAAATAAACAAACACATTTATGATGTAGGCCAGAAAAATGAGCTTCCCCTCCTTGAAAGACCAGCAGCCACTGATATATATACATGTAAATATTTAATCAACATTTCATAACCTTTTCCTTAAAAGTGAAATGGTTTCAGGCTGTTAGCATTAGGCTACAGCTAAATGCTGCAGCGCTTTGGCCTACATTTCATCGTGTTTCATTATTTATAACTATTATGTTATCGTAAAATTGTTAAAATCTACAGCTAATAAATACTCATTAGAGCATTAAGTATGTATTAATTCGCAGCTGAAAATAGTTCCAAACAAATGCACCCTTTCCTCCTGTCTAACTGACTAGCTGTTGTTTATTATATTATTATTACCCTTTATTAAACAATGAAACTGTATATTGTGAGACATTTTTAAAGATTTGTGTCTGGCGTTGAGTGCCACAGACAAGAAGTGGGAACATTCTCAGAGGCGGACTAACAAATTGTACTTTTTTCTGGGATTTGTTGACACCAAGAAAAAAAAAAGAACACCAGGCGTATCCTTTTAATATCTCTGTATCTCTTTCTTTCTATGTTTGGCTCAATCTCTCACCCACCTGCCCTCCCCCTTCTCCCACCCTCTCTCACTCTTTTTAAGTCTCTTGTTTCTCTCTCTCTCCTTGCCGCCTTCAAAAGGCCGTCCTCCTTACCTTTTAGCGTTCCCCTGCAGGGCACATTTTCTTCTGTTTCTTTGTGTTTTCTTTTTCTTTGGTATTAGAGAGCCTCTGCAGTGAAGCATCTTATTCTCCTGACCACATCAGACAGGCCTGCCGCCGCCTGGGACACATCAGTGTAGTAGAGACAGGGGAGGACGGGGGGGATTTCTGAAGTGGTAAGGGAGGGATAGAGGACTAAATCTGGGGTTAGGTTACCTGTCAGTGAGGACTAGGAGAGAACAGGGTGATAGAGTTAACACCTTGCGGGCAAGGTGAATTTCCTTGCAGATGGATAAGACCACTGCAGCGCCGCCCCCGTCTGTTTCTTACTCGATTTATCTTCAGGCCCGCAGTAATTGAACATGGCATCTTCTCAGACTGCTGCCTAAGAAAATACCAGTATATCCTCTGACCGGACAAGTGGACAGATAACATTTATTCTCATAAGAAATTAATCAAATGTTAATGTTAGAGAGAATCTTGATAGTTATGTTTTTAAAAATGTTGGAAAACGGTAAAAAATACTCAATTTGCCAGAGCCCATATTGACGTCTTCAAATTCCTCAAGGATAACAGAGAAAAACACTAAATCCTCACATTTGAGGTGTGAAAATGTTCTTACATTAAATGGAGCTGTTATACTTCATTTATGCTTTGACTTTTCTTTTATACAGCATTTATATTTAAAGAAAAATTAAGCTGTTTTTCTTGGATAACTGAAGGTCACCAGTTTAACTCCCGTCCGCAACTAATGCTAATTTTTCTGCTACTGTTACTTCTGCTACTACTTTCTACCACAGTGTTTAATGGTATTTTTTAATTGTCACTCTTCCAAAGTAATATTTCATCCTCCTCAGTTTCTGATGGTTCAGTTGTGCAGTGGCTCAGGAGGTAGAGAAGTTGGACATGGATGTTGAAATAAGAAATGTTTGAGACATTGTTGATTAGACTCACATCCAGGGCTTATACACGTTAATAAATCTAAATCTGTAAAGCAATTCAGTTTATCACCAGCGTTTTAGCTTTCAGCATTCACACACATATTCTGCAAGAAATGCAATGTGCACACGTCATGAATAATATCCAGATGTCCGTCAGAATGATAATTTTAACCAACATCTCTCCCATAACCACCCTTCCCTCCATGACTTCCTCTCTTTTTAAAAACGCTTTATTCCCTCAGAGTGCACGGATGCTGCCTCTCCTCTCCCCCTCAGTGTGAGATTGGAGGTTTATCCCGGAAGGATTTACTGTTGGAAAGTAGAAGCTCCTCAGACAAGAAAAAAGATGTTTGGGGAATCCTTTTTTTTTGTCTTTCTGTAAAGATATGCTGGCAGAGCTGGATCTCTGAGTTACTGAGCTGCTGCTGCCAAAAGTCCTCAGGCTTCTTCTGTCTGCCTGGACAGGAAGAGGAAACTAGATCTCATCGTGTACAAGGTCATCAGCTCATCAGGGAGGTGTTTTCTGTTTTCCTTTAGGATTTAGACATTTTTGTGTCCACTAATGAGGTGATGTAATCTACTTCTTCTTATTGAAAGTGACGCTAAGTGTTTCATCTGTTTCCACTGATGAAGGCAAGACGGCTGCAGATGTGTAGTTTTCTGTTAATAAGTAGATTTAGTGCAGCCCTCACCTGTCATAGATCTGCTGCTTGCGTAGCATAATCGGAGGTCCTTGTGTCATTGTCATTATGTTCTGCAGGGTCTTATTGTGTGCAGTGTAGTGAGTGGACCATTGTGTTGTTCTGTACCACATTCACACATCACGTCTTGTGGTCTGCACCAGAAGGTAGAGTTTATAAAAGGTGCTAGGTGAGAGATTGGAGAGCCTTCGTTCCATGCTGTAAGTCTTACTGTTCTCTGCCTCTGTGGATGTTAAAAAATCTGTCTACAGACCTTCAAATAGAATAAAAAAAATGTTCCTTTTCCTTCCTCATCTCTTCACTTTTTGTCAGGTTTTCATTGTGGAGAGGACTAAGCTATTCAGTCAAAACCTTTGTTTAAATCACGACAAATAGAAAGTTCTTCATTATCGTTCTTTAATTTGTGATTAAGTAGTTTGTGCAGGTCATACTCAAAATTGTTGCCCTGTTCATTCTTTATTTCTGTGAACATCTGATCAGTTTTGAGACATTCACCTGAATGTCAGTGGTGACCATCAGTGGTCCAGACCCTGTCAATCGGTTAAAGCATCTATGATGTTGTGACTCATTCAAGAAACACAACATTCTACATTAACTGTCTTAAGGCCTGCCCACACGCAGACGTGTTTTCCTGTAACCGCACATCTTTAGTATCGTTTTGGCCGACCATCCACATGCAGCCGGCGTTATCGGAGCCTGAAAACGGTGTCTTTTGAAACTAGGTCCCAGAATGGGAAGACTTGAAAAACGTCCCCCGTGGCGAAACCGCCTACTTTGTTTAACAATGCCGTCATCGCCCCTCCTCCGGCTTTAACCCCTGCGGCGTCACATACCAACAGTGCTGCTGCGTGAGAGGAGAGAGCGGACCCATAGACTGAACTGTACTCTGAGCCACATGTGGTGTTTGTATTCTCCACAGCGTCTTCCCTGCCTCTTCTTCTCCTTGTTGGTGTATTTCTGTGGCAGCTACAGCACCACATCCAGGCCTGGCATGTGAACTACAGCGTTTTAAGCCAGTTCACTGGTTTCCGTGTGGACGGAAAACTTTTTAGGAACGACGGAGAAAACAACCTTTTTTCCCCGTCCAGATGCTGAAGTTGCAAAGCAATATGTCAGCTAGAGCATGTAATTTACAACACTGACAATAAACTATAGATCATCAGTGAATGGCCAAGGTATTTGAATTCCTTGCATCATGAGAGGAATATCACACAAGTGAAACTCAGGAAAAACAAATTTCCTGTCCTCTCTACTTCTGACTATGATGACATTACTCCTTGTGCCGTTAAATTTTATGTCATAATCTTTGCCGTTACAGTGAGCACACATTCAGTAATTGCTGCAGGTCGTGAGCAGACGTGAGATGATCGATGAGAATTTGAAAGATATTAACTGTGTGATGCAGTTTTGTCGTTTTCGAGGGTGAAAAGAAGAGATTTTTCTTTTTGGCTGTTGTTAAGGTGTTTACTTTGGGGGGAGGCGTCTTTGATGGGAGCTGGATCTTATAGCTCCGCTACTTTCGGAGAGAGATTCATTCATACTTTTTTAATGGCCGCTGTTTATTATTTATCTGTGAATATCGATCAGGCATCGTGCACGTGCAGCTGCCTCTCAAGCATGCTGTATAAAAGTGTCAGTAGATATGTGTTTGGTGTGTTTTCAGTGTAGCAGCTGTCTGTGCATCCTGCTTGTGTGGAAGTGCCACCAAGCACTCGTGCCAGCGTGAACCCAGTACTGCAGATCTGGGGCAGGCAGTTAAAGGTGTGACTTGGTTCCTTTCGTTCATACCAAAGCTCTGTTTAAAAGAACCAAAATAGATTTGGTTACTTCCTCCTTGAGTATATATTTCCTAATCTAAATTAAAACTTGCTTGTTTTAGACTATTGTACGACTTAGATATATACTGTAAGATTTTCATCTAGTTCATTGTGTGTTAAAGTGAAATTTCAGCGTAAAATCATCCCATGGTCTTTTTCGGCAATTACAGTCATCAAATAAGCCATCGAGACAGGTTTTTGTGTAACAACTATTAGCGGAGGAATCTGGGAGAGTTGCTAACAGTCAGACGTGGCTAACAGTGATTAGCTCGGGGCAGTACGGTAAAGGCATTAAAACGTCTTTATTAACCACTAATACTGCTGAAAATAACAGCAAACTCTACAGCAGCATGGGAAGAGCCCCTACACATAAAACAAAGCACCAATGGGCTCCTTCCTCTAGGATTGACTTTGGTAATCCACTTGAATGGACTTCACTATGAGAGGAGCTGGTACAGGGGCCAGTAGTCTTTAAAGCACTCTTTAAATAAACTCTGGGTAACTACGGTGTTGGTGCTTTGTTTTTTGTGTAGGGACTCTTCTCATGCTACTGCAGAGGTTTGCTGTTATTTTCAGCAGTATTAGTGGTTAAAAAAGACGTTTTAATGCCTTCACCGTACTGCCCCCTGCTAATCACTGTTAGCGACGCTACTGGATTTCTCTGTTAATATTTGTCACACAAAAAAAATTGTCTTGATGGCTTATTTGATGTATGTCAGTGCCGAAAAAGACCATGGGAGGATTTTACGCTAGTGACGCTGCTGACAGTGGTTGGTCTGCCGGTGGAGCTCGTCACTCTTATGCTGCGTTCACTTCACTGCAATCACTGTGTGTATGGATATAAAGGGGGACATATAGGGGACGGATCAGAAGTAGAGGTGAATGTGTGTCAATAAAGTTTACAAAAGAGCAAAATAAGGCTCTGAAAGCACGGGCTCGTCTGCAGTTACATCTTACTGCCACAGAAGCCGCTAGAAACAAGATATTTCAGGTTCTTACAGATTACAGCGTTAAACACAGATGTATCGAAAGGTTTTCCACAAACCAATTTCTAGAAAATAGTATAATTTCATATCAGCACCAAAACTCCAGTATAAAGTCTGGTTACATGACATCCCTGGGCTGTCTACTCCCTAGGCTTTGAATAAAAGGTCAAAAATGCAGAAAGTGAAATAAAATATCTCCTCCGATCTCATATTTAATTCTACCTTCCTGCCAGCCAATATATAATTCTGATTCTGATCCAGAGGTCTGCAGATTATTCTGCACGCTCACCAAGAACAATTTTCTGGGTTTGATCAAATTAGCTAGTGTAGATATATCAAAGCCAGGCCGAATAATAACTTGGTAATTGCTCCCTCCCTCCCTCCTCCTCTCTCTCCGGGGTTGGACCAGTGTTATCAGCTCTTAGTCTCGCTGCCTCTGCCTCCCCGGAGCTGCCAATCTCTCCCAGGGCTTGTCTCAATCTTATCTCCCCCTCACACTTCACGGAGAGGAAGCTCTTAGAGGGCTGGGCCCGGCAGATAGTGCCTGACCTGTCTCTTCCCTTTGGAGCGGTTTCTTTTTTAAGAAAGCTGCTAACTGAACTCAAATGGCTGACTAGCTTATCCCTCTCCCATCCTCAGCCCTCTCCTCCGGCGGGAGAACACACCCTTTACTGTCTGAGGATGGGTGTATTCCTGTCTCCCTGTCTGTGCAACTGTCTCTTCTTAATGAAGCGGGGAAAGCCTCCTGTGGACTCAGGTGGCACGTCTTTTGAAGTTGCCGCCCTGTTGGGAGTTTGAACTCGAGGAGGGAGGGCCGCTGTGAACGTGTCAAAGTCAGAGAGCTGACAGAAGTTAAACGGCTCCCATAAACCTGCAGCTCGCTGCCTCTTTAAAAACATTTCTCTCCATCTTTTACTCCATTGATTGGCTTTGTGATGTCTGCAGGCAGTCGGAGAGGAGTTGCACTTTCTTCCAAAGCAGCTAATCAAGGTGGAGGATCTTTTAGAGTGAAAGCTGTTGAATTTCTAGAGATGGTTTTCTTTCGACTGCACACACTTCCCTCCTTTTGTTTCCTTTTATCAAAGTCAATCACATCTTCTTTGAACCTTTTATCTTCCAAAATTGAACTGTGTGCACACCTGGGGATTTTCAAATACCTCTTTCTTTTATCAACCCATTCAAATGTCTGTTGTTTCACTCTTGCAATCAGCTCCATTGGGGTGGGAAGAGACGCAGGTAAAAGCAGGAGGCATGAAAAATGCAAATTGCCGTTTCAGCATCTCCCTGTTTCAAAATAAAGCGCGCCGCAATCTAGAAAGCGCATCATAATTAAAAAAGTGCGTTTAAGGTAGATCGGCTTAAACGCAAGTTAAGCCTATTAACTTCTTATCAGAAGTCACAGTTGCGTTTTATTTGCTGATTAACCCCTCGATGGCAGATGCTGCACGAAGAGATGCAGCTGGATGACTTTTTGTCGTTGTTGTTTGTTTCCTGTTTAACCCCCTCTGGGACGTGGAAGCTGCTGCGAAAAAAGTGCGATTCAACAAATTTCCTAATTGTGTCCATTTGTGTGTGTGTGTGTGTGTGTGTGTGTGTGTGTGTGTGTGTGTGTGTGTGTGTGTGTGTGTGTGTGTGTGTGTGTGTGTGTGTGTGTGTGTGTGTGTGTGTGTGTGTGTGTGTGTGTGTGTGTGTGTGTGTGTGTGTGTGTGTGTGTGTGTGTGTGTGTGTGTGTGTGTGTGTGTGTGTGTGTGTGTGTGTGTGTGTGTGTGTGTGTGTGTGTGTGTGTGTGACAGATGGTGCTGCTGACGGTGGGGAGCTTGACCTGAGTGGGATAGATGACAGTGAGATAGAGCTGGTAAGTACCTGCCTACTGAAACACATGAGTTTAACATGAATGAGTTCCTAGAAATGCAGAATACTTCTCTGAAGTAAATTCCCTTTCATGAAGGTGCTTTAATGACAAACTAAAGTAATTGCAGAGATCTTTGAACACGTGAAGATCAATTAAACATGATACCTGCTTTTGATGATAAAGCAGGTTGTAAACGAACTAACAGGTCAGTCAAACATATTTGGAGGAGAAACTTCCCCTATAAGTATACAACATTTCACCATGTTGACCTTTAGTAATCTGTCTGATTGACAGCAAAATATCAACTGATCACTGTGTGTCCATGGATGATAAATGTGTCTGTTCAGTTATTAAAATAACTCTATATTGAATATATTAAATACATAAACGCAGGGTTTAATTAGCAACTAGTACATCTTAATAATAGGCTACACAACAGACTGCATTATGGTACAAGTAGAAGTCCTCATGAGTCCTGAAATCTTGGGATTTGAGACAAGACCCGGAACCCCCAAGGGCTCAGATCCAAAGTTTATACAGAACCATTAATACACGTGTTATACGTGAGAGAGTCGAACAAACTCTCTTGGTGAGAAAGATGGATTATATGCGAAGATGTCAGGATTAACTGATTTTGTAACATAACATCACAGTTTCATAACTGTAAGAATTGTGAAACTTTGATATCTCTGGCGTTTTGGTTCCTGTTTTTTTGCCTTGTGAAAACCAACTTCATGAGTCACGTTGCGTTGAGTAGAAGAGCTTTAAAAATGTCACAGCGAACTGAAATTCAGCCTTATATCGACCTAAAAAGCTCCTTAAATGTTGAGCGTGGAGCATTTAGTGTGTGTCCAAAATGAGCAGGGAGGTGTTGGAGAAGATGGATATCCAGTTTGCGAAGTGTGGCGTCTAAAAGTGAGTGCAAAAGGTCCAACACTGAATCTGTTCCAACATGTTGGAGAGAATCATCCAGGCCTTTCTGCTCAAGTCTGTGTGAAAGAAGTGAACTAGTGAATGTAACGTTACTAAGCTGGACCAAACCAGTTTAAACTGGGCTGGGGGACCAAACCAGTTTATAAAACTTCTTCCTGTTTACTGTCTCAGTCTGCTGGGGACATGGTGACGATAAAAGCGTAATATTTTCAGCAAAAAAGTCGGAAGATTGTGATTAAAAAAAAAGTCTGAATATTTTGAGGAAAAAGGTTGGAATTAATTGAGAAGAAAGCAGTAATATTTTGAAAAAAAGATCAGAATGAATTGAGAAAAAAGTTGTATTATTTCAAGCAAAATAGTCAGAAGATTGTGCTAAAAAAGTTCTAATATTCTGACAAAAAAATCTTAATAAATTGAGAAAAAAAGTCGTAATATTTTGAGAAAAAAGTTGACATGTGGGAGAGAATCATCCAGGCCTTTCTGCTCAAGTCTGTGTGAAAAAAGAGTTTACAATTTCCTGTTTCTTGTCTCAGTCTGGTGAGGAGATGTACATGGATGAAACCCCAGTACTATGAGGACGAGCTCAACCTGAATATTTTACAAAGAAAGTAGACTTTGATTTTCCTTCCAGAGTTTCCAATAATAAATTCCCTGATTAATTATAATGAAACCGTGATATTTCCTCTCACAATAATCATGTCAAAGCTCATATTGCGTCATCCTTAGGTAAGACACGCAGTTTTGTTTTGAAGGATAAATGTTAACTTCGGTTCTGGGACCTGTGTACATACATATACACACACACAGTGGCTAAAGAGATGAAACATTTGACGTAATACAGAAAAATCTCTCTCTCTGCAGTATCTGCTGAGTGATGGAGAAATCAAAGTAAAGACGGCGCTGTGGATGGCAGAAAACTCTGACTACCTCAAAGAGCAGAAAGGTACTTTTATTTGTCTGCAGTGGCTCAGTGGTCCCAGAATCTACCTTTATACTTTCTGTGTTTTCTCAGCTGAACACAGTTAAACCTCCAACTGAACCCACCAGCGTTCACGTCCTGTGTTAATTTCCCACTGCGTCGTTATCTCAGGGTTTGTGTGTTCAGACTGTTTTCTTGTTTCTGCTTTCAGAGAAGGAGGCAAAGATAGCAAAGGAGAAGGCGCTCGGGATCTACAAAGAAAAGAAGGTAACAGCAATTCAGCCTCTAAAACGTTGAGATAAGTGAGGGGACAGGAGAGCGCCACAGACAGGAAGTTGATCGGAGGCAGAGTGATGGTCAGAGGCTGTCTTCAGATGTCTGGTTTTGTCCGACAGTCCAAAACCAAAAGATATTCAAATTACGGCGAAATGAAACATAGAAAAGTAGCAATTCTTCACTAACCAGAATTTTTTTTTTTGAAGATTATTTTTTTGGCATTTTTCCAAGCCTTTATTAGATAGGACAGACAGGATATGGGGTGAGAGAGAGAGAGGGGGAGACATGCAGCAAAGGGTTGCTGCCTCGAGGACCTTCAGCCTCTTTACATAGGGCGACTGCTCTAACCACTGAGCCACCGGCCGCCCCTAACCAGTGATTTTTTTGGTGTTCTTTCCTTTGGTATATGCAGGGTTCGTACAGGTGTTTGATATCCTAGAAAATACTTAAATTTTACTATGATGTTTTCACGGTTTGAAAAGTGCTTTAAATGTTACGTTATATGTTGATGGCATATACTATGATATAACACGGAGAAAAGATCTGCATATTTGAGACTGAAAACAACATTTTCTGACATTTTTGCATGAAAACTAACTTTTCATGATGAGCAGATGGTCAGAATAGTTGATTATATTTCTGTGTGGTTAGTTTTCCTTTCATTTGTCATCCTTCCGTAGAACTCTGTCTCAAAACTTCATGTTGGTTGTTTATAAGACGTTAACATCTTATTTAATGTGATGAAGTGTATACTGAACACTCAGTATTATACTAACCATATCTGTAAAGGTGCTGGAAAAGCATGAAAATGCGCCTTGAAATGCATGTAAAGTGCTTGAATTTGACTTTAGAATATGTACAGGAAACCTGTTTATGATTAAAATGAATAATATATTATCATCATAATTGTCAATTCGTTTTTAAAAGAAAGTCTGTCAGTAGTCAGATATTTGTTAGGCACTTCTGCAGTCAGAGTGACACTGTGAGACAGATGCAGAGAAGACAGACGGTAGGTCCTGTGAAACTGGTTCCCTCTCATATCCCATTACTGGTCTTGGCACGGGTGCTTTTAGACCCAACATCTGTTCACTGGTTTGAACTAGCTGGATTTACTGCGGTGGAAACAGAGATCTAATGAGACATGCAGCGTCCTGACAGCGCCGATCCAACCAGCAGCGCGCCGTCTTCTCACCGACAAACGAGTGAATCGATGAATTAAACGGAGGACGTTCTCGTTATGCTTGCGTGACTAAGTGAGCGTCCTTTTGTTGGTTCACAACATCCGGAGTTGATTAGCTTCTGTTGTGCAGGATCGATTTACTTTCAGCTGAGGATTTCAATTAAATTGTATGAAATCAATGTGTGGAGAAACTTGTGGGCTTTATAACACTGTTGTATGAAATGTGTTTAAAAAGTTAAAAAAAGAGAGAGAGTCAGCTGATGTGCATCCGTAATTTGAAGTGAGGTGAAGGTGAATACATGAAACTGGGTGATAACCTCAATCTGGTGCCCTGATTGGGATAAATGTCTGATTACACAAATGTGTTCAGCTGGACGTTTGCTTGCAGATGATGGCAAATCATTCCCATCTGCGACCTAATTGGTCTAATAGGAAGACTTATTCTTTTCAGATAGCCTTTGACCCTCATCTGCTGAGTGCAATTGGAGTGAATTTAGTAAAGTTAGATCGACTACCAGGTCTCAATCATGACTTTAATCACGCTGGTGTTGGCTGGGAATGAAAGAAAAGCTTCATCATGTCCGCCCAGGAAAAATAGTCAGAGTCAAATGCACAACAGTGACAAAACCGATGTTCTCCTCATTGGTTCCAAATCAACACTATCCAAAACCGACAGTTTTGGATAGTGTCAACTTCACTGTCTCCCCCTCCCCACAGGTCAAGAGTGTGGGTGTCATCCTCGACAGTACTCTATCTTTTCACTCTCATATCAATAACATTACTCGGTCTGCATATTTTCACCTACGCAACATCAACCGCCTTGTCATTTTAACCCGGTTTGATCATTTTGTTTACTCCCCATTTTTATTATTGTTTGTGTACAAATGCACGGTGTCCTTGAGTGCTTAGAAAGACGCCTATGAATAAAATCTATTATTATTAACAAACTTCTTCTTCTTCATTAGCATTTAGCTCAAAGTACAGCCTCTCATGTTTGTAGACCGACGTTTTCTCCCCTCCTGAACCATGAACTTCCCATATTTGTACCTAGTAAAAAAAAATGCCAGTAACACGCTTTTTTTATTTTTTATACCTGGCACCTGAGCAGCTCATTATGATAACGGTTCTCTTTTGACAACAGCTCATCTGTTCTTGGATCTCTTTTTTAATCCTGACAGCCCCGAGGGCCGGTTAAGAAGCACCCTCCAATCCGAGCCAATACCGCGGACGAGGCCATCGAGAAGATGCTGGAGCAGAAGAAGATCTCCACCAAGATCAACTACGACGTCCTGAAGGACCTCAACATCCGGCCCGGCGCCAGCCCGGCTCGCAAGGCCGAGTCCCTGAAGACTGAACCGCCTGCCACAAAACTGACCGGACGCAACCGCAAACCTGCTCGAGCGCCACTCAGCCTCAGCACGCCGCTCAGCACCCTGGGAAAAAGGTTGGTGCAAGGCACGTTTTTACTCGTGAGCAGGTGTTTTCAGAGGCGTCACTGCTTGCGTAAACTATCCAAGTACTTCTTCCACCACTGTTTATTACACCTGTATGATCTAATACCCCTGTAAACAGACTTTAATGTGTAAAATAGATGGAGTTCCCCTTTAAGAATGAACCCACTTTGCAGTACAGATTTCCTCTTTACATCTAAGTGTCTGTACGTTTCTCTTTTTTAACGTTCAAAGTCTTCACCATATTGTGAGCGTATTAAACAGCTCTGATGTATGTTGAGTAAACACAGCCTCATAATGACAACAGCTGGTGTGTTAGCATCTTTAAGAGGTCCTTTTTCCATTCCTGTCTGTCATCTAAGACACTTAAATGTAATCAGATAATAACTTTGTTCTCTTGTTTACGCTGGTTACCTGTAATGTCAACCACTAGTGCACCCCATGATAAACAGCACCTATAAAGTACATAAATCCATATTTAATTATGTTGGCTCCGTCCCTCAAACCAGTAAATAATCCCCAGTGTAAACAGCAGATGCTCCATTGAACGAAGCTGAGATGGATAGAGAGCGTTTTGTGTCTGATGCAACACCAGCCGTTCCTCCTCTTCCACTCTGGGGTCAAACCCACGCGTTTTTTTTTCTTTTTTCTGGCACGTGACGGTGGCTTCACTCCATAACGATGAGGCGGCACTTCTTCTTCCGTCGCCCAGAATAATCACCTGCGACAGGAGGACAGATGCTCAGTGTTGTGGTTTTTTTTTTTCAACTCTTGTGGGATTTTCTCTCCTTCCACCATCTCTACCAGGATTTCTCTCTCTCTTCCCCTCCCCTCCGCTCACGACATGCATTCACAGTTCTGATCCCAGCCGAGCCTTTTCACATGAATTTAATAGGTTTTCTGCAGCGAGGAGAAAAGCTGAGGTTGTTTTTTTTTTTCCAGTTTGTTTGGTGTAGGTGGAAATTGGTTTCCTGTGGTTTTGTTTTTAAAGCCCTTTCAGTTAATGTTGGTTTAAGGTTCCATCTCGGAGCTTTACAGGACGCCTATCGAGGCAGCGGTTTAGTGATACCTCTTTCCTCCCTCGCTCTGTGCTTAGTCATCTGGTTGCAGTTTGCTAGGCCTTCCTAAAACCCCGTCCTGAGCTCTGTGCAAATCCACTCTATTTGGTCTCAGATCCACTGAGGAGTTTGATAAGTCTGCTTTTTTTATTTGTCATTAATAGGAGTCTTTTTATCGCCAGTTTCTCTTTCAAGTCAAATTAAATGTGTCTGTCACTCAGCTCTCCTCAGGGTTAGGGAGATGTGAAGAGATAAAACACGTCATTACAGACTTTAAGAATTTGTGAGGAAAAAACAGGTCACAGAAGCAAATATGAAGCATGCAATTCACTTGAATGGAAAACCTTTAAGCATTTTGTCGAAGTAATTCCAGGGTTGGTCGTTCAATCTCAATATCTGCATCTGCCATTGGTGTGTTTTCCATTGTTTACCTTATCAGACATTCGTTCATGTTATTGCAGACAACTGAAAAGTAGAAAGAGAAGATAAAAACAAGGAAAAAGAAAGCAAAAACAGAAGGAAAAATAACAGGAAAAAACTCTCGAAAAATGGAAATGAAAACCCTTCAAATACTGACAAGCAGTAACTAAAAAAACAAAGCCCAACAAAGACCTGAAAAATCCAAAAATCAAAGAGTGTAACAAACACTAAAATCAGAGGCAGTAAAAAGAAAACACTGAGATGCATGCCGGGAAAAAAAAACCCTGAAAAAAAATCTAAAAATGGAAATGCTGAGAAAGACAAAAATCAAGAACAAAACAGACACAGAAATAAACCTGAGAGCTACCAATTAAAAAAGCTTTAATGACTGAAACATTAAATCTCCAAAAAAACAAACAGGAACGTTTGAAAAACTGAGATAAAGAAACACAAAAATATACAAATTTCCTATTTTTCAAAAGAAAAAACAAACAAAATTTAAAAGAGAATAGACAGAAAGTACTCAACAAAAAAACTTGAATTACTGAAACATTAAAACACAAAAATACAAAGGTAAAGAACACAGAAAAAATGCACAGAACAGAACCCAAAGACAAACCCCAGAAATTGAAATAGAAAATAACCCTGAAACATCCTAAAACCTTTTTGGAAACCACCATTTGGCCCAGGATCAGTAGAGAGCCGGTGTATCCAGAGATGATTAAAAACACCCACACTCATCCCCTGACAAGATGATTGATGGCACAAATTATGACACATTACAGCACTTCCCATTTAGAGGGCGGTAATGTGATGCGTTATTGATCGTCGTGGGGAAATTGTCTTTTGTGTTCACGCCCTCTCCACGGGGAGGTCGGAGGTCGGCGTCAGCGCGGCGAAGCTGGCCCCGCGATGCAGTGTCTCGCTGGAGGATACTCCATGAGAGTGTCCGTCCGTTTGATGAGGCCTTTAATCTGAATCCTGATGCTCGAGTGTCTCATTCATCCTCCGTGCAACGTTCAAGGACAGACAGTAAGTGAAGAGCTGCTTCTGGAGTGGCTCCTCCATGTGCCAAACACAACTGATCATCGTGGCACTTATATGCACTAATCATCGTCTGGACATCACATATCTAGCAACTTATTTCTTGCATAAATTGTTTTCAGAAACACGTTTTTGGTTTATAAGAGGTTTTGCAATATAAGAGAAAGTTTCCAAAATGGCCTCAACGTTGGTACGTTTTGAAATCCACGAGCGGGCAGCCCATGAATAAAAGCGTTCGTGTGTGTGTGAAATATGCATGAAAAACACCACTGTGGACGCCATTTTTACATTTTTGTAGTTAAAAAAACAAGTATAATTCAGACACCAAAATGTATTATTTCCATTTGAAACCGTTTTTGCCGCAAGAGAAGAAAGGAATGATTCAAACTCTCATTTAGTTGATTTTGTGTAGTGTTGCATCACTAAAATATTGTTACAAAATGGATGTTGAATTTGTTTTCCAGTCCGGGAAGCGTCACAGCATTGAGTCAGTGTGTTTTTCTTTGGGCCAAATTATGTTCATCTGATGTCCAATAGTGCTGACCCTAGACAGGGCTAATAAATTGTGTGATATGGGATCGGTGCATAGACTTGGATGCAGCATTTTGGGCTGTATCTGAGGCATTTCCGATACCGTTAGCAGTATCGCAACAACTCAGTTTGAAGAAGAGCTTCTCTTAAGCAACTGGTAACTCCAGCTTGTTACAGGCTGCATTATTGTGCTCTTGACACTGAAGCAGGAACCTGTTCCCGTTTAAATCTGCACACATTTCGATGCAAACCTCCTTTTTTTTTTACCAGTGTCTGCTGATTTCTTCACTTCTTATTCTGCTGCTACTCAGAGGGATCTTTGTCTCTTTCAGTTGGCAGTCCGGTTGAATGTTTGTACATCATTTTTGTTATCCGTGTACAGAACAAACCTTTCATATGTAATCTCTTTGTAAAGAGGACTTTCTAGAACATAAAAGCATGAAAGACCATTGAAATTTACAGAGTAGTCCTCTCTGACATCCGCATGGACTCGATCAAGCTTTTGAGTCATGAGATTACAGACTTTTGCTCGGGCGTGCATCTCAACACATAATTGGAATCCAGTATTTATCAAAGTTTGCAAGCAGCAGCCATGATTACACCGAATCAACAACAACAACAACAGAAGTGAGAGGCTGCTGGATTTGAGCCGCTCCAGTTGGCTAATGGCTGCTGCCAGAATGGCAAATCTCTTCCCTTGGAAAGCCGACATGCTTCATGAATGAAGGACCATCTCCAGTTTCATGTTTTGCCTTTGATCTCTGAAGAGGGGGCTTCACTGGCACAAGACGTGTCTGCTGTTTTTTAAGAATGGACGCTCTCTCCTAAAGTGTTTCGACCTGTCTGAATTTTTAAAATGCATTCCTTTCGTCAATGAATCATTCATGGGCGTCGCTGCTGTGAATCATTCATTTTCTTCCTGAATGGGAACCTCGCTCCGTCCATTTATCCCCGAAATCGCTGAACTCTGCACTTTGTCGCGTTGAATGCACAACAATGTTTTCGACCCCTGCGGTTTTTCAGTTATCAGCTCTCTACCCACAAACCATTAGGAGCAGGAAAAAATGCCTGGTGATGGTGATAATCCCCCATTCTCTCATAGCATGTCAGTCGTAGCTCTGGAATGGGGAAAAAAAAGAAAAAGACAAAAACCATCTCAACCAGCGACCGTTGAGTGCAGAATGGTCTCTTTCAGGGCGGCGGTGGAGGAGCGGACCGTTGCTCCAGCCCCTGAAAAGGTTGTTGTGCTGGTTATTGAAAAAGGGGAGAGGCCTGGTGTCAGGGAGACCTACGAAAGTGCAGGAGAAGGCCTGCTGACAGTGCAGCCATTGTGCCTTGTTTCAAGGCCTCGCTGAGGGGCTACACTGAGGCATTGTGCTGCTCCGGCCTCCCCTCCCTCTCCCATTCCTCCTCCAGGCTCCTGGTTGCTCCCAGTGCTCAGCTCAAGGGTTTGCTCTCGGAGATGCTCGACATCAGGGCTCTGAAGATCAGCCTGGGGGTTTTCTCTTCTTTTCCACTTTCCCCGTCTGTTGCTCTTCTGTCTCTCTGCAGTTTCTGAACATTGTGATGTCCTCGGTCGGACGTTCATTGACAGATATTGTTTGGCATTTGAACTGCCTGAAGTTTCTTAAGTGCAACTGATGTTGTCTGCATCGTTTGTAGCTTGCTCTTAATTATTGTTAATTGTGTTTTGCGAAAGTGGCTCTACACATTTTCATTCACTGCTATATATTTCTTTTGACATTGATGTATTATACTGAGGCAGAGTTTAGCATTTTGCTCCATGGAAATACAAATCAAATTGAGTGTTTATGTGCAACGTGAATCCAAACACCTGCTGATGAGCTGATGATATCTGCTCACATGCAAAGAAACCTTTAGTGTATTACCCTCACTATTCACACTCATACAAAAACGGCATGTAAACAGGTTAAAATATGAGGTAAAGTGCAACTTGGTTCATAAGAGTTTTGACGCATTAGTCTTATTTTGAGTTTTCTGCTGTGGAGGTTGACAGGAAATGGGAGAGAGAAACGGGGCGACATGCAACAAATGGCTGCAGTTCAGAATCGAACCAGGACCACCGGGTGCCCAATATTCTATTGTTTTTCTAAAGAAAACCTCTTCTGGTTTGGTTCTGGGAATACATGAGAGTTGATGATTTAGTAGCATTTTGGGAACTTGCCAGCTTCATCCTGGTCTAAAGTGTCCTGCAGTGTTAAATACGGCTCCTCTCCGTCCTGTCTTTGTAGCTTTCAGTAATCTCAAGAAAGGATTCCTAAAAATGAACCCACTTTCTTGGTCTCGCTGATACCGTTTCTTCTCCCTCACTCACCATCTCTCAACCTTCACTCTCCCCCTATGTACCTCTCTGAATCTCCCCTTCACCTTCATCTTTCAGTGTCTTCATTTCTCCTCCAATTCTTCTCACTTTATTTCCAATCTTCTTTCTCTCCGTCTCCAAGTTTGTTTCCGTCTTTTTCGTTCCACTTCTTTCTGTTCTCCTGACCTCTTTCCCTCTCCTCCGCCTCTCCTCTCCTCTCTCACCTACTTTTCTACTCCTCGCTGTGTCTCTCTGTTAAAAGCCTTGAGCGGCAGCTGCAGGCCTGTTGTATCACTCTGCACCATCAGGTCTGCTCGTGCTTTTGCAACTTGCTAACGAGTTCTTTGCCTTTCTTGTCTTCTTCTGATGTTTTTTTTTCTCCTCCTCCCCGTTTTGTCTCTTTCATCTCCTCTCATGATCTCTCTGCTGAAGTGTTTGCACTTTATAAAACATGGTGTAAATTTGCCTCACTTCACTCAGACAAGTTTGATCACAGGACTTTAAATGAGCGTCAGGATTGGTGTGACGACAGAGCGGCAAGTTTTAGAAAGAGAGACGGTGGAGGTTGTAGCTCTTTAAGCTTGTTGGCCTCCACTGTTTTTAAAGGGCAGAGAGGATTCTTATTTATTTTTTATTTTTTAGGAGATTACATGAACCAGATGCTTGACGCTTAAACTCTCCCAGTTAATAGAGTTTCAGTCACCAGGATGGACTTTATAATATAAAATAATATTTCAGATTCTAGTCTAGCAAGTTTTTGTGAAAACAGATATTCAATGTTTCAATTAAAAAGTATTCAAACCACTTTGTTTTAACTTTCACGGCAGCCAGATTCTTTCGATATCACAAATCCATCTCGTCAGACCTAAGGAAGGCCAGCAAGGACAGGTAAATAATGATTCAGAGTCACATGATAAGCTTTGTGCAGTGGGCTCAGCGCGAGGCTAAATCAACGTTAGCAACCCTTAGCTCGTAAGGGTTGCTAACGTAAGCTGCTTATTCAAAAACCTGGTGTGATGCATAAACCTCATTATGTTTTCTTCCCAGATTGTGAAACCACTTTAATGTAACGTTAAATAGTTTGTGAAACTCAGACACACAATAACCGGCTTGATGTCGCTCTCTGGTTGCCTAGGAAACGTTAACATCACACTCTAAGCTTCTATTTCATTGGTTGCGCTTTTGAAAGGTCAGCGGCAACAAGGTCAAAGTTCAGCTGATTTGAACTAGGGATGCAAATTATCAAGTAATTCATTAATCGATAGTTGTTTCATCTTATCGATCGATGATCGATTCATTGATAAGAAGCAGTTCTTCTGAGAAGCTGAATTTCCCTCTGAATAGGTTAACTGTATATAGACCTTTTTAATGGAATTCCATCACTGTCAGCTGATGCCGTTCACATTCACTGCAACAGGAGACTTTATGCGTCACTGACATGCTCTCTGTGAGTCGGACGGCTGACATTACCTGCCATTCCGGTTCAGTGTAGTGGCATGTAACTGTGATGATGCTTTCTGTAGTCAAGGAAGTCCAACAGTCTGTTGTGAGGGCCACATTCAAGCTTGCAAGTTGTGTTTTCACCTCGGCCTTCTTCCTTGCGTAGCTTGTTTCCTCGCGGGTGGTTCTGGTTGTTCTAGAGGGGATATTGTACCCTGGCTCCATGTACTTTATTACCTCTCAAAGTCCCTGTCCGTTAACGACATTCATCGGCAGCATGTCTGTAGTAACCATGTTCCATACCCGCTGGGTAATGCCCTCTGCTGTCGTGGGGTCACATACACTTTGTCCCACGGCTGTGGTGATTGTAGGAGAACCACTCGCTGCTTGCAGCACGGCTGAATGTGACGTATTTAGGTGGTAATTCAACAAAGTTGTAGAGTTCTTGTACTCTAAATTACTTCCACATATTGTGCATTTGCCGTCTTTGTCGTCATCAACCAACTTAAAGTGACTCCATACTGCATTCTGTTTTGTCCTCTTCATCCTGTCAGTGTACCGCTTCTCGTTTGTCTTGTTGTTGTCGTCGCAGCCCTGCTTCGCTTGTCTTCTAGCGTGTGCGTCAAGTACGCCTGGCGTCAAGCGCGACCTCAAGTGGACTGGTTGGGAATTACTGGTTCAAAACGCAGTTAATTGCAATTTATTTATTTTAATCAAGTAATTTCTTATTGACGATTAATTGTTTGCATCCCTAATTTGAACTTTGAGCGCAGTGGCAGAGAGGCTATTCTGAGCGCTGTGCGTCGCTACATTGGGCACTACCGCCTCTTCCATAGGAAATGAATGGAACGGCCGGCGCAAAGCGTTTTTTTCAAATGTATGGTGTGTAGGGGCCTCAGGGCAAAATCTTTGCGAGGGAAAAACTGGGCGTGGCCCTTTTCAAAAGGGTTGCTTGACCTTTGACCTCTAGATATCTGAATGAAAATGTCACTCAATAGCTACACATTGTGCTGACTGCTGTAGTTATGTGTTGTGTTCATGTTTATTAAAAAGTGCATTATACAACTTCTTTGGGGAACCATGCTTTGGTGAAGGTGGAGTTCAAAGATGGAAGATGGAAGTCAGGGAGGGAAATCAGACCGACCAAAAAGATTTTTGTCAGTTTTACTTCTTGAAACATGAACTTTATGTCTTTACTGACCGGACTTCACAGCCGTGTACAGGGAAGGCAGGCAGCACTTCTCTCTCTTTTTCTCATGGCGTCGGCTCTCTCTTATCGTGTCTTTGTCTCTTAATGTCACTCCATTTCACCTCCATCCCTTCCTCCCTTCCTCCCACTCCTTTTCTTCAACTTTCTCTCTGTACTCCCACTAAATGGACCCATTCTGAGCCGTGCTGTACTCGCCGTATTGGAGAGCTTTTTAGTTTTTAGATCTCATGCACTCGATCACTTCTTCTCCGACCCCCCTCCTTCTGTCTCTCCACCCTCCACCTCCTCCAGCCAGCTGCCAAACAGACCCTCCCTGTTCCCTCCATCCCTACTGGAGGATGGAAAAGCAGTCTTCCAGAAATAGCCCAGATAATTGCCCTCCAGTGATATTTTTTCCCTCCTCTCGCTCCTCTGCTCCTTCATCTGTTCTTCCCCCCATTCAAAGTTTCTTTTCCCCCTCTTCTCTTGTTTTTAGAGAACATCTCCAATTCCAGAGCTTGTTTTTTTGGGGGGGAGAAAGAAAAGAAAGAAAAAGAGAATTCCTCTCTGCATTTTTCGCTCGGAGAGAGGAGGAGGAGGGAGTCAGGGCGACCGCTTTGGTCTGTGTTGGTTTTCCAGAAATGTAAATCGGACCCACAGACCTCGCCAGCGCTGAAGACAAACCGGAGAACTCAGCAGTTTTCTAGGCCAGATGTTGCCGCTGCCACCACCACTTCTCCACAGCCGTGGCAGAGGACATGAGGAAAAAGGAAATACTTCCCATTTTGTTTTGTTTTCTCAGCCTGTCAGAGCAGGTGTCATGAGAAAGTCAAAAAGTCATTTGTGTGTTTAAAAAAAACCCTACAAAACTTTACAGAAACAGGAAAAAGTGACAGCTCCTCCAGTTAAATCTCCACCTGCAGTGAGGGGGGTAACAGGGGGTTGGAGTCGGCAGTTTGTGTCATGTTTTCCTGCCCGGCACTCTCGATGGAGGAGGATGTTTTTCCTTGTTATGCGGCCAGCTGTGTGAGGGGAGGGTGTATAATTTGTCTGTGGTTTACAGCCCCTCCCTGTAAGTCTCAGATCCCCCACCGCCCACTTCTCCCCCCCCCCCGCAAACTGTGACCAATGAGCCGTTGGATGCTGGTGGAGGCTAGCAGACACACCAACAGACAGACAGAGAGGGTCATGGGCGCTGCCAGGCCCAGCCCTCGCCCTCCATTCTCTAACAGGGACTCTCCAGCAGCCACGTGACGGGCCACATATCTGCTGACAGGATTAAAAGCTCTTTTCTGCGAAATGTGAAGCTTTTCAGGAATTAAGGCTTCAACGATTGTTCATTTTAAAAGCTGATGCTGCAATTTTGCAACTAAATGAGCTCCTTTATGTCATCAGCGCTATTTTTGTATCTCACATCTTTACCCAAATAAAAGTCCTGTATTCAAATTCAAGTAGTAGTAGAAGTATTACCACAAGAGTATTAAAAGTAGGTACTAGGGCCTGACCAATTTCAGAGAGGAAAAAGTCACTGATTTCCAATGTGGCGGCTGATATAGTACATTTTTCTATGTGGATTTTGCACCGATATGACGGTAAAGGTGCTCATGGGGTTGCTTTCATAAACTAACTACTACTAACTAAATATTTAACATTATTAAACATACAGTGTATGTCAATCAATTCCAGAAATAAAAATGTTGAAATAAAATAAACAGCTAAATAAGCCTTGTGCTCAGTAACATGCTTTGTTTGTTATGCAAACTAACTCCATGTTGATGCTTCACCATCACAGCTCATCTCTGCAGGCTGTGGTCCGTTTGCATTTGTCCGTCGTTGAGCCCTACATCGGGTTTGGTTGCGCTGATTGGTTATAGGTCCAGCGGTCTGTGACTTCACTGTGAACGTCACGTCAGCGTCACGCTCGCAGAGTGTCTGAACCGGTTCTGACCAGCAGGGCGGCAATGACAGACGATGAAATCATTAAATATACAGTGTTGGTTGCTAAATAATAATATATATTTATTCAGTCTTTGTATTGGGTATCAACCTTGTGTTTACGCACAAATAGAAAATAGACTTCTTGAAACATAAACGCTTCAGGTCGCATTAATAGCTGTTTGACGCGAGCCTGACGGAGCTGGTGCACACAGATGAATACATTTAAATAAGAGTGTATCTGTGGTGTTTGGTATAGACACCCGGTAACGCTGTCTGGTCAGGAACAAGCGCCCACCACAGCCACGTCCTGGTTGATCAAATACTGAAGTGCCAAAAACTGCAGTTCTCTGAGTGTCCACTGGGGGCAGGTTTCATAATAGAGCAGTTTCTCAGTGACCCCATGTTAAACAGGCCCTTTTCGCAGCATCATTTAACCTGTGTAGTCCTGATACAAAAAAACATTATAGTCTGTATGTTTAGGCTATATCTCCATGACAACACCGAGGGGGGTGAATATTTTTGTACCAGCCTAGTTTTTATTTTATTGGAGGTTAAAATGTATGAATAATTAGGGATGTGGCCTCTTGAGTGACAGCTAGCCTCTGGCCTTCACTTCTCCTCGGAGGTATACGTCAGTCAGCTATTATGCTAACGGGTATGCTACGTCCATTTTTCTATGGTGAGGAACAACAGGATCCATAAAGAAAGTATGCAGAATTATCGTCAGCATCTAAACTTTAAATTCAAGGAAGAAAACCCAAACTCACCCGAATGAGGAATTAATATAAATCTGTTATTCAGGGCAGTCATGCACGATGTTATGGCTTGATGCAATCGAATGTTAACATGAGCTTTACTCCTCAGTGATTTGGGTACTTTCAGTGTTTTGCCTCATAATCTGGCCAGTGATGCCATGACGTGCTGCTTCATGCATGAGACGAACAGGCCTGTGGAGATTTCCCACTGCTGCTCGCATGTTAAAAAAGCACATTTATACACACAGATTAGCTTCCACTCTTCTCCAGAGAGATGTTCACATATTTCATCTCCTTCAGACGAACCCGTTTCTCACAAAGCTCTGAGAAATGAGCATCTCTTCTATTCTGGACATTCTGGTCTGCTCGCTACAGCGACAGCAGCAGCTCTCTCCCCTCCACAGCCTTTTCCATCCAAACAGCTTTCAACGGCCAAACCTTTGTTCTCCAACACGCCTCGCACTGTAACTAATGGGACAGCCAGGGCTGGAATTTTGAGGGGAACTCTAAAACTGGGACATTTGGAAAACATCCCAGTTTTATCCACGGCTTAGAAAAGACAGCCCAGCCAGCAGCCGAAAATGTTGACACTAGAAGAGTTGATACTATTGTGGTAGTTCATGGCCTCACAGAGCTGCAGCAGCGTAGCTGAGCAGCTCAAGACTTTCCCCCTGGAGCTACAAGAAGGGATGCTTTAACACTGAAATACACTGAGATACTCCCTCTTTTGTCCCTCTTTATCTTCACTCTCAAGTCTCCACTCTTTCAAAAAACCTGTGAAGATATATTAGTTTCATTTTATATTTTATTCCCCTTTCCTGCTAAGTTTTGACACCATCCCCCCAGCTATTGCCAGTTGTCAGCCAGTGGCTAAACTGCCTCCCTCAATCGCCTTTTCAGCTCAGGCTTAGTCTCATTGGCAGTAAGCTGATTAGGAACGAGCCGCTAAGCCCGGCAGAGACTGATAGCCTAACAGAGAGAGTCGCGGCAGAGTGGATGAGTAGGGGAACCGAGGAAGGGGAGGAGGGTGAGACAGATGAGAGGGAGAGTGAAACGATAGAAAGTGAGACAGAGAGACAGGAGGGGGACGTGGAGATTAATAGACAGGAGAGGGATGTAAAGTTTTGTGGTTTGACGTCTCTGTAAGGTGAAAATGTTCAGGTTAGAACTGAGAATGAGCAGGAGAGAGGGTGGAGGGGTGGATGCATCCGTCCTGGTTTGCTCCCCCATGCTCCAGAGGAGGAAGTCTGCATTGGACCCTACTGAAGCGAGCGAGGCTGCATGGAGCAAATATCTCAACTGCAATTAAATCATCATCACAGTGAACAAATTAACGTAAACATGTCATTTGTATGGGATATATTTGAACCCATCTAGACCAGATGCAACATTTGCACGAATATACCTTTTAAGACTTGCACGCTCTTATACCTTTACCTTACCTTTACCTTGTGTTTAACCAGCATTGTTAAGGAGGACAAATGATGGCACTTTGCTACTCTCACTCGTCCCCCGTCTGTTCGTCCCCGTGTGCATTATGTGCTCACAGTGTATATAAACACATTAATTCTACAAGTAAACATACATTTCCACACACTGTGTGCTGTGAAGGAGAGAAAGGAGCGAGGGACCTTCATGTGTCTTTATAATGAAGGTGAATGAAGCGAACAGACTGATCGAATGCAGTCAATCATTTTTATTTACTGTATGATTTTATCATTATGAGCACAACTCCTGAAACTAGGGCTGTCAAAATGGGCCAAAGATTATGTTTAAAATATTCGGTTCCACTATATTTGAGTATCTGTTTTTGTGCCAAAAGTCCATAAGAGGTAAAACCAATACAACAAGAGACATACATACATATATAGGTATATTTATTTGAGCATAAACATGTCTTTTAAAAGATCTGTATACCTACACAGTAGATAATAATTAATAATAATTGAATGTCTCTGAATCGGTCCCTGACCTGGTTGGAGTAAGAACTGAGCCCCGTAGCAAGCTAACTACCGAACCAGCTGCTAAATGAGTCAAATTTAACGACGTCATCCTCATGAGACTCTAGTCAAAGTGTCAAAAAGCACATGCACGGATGAGTGACAACTGCTCGCCTGGTTTCTGTCGCCAGTGTAGCATGAAGGCACTGAGGAAGCACAGCTCTGTTAAACGGTTAGTTAACCAGCCGGCTGTCTGACTGTGGTCGGCCCGGCCGGTGTCCGTGCTCAGATCAGCCCACGCCGTTAGAGAGCATTCACCATGAATGAATAAATGAATGTCAGTATAAGTGCAGAGTGCACTATAGTTGTAGCATCGGCTGATTTGATAAAGTATTACCCAAAAGTTTTTGCACAGAAACACATCTGCAACATTCTCACAGCTTTAGATCAACTAGAATAAATACCACCCATTGCAAACATTCTGAATTAAATGGTGAAAGGTTTTGACTCGAGCTTTGAGGAGGTTAAGGAGGTAAAAACAAACACGAGGAGCTTTTTATAGACGGTTGAGAGGGGAGAGTGCAGACAGAAAGAGAAATGATGTCAGAGGGAAGGAGAAAGCTGTGACCTCCTTGTAGAGGTGAAGGAGGCAGGAAGAGACAAACAGAAGAACGGTGACCTTTTCAAAGGAGGTTCAGAAGGGAGGAGTGCAAACAAACAGAGAGTGTCGAGAGAAGTCACAGGAAAAACACAACCAGAAACACTTAAAACACTTGAAAACTGGTTATTGGTGGAGCTTTTCCATCTGTAGACGTGGATTTTCTTTCTGCTTGTTCTGCTCAAGTTTATCTCTACACTCGTATTGATAAAAAACAAAATACAACCACACTTCAGACTCAGACTCTCCTTAGCCTGGAGATTTTTCAAATCTTGGTGAAGGTGTGAGAGAGCCCACACAGGACGACATGTAACGATACATTTAACAGTTTTGTTCCTATAGTGTGGAGAGCAATGATTTGAAATCGGCACATACTAACAGATTCATTCATGAACAACCAGTGTCCTAACTCTCAACACCAGGAACATTTTTGCTTTTCGCTTGACTGGGTCCATACCAGAGAATCGGCCCACCCTACAGAGTGGACTGAAGATGTAAAGTGACGTAAACTAGTTGACAGCTCTGACGTCAGGCAACATTTTTGCTTGACGAAGAACAAAAGATAAAAATATGTATGAAAGTTGGCGTGAACGCAGACTGTACAAATCATAACAAACGTCACAGCTGGAGAGTTTATAACGTCATGCCCATTTCGTCCCGAGCACAGCATGTGTTGCTCTGTGTTCCACCAATACTTGAAACCAACGCAACATTTATTTAATTTCGTCACGCAGTGCTATTGTTGGTACGAACACTGCTCTTAATGCCTCTCTCAGCAAGATGACGACACAGCAGATGATTCATCTCTATGACCCACACGTTAATGTTGTCAGGATAAATATATCTATATGTATGAAGGAAAAGGAATTTAAGGATACATTTGGGCAGGAAGTCTGTCGAAACTGCTCTCAATACAAACCGCTGAAAGCAGAATAAGTGTGCATGATGGAGAGTTATCAGGAGGACATGTAGGAGGGATTCCAGTGTGACTTTAAGAGCAGATTAGGAGGAGGGGGAGGAGATGTGATTCAGCAGAAAGAGGAGGATGTTCAGTACATGAGCTTTCTTTTTGAAGAGATGAGCTTCTCGCCTACAGTGAAACAAACCCTCTTCTTATCAAGTCTGTGCAATTGAGCCTGTGAAAGTCTTCCAGTGCCATAAGAGTGTTTCAGTGCATTTGGACAATTTTCTAGAATCGAGTTTCTAGTTTCTTGATTCCAAATGTTGGTCTTGTATTGTACATGAGTAAGATTTATACGTATTGTTAGTGTTAGTGTGCACATCCAAGACTGCTAGCAATTACACATGGATGTAAAAAAATGTAGGATTTAGATATTTAAAAAGAAGGAAACGTTTTTGTTTTGCCTCAAGGATGCACACAATAGATTTTGGTAAGAAACACTGAATGAAAACATAACTTTTTGAATTGTTTATAAGAAAACTCCACAGGGCCCCTTTAAGCTGTTTTCATGAGCGAAGTGTGTTGCTCATAGTAATGTTCACATCCTGGATTACCCTGCATACTGTTATGGGCGAAGTGAGAAGAGATGCAACAAACAAACACACGGTTTATAATTGTTGCTGAATACAGACGCTCATTCTCACTTCAAAAAAGTAACATTTGATAGGCAGGGTTTCCCGCAGCACGTTACAGCTTAGGCGTCCACCTAATCAACACAGGCCTGCCGCCTTACCCTATTCCAATATATATATTTATATATATGAAAAAAATTCATGAGCGATATTCGCCATGTCACACCATGTCCTAACAGCACGTGACTGTTTCGTCACATCGACGCTGACTGTCCACACTTAGTCATAGAATGTGTGGGACAAGCTGTAAAATATGAAAAACAGGTAAATGTCCTGTGCACCATTGGACTACTGTGTTTAACAGACTGACTGGCGTTACTTTGAAGCAGGTGCATTCAGCATCGTGTTAACAAACAGAGCTGTGAACCCATTTTGTGGTCTGTTTAAAGTGTGGTTTTGTTAACAATGGTTGTATGTCCCGATTGCGAGCTGTAATAGACCACGGTTAATTTATTTCACAAGCCAGTAACAGTAGTAGACTCATGAGTAACGGTTGTTTGTTACTGCAGTTAGCTCTCAGATACCTGGCTACAGTAAGCACCTCTTCGGCTTCTTCTTCTCCTCTGGTAAATCACGGCCACATTATGGTATACTTATATAACAAGTGAGATTTCCAATTCTTTTTAAGATAAGATAAGATAATAGTCCTTTATTGTGTCACAAGTGATAAAGTCACATCGTTGCAGCAGTAATGTGGATAGAATATACAATATATACATATAAAAAATTACAATACAAATATATAACAGTAAACAATTTACAACAATTATATACATACATAGAGTATATACAGTACAGAGACGCCAAGAGTGCAGATGCAGAAGCGCCAGAAATGCTGAACCAATCCGAGCAGATTGGGCTTTTTAAAGAGACATAAGGGGAATACAGGTATATTCAGACAGTATGAGAGAAAAATGTGTTTTTTAAAGATGTTCTAATAGAAACCCAACATATGAACTTGAAATGAGCATTATATGGGACCTTTAAATATGTCTATTTTCAATACTGTGGAAACTGTGGAACAATTTAAAAAGTGAAATTAAAACTTCTCAATCACTTTTTATTTTCAAGAAACGTGTAAAAGGGCTATAATTAGAAACATATGATGATGCTATTTAGCAGAAAAAGTGAATTTTTATTTTGTATTCGTTCTGCAAAGGTGACATATGTAAGCGCACCAATTGGATTTTTTTTTATTATCATTATTTGTGAAATGCTGACAAGGGGCAGACATTATAAGTTTATCTTCTTTCTGCTCCCTTTCATTTCTTTTCAGAAGAATGAAATGAAATGAAATGAAATGAAATGGTCAGCTGTCCAGAGACAGACTGGAAACAGGGGGGGGGGGGCGGTGACGTGCAATAACGAGAACTGGCTTGAATCAAGCAGTTTTAGGGTATGCACATTAGGGCTGCCCCTGACCAAGATTTTCTTGGTCGACCAGTGGTCGTCATTTAGAGCGATTAGTTGACTAATCAACTTATATATACCCCACAAGTATAGCCTCAGCGACTGCATAACGCCTCAGCGACTGCATAACATAATTCAACATAATTAATAACCATTATTTTACAAGTGCGCACAGCTGCTCGCTATAAGTCTGCAACCTGTTAATGACACCTGCAAATTATTTCAGATTCTAATTTTGAATGAAAATCCGCAAGGAGACTGTGGGAACATGGGCAGGTAGCTTGGCTAGGCTAACGTTACTTACATGTTTAAGGTGGTAGCCTTTTAGGCCAGCTGCCGGTCACAGATTTTTCGTTAATGCGCACACTGTGTGTGTGTGTGTGTGTGTGTGTGTGTGTGTGTGTGTGTGTGTGTGTGTGTGTGTGTGTGTGTGTGTGTGTGTGTGTGTGTGTGTGTGTGTGTGTGTGTGTGTGTGTGTGTGTGTGTGTGTGTGTGTGTGTGTGTGTGTGTGTGTGTGTGTGTGTGTGTGTGTGTGTGTGTGTGTGTGTGTGTGTGTGTGTCATATGGCCCCATTGTTTTCCTCGGGGAGTGATTTATACGCGGCCGCTGTGTCGCCCGGTGAGCCCTGACTGGGCGTCAGGAGCCACTCCCCTGCTGCTGTAAATGGTTGACCGTGGAGACGGAGGTCTGCCGAGAAGTCTGCCGCCGCGGGCCATCGGCGGCGCTGTTGACGGCCGCTTGACCTCTGACCTCTACAACTGACTCCAAGACTCTCCCAGTGAGCGCAGATTAATCGCTGCTGTCACACAACAAACTGTAGAGCTCCTAAAGCTCCAGTGACTCTTTCACAGCTTTGAATCCCACTGAAACCACAAGTGATGAGATTTACGCTGCCATTATTAACCACTAAATATTTGTTCTGTCTTTCTGTGTAAGGAAAACTAAACAAGTGGTATTTCTGATTTATATAGATTGATTGAGGTGTAAACATCATGAACCATCATTTTTTTAATCGTCTATTAACAAAACATTGTGCAACAGCGAAAAACTTATCAGAAAAACTTTCAAAATGAATTTAATACATGCAACTTAAATACTTTGTGAACATGACAAACATTAAAAAAAGAAGACAAACAGATGAATAAGATTAGAGCCTAGATGAAACGCAAATGGATTTGTCTTTTTTAAGATTATTTATTTGGTCATTTTTTCCAATTGGATAGGACAGACAGGAAATGGGGTCAGGGAGGGAAAGGGGGGAAGACATGCAGCAAAGGGCCGCAAGTCGGAGTCAAACCTGCGGCATGAGGGCGACTGCTCTAACTACTATACCACCGGCCGCCCCGATTTATTGTCATTTTTGAGCAAAACTGACAAAAATGAACTCGATGTGAATATTTACTGAATTTCTTTGTTTCTATAATACAACTGACTCTTGTTCAGACAAAACAAATCATTTGAAGATGTCATCTTTTTATTTTCTGTCATTCAACAGCCAAACGATTAAAAGATGAATCAAGAAAATAACTGGTAATGCAACTGTTATTAGTTGCAGCCCTTTTAATGAAATGTTTTAGAGACTTAATGTGATGATTCACATGACTTTCAAACTATTTTTTAACTATCAGTTAATTCTTCTTATGATATGATTCAACTTTTTTGGTTTTGATTAAAAACATGCAGTTAAATCACAAAGTAAAACCACTAAAAGTGCAGAACAAGAGGTCAAACGGGGAGTCGTTAACTTCATTTAATGTCATAAAACAAAGCCCTCGTTTGTTCCTGTACTTCAAGTAAAAGCTTTTAAAAGTCAAATCAAACTGTAGTTATAAAGAAGTGACCTGAATGAGTGAATAGGAGAAGACCATCTGCCTTTCTTAGGAAATCATTACTACACTAACACATCATGTTAACAAAAGACTGCAGTGCTTTACAGAAGACAAAGGTCACACACACACACAGACACACACAGTAACCTGGGTCCCTCTTAGGAAGACGACACCAACAAAAGACTGCACTGAAGTGAAACGAGGAGAAAGTGAACATGTGATGAAGTGAGTGCGGAGAGGACGTAACTGAAAGTCTGTAGTGTTTGCTTGAATGCCGATGGTGGGCAGCTCGTCCCAAAGGGAGGGATTACAACTTTAAATGCTGACTTCCTTTTGATGAAGTTTGAGGATTTCTGCATGCTAATTAAAGGAGAGTTTCCTTGACCGAAATGTCAATAAATCCCCAAACTACACCGGAAACAGGCTGTCTGCTCTGCTGGAGGAGACTGCTGCTGCTGTTTTCTCCCATAATATTAAAACAAGGTTAAGCTCTAGTTATATGGTAATGAATGGGAACAAATTTTGTTGCAAAATGGCGCAACATTGAAGAGCATGACACCTTTTTGTCTTGCTGTATAATCCTCACACGGTCTGGAGCGGTGAGGGCGTCCAACAAGAGAATGAATGTGTCGACAAACGTGACCTCTGAACCCTCAGTGGAAGACAATAGTAAGAACATGTCGCATTAAAAACTAGTTCTGAGTATTACCCACAACCTCCTAATGCGTATCACGACACAGATGATACACATCACTATATACTTTGATTTACTTTGGGATTTCAGCCTAACTGTGTATTCCCACGCAATGGAGGCGATTAAATCGCCCGGAAAGCGAGTATCGCGTCGCTTGCTCACATTTGTCACATTTTTGATCATCTCTTCAATCCCAGGTAGCAGCCGAAGAGGCTAACTTACTGATGCTAACCCCCAGCTCAGCCTACTCTGCTGTTGTGCTAAATGGAAGTTATGCTAGTAGGTATGCTAACCAGGGATCTGAATGCTTTTAAAAGAACAGAAATGAGATCTCAGAGGAAGTGTGTGGCTCTTAAAGAGCTGTTGTGTTGTAGTGAGATCAGGCCGTCAGTGATTTAACCTCCGTAGCCGTACTGGTGCTGACGGTCTCCTTGATGTACTTAGGACTGCAACAGCGGCATCTTTGGCAATCCATTTGATGTGTCACAGAGAACTTCAATGATTACTAATCTCAACGTTGATTGGCTGTCACGTCACAGCGTCACGCGATGTTGCTTGAAAAGTTCAAGTTTTTCAACTTCAAACACCTCACGATGAGGCGATTGAGGCGATGGACATAATCATCGCTTCATTTCGCCACCCTCATCGTATTGCCGGAAGCAACACATTTTGGGTCATTTACATTGATTTTGAACGGAAGCTTGTCACTAAGACATGCTAAAACCAAGACTTTGTGTAGTTCAGTGTGTGTGTATGGATGTACGCGGTCTGCAGCTATTGTGAGTTTGTGTTCAAAAGTAATGTGGTTCCATTGATATCTTCCGCAGATTGAACTACGGCAGAGGAGTGTTGTAGAGCAGGGTTTTGTCTTTCCCTATTTCAGTGATCATGAACAAGCTGAATGCAGCAGATTTAAACCTGTGATGGAGTGTATTTCAGTGTTAGAAGAGTAGGAGTTTAGCTTCCCTAATAGACCGTTTAGTTTCCATGGTACCTGAAAAAGAAAAAGGAGGTGTTTAGTGCGGTTCCCACTCGGTACCCGCCAGGCACCTCGTTTTTTTTACAGCAGCACTTAACAGATGCTTGTGGGAAGTCACCGGTCATGGTTACGGCTGTTGCTATGCCTCTACGGAGCACCGGGTTTAAACATGTTTGAATAAATGATGAATGAGTGCCTCAGTCCTCTCTGGGAAACAGTACGCACTTGGATAAAGAGTCATGATGGACCCTCAAAAGCATTAGTGAAGTCCAACCTTTTTCTTTCTTTTTTTATAGACCTAACTTTGTGCAGACGTTGAAACAGGAAAGGGACAAATGCAAAATGTTCACACAAAGTTAAAAGAACAAGCTCTTCAACGCCACCAGACTCCATGGACAAAAAGAGCAATTTTACCTCACAGAACACCGGAGGTCCTGAACAACACTCGCCCCTGTCGGTTAGTTTGCTTGTGTTATTGTGTGACTTTGTTGGTTGAGTTAGTTCCTTACCGATGGAGGCAGCGGGGGACCAGAAACTCCTGTGTGCTGTGAGATCAAATGTGTGTTTTTGTCACAGGACTCTGGAGGCTTTGCAGAGTGCAGAGATAACGGCTTCAGTTCTCTGTCAGAAAGGGCTGTCTGATGGCAAATAAAGAGAAAATAGTTGAAATACACTTAAACTGACACTATGGATAAGAACATCATACAACTCGTCATTTAAAAAAATGCCTTTTATCCAGGAATGTTTAATGAATACTATTTGATTTTCATCTGCGTCTTTTATTTGTATTAATAGATTTAATTTGCTATACATATTGTATTAATTTTTATATTCTCTATATTTAGTCCTTTTTGTGTCCTTTAATCTCCCGTTGTTTTACTGCTCAGATCTTCCTGCAGCTACATTTTCTCTTGCGTTCAGTTTCAAAAGCGTATATGTGTGGAATCGAGATATCATGTAGTATATTGTACTTCAAAGACAGAACAGAAGAGGGTTGAGAAAGCATTTCCCCTAATTTCTGGCTCATGAAGTTGGAAACATCAAAGTCTGCGATTATTTCTATTACCTGCTTCTTCCTTTTACTTTTAAATGCTTTTTTCCCCTGTACTTTTTAACTTTATTTTCTAAGTTCACTTCAGGGTCCATTCAAGGATATGTTCTATTATAAATTCTGTTGTTTCCTTTTCCTTCTGTATAATGAGAGTAGGGGTAACGCTGCTGGTTGAGGTGATTTCTCTGCACCATCAGTCAGACAGGCTGCAGTCACATGTGAAATTACTGTGGATGTTTGTAATTTAAGCATCATGTCAAATTATGTCATTTAAGAAGTGAAGTGCGCCTGAGAAGGGATTTTTCAAGAGTTTATTTTAGAAATTGGCTGTGACTTTGTTGCCACAAGGTCTGGCTTTGAAATGTGTGTGTGTGAGTGATCATACTCCTGTTAACCCTTTGATCTCTCAGGACTGTGTGTGTGTGTGTGTGTGTGTGTGTGTGTGTGTGTGTGTGTGTGTGTGTGTGTGTGTGTGTGTGTGTGTGTGTGTGTGTGTGTGTGTGTGTGTGTGTGTGTGTGTGTGTGTGTGTGTGTGTGTGTGTGTGTGTGTGTGTGTGTGTGTGTGTGTGTGTGTGTGTGTGTGTGTGTGTGTGTGTGTGTGTGTGTGTGTGTTAATAGCGTGTGATCCTCCCCATTTGTGTCATTAGTGGTGTGAAACACTGTGATCCTCCCCTCTGGTCCCGCCACCGGCCTCTGACGACACACACACACAATATGATACTTTACTAAACACTTTGTAAAATGTTGTTTCTGTTCTTTCTTTATTCTCCATCAGAAAGCTTCGCCACATGTCTTTCTTGTCACACAATCTACTATTAATTAATGTGTGTGTGTGTGCATGGTTGTGTGTGTGTGTGTCTGTTTAGCCCACAGCAGTTCAGAGCCACCCGTCTCAATGAATGGCTAATCTCTGTTCACAAAACCAGTCACGGCCCCCAAAAATATCTGCCAAGCACGAACCGCAGTGCGCAGCCGGGCGCTAAATGACCCAGAAATCCCATCCATCTGGAGAAATGTCACAGTTCTCAACAAACTGCCACGGATGGGTTAGTGGGTTATTATAAGGATAAAGAAAGTGATGGAAATCCCCTCAAAATGAGGGTGACATTGTTGCTGTAGAGCATGGAGTTCAGATTAAAGTCCCTGAAAACTGGTTTTCCTAATCAGCCTCTGTGACACTAAAGATTGAACCACGCTGGTTATTTAAAGTAACATTGTGTACATTTGGTATTTTTTTCCTAATTTAAGGCCTAATTTCAGACTTTTTTTTTTAATGTTTTGGTGACGTAACAAGAGTGGTGTGTGTGTGTGTGTGTGTGTGTGTGTGTGTGTGTGTGTGTGTGTGTGTGTGTGTGTGTGTGTGTGTGTGTGTGTGTGTGTGTGTGTGTGTGTGTGTGTGTGTGTGTGTGTGTGTGTGTGTGTGTGTGTGTGTGTGTGTGTGTGTGTGTGTGTGTGTGTGTGTGTGTGTGTGTGTGTGTGTGTGTGTGTGTGTGTGTGTGTGTGTGTGTGTGTGTGTACAGACATGTGAGAATGCAAATATCCGATAGATTATTATCATACGCAGTTTACCCTCCCACAGCGCCCCAAATACAGCCCGAATCATCTCAGGTTGAGCCCAATTGTGAAAGAAGATGGTGTTATATCATGTGTCGGCCAACAAAACAAACCTCCGACAGTGAAGACAAAGGGTGACACCAGAGAACATGTCTCACTAGAGAGGTGACGAGATTTGACCAGAAACATCAGAAAAACTCAAAGAACGACAGGAGACTGTTGTTTGTGACCAAATTAAGAACCTGGTCGGTTGGGGCTGTGTAATCAGTGTCATGTCATGCCTCCTGCATGCTCAAACCAGGTGGATGGATGGATTATGGGACCATGGGCCCCTCAGCACAGACTCTTTTGTGGCCGTTTTGTGACTCTGTTTTTTTTTTTTTTTTTTTTTGCACCTACATTATACATTTCTGTGCTTGTTTTATGTGCTTCCCGTATCTGTATGTGCGTGTTTGTGATAGTTTTGTGTCTATTCTCAGGCATTTTGTGTCTCTTTCTGGTCATTTTGTCTCATTTGTTGTCATTTTATGTTTGTCTTTGGTTTTCACCTAAACCAAGCTGAGTCTGTCGCGCACCCTTGTTTTCTCCATGAAGCTCTCACCATCGACTAAAAAGCTGGTCAGAGATCGACTCTTGTCTGTCGCCTCATGCTTGGTCACTTTCTCCTCTTCCTCCGTCAACGGCCTCTTCAGTCCCTGCACCTCTGCCATGATAATCTTTATTATTATTTTGCTTTTCTGTATATGATCTGTGAGCTCAGGCTTTGCTTTTGGTCTCTGTGGTACAAACCTGGCAACCTCACAGTGAAATCAACACCAGTGGACCAACCCTGTCTGCTGCAGGCATTCACTTTACTTTTGGCTATGCAATGTATTCATTAAGTCCCTCTTATTCATTTTTTTCCCACTTTGACTTTTTATTAAATACATTTCCAGGTCAAACAGCAAATTACACCCTAGTTGTATTTAATATGAGGCCACACACACACACACACACACACACACACACACACACACACACACACACACACACACACCAGTGAGGGAGAGACGCACGTCACCGGGGCTGCTGCGGTGGAGCTGTTTCTCTGGTAATCGTAGGGTTGGTGGTACATCCCCTACTACTTCCTCCTCTAATGATCAAATGATGCAGCGTGGTGTGGGAGCTAGGTTTTGTCCCATTAAGGTGATTCGTTCAGCAGTTAGAGGTCAATGTCTGCAAAAAGTCTGAATACATGTGTGAGCACAGGAGTGTGTGTATTTGTGCACACATGGTCATCTATATAATCCTGTCGTGTGTGTGTGTCTGACACAATCAGTTCTTTTGGCTGAATCTGCGTCTCCTCTTGCCAAGCTGCACACCGGACCACAATGCACTGCAGCCTGAATGGACACAACTCTCTCATTTGTCAGAATGTGTGTGTGTGTGTGTGTGTGTGTGTGTGTGTGTGTGTGTGTGTGTGTGTGTGTGTGTGTGTGTGTGTGTGTGTGTGTGTGTGTGTGTGTGTGTGTGTGTGTGTGTGTGTGTGTGTGTGTGTGTGTGTGTGTGTGTGTGTGTGTGTGTGTGTGTGTGTGTGTGTGTGTGTGTGTGTGTGTGTGTGTGTGTGTGTGTGTGTGTGCGTGCGTGCGTGTGCGCATTGTGTGTATTTTGTGTATGTGTACGTTTGTGTCTGAGAAAGTATGAGCAGGCACCACAGTTGCGTGTGTGGGTTTATTGTGATTATGCCTGATTTAATTGTGCTGAAGGAGGGTGTGTGTGTTTCTGTGCGTGTATGTGTGTGTGTGTTTGTGTGCGTGTATGTGTGTGTGTTTCTGTGCGTGTATGTGTGTGTGCGTGCCTCGGAGGATTCAGGCCCCAGCTGGAAAATCGAGTTAGAAGCTCAGATTATTATCATCATTTATTTACATCGGAGCTCATCGCAGAACTAATTTCATTCAACCCCCAGTTTGCAGATTATTCCTCCTCTCCATCTCATCCTTCCTCCTCATCATGTTATTGATTGGATTATCATCAGAATAATGAAATTACTCCCTTTACATTGGTTTGTCTCCGTTTATTGGTGCAGAGCTGAAACACAGAAGCTAAAGTTGATTTTTGAAAAAAAACAAAAAACAAAACAAACAGATGCAATCACCAGCAGGTAAGACTGAAAAAAACAACAAGAGGCTTGTTGGAACTTCTCACCGCGATGCTAACGAGCTAGGCTACAACAGAAGACACAAACACAGCAGTGTAAACAACAAGCCGCACCATTATAAGATCTATAGGATGGGGAGAGTAGTTATATTAATATGAAAATGCCTCTAATGCAGGAAATTAAGTTATTGGGGGAGAGAGAGAACTCTGCAGCAGCTACTGGTTTCATTATGAAATCTCAGTGTAAAAGACTCCAGGGAGCCTCAGTAAGCATTAGAAATGAAAACATTTGTGATACTGAACAAGAGGAAGTGTCAGTTTCTATTCTGGCTCACACTGTTTGGTCCAGTTTATTTGTAATGCAGTTGTGGATGATTTTTAATGAGATTTTTTTTAAAGTTTTCTCACTTCCAGTTAAAGTTAATGTTGCATGTTGAAATGAGTTTTCAGATGTGAAATTGGTGGATATTTCTAAAGTCGGACATACGAGAAGTCTTTTGAATGAATGACAAACACTTTGAGCAAATATCTCACCCAACATGGCAAATAAAACCAAAACTAATTGCGGACAGATGGTTAAATGTGAGCTAAATGCTAACGTCAGCATGCTAACATGCTCACAATAACAATGCTCTACTATGATAAGGATGTTTTAGCAGGTATATAGTGTTCGCCATCAGAGTTTAGATTTGTTGAGGCTCATAAACCAGTACTACCTGTAACAAGTACTGGACAAATTCAAATATTTGACCTGATGGTGGCGCTAGAGAAGTCAAAAGACCATGAAAGCCAGTGGGGCATCTTCTGGGGAACATGAACATTTGTACCAAATTCCAATCCATCCAACAGTTGCTAAGATATTTCATTTATGACCAACACGGCCCTCTGTAGAGCATGCCGCTAGTCTTTGCTTCTTCTTCTTCTCCTCTCTTAACCCATATTGTTCTCTTTAAAGGTCATTTGAGGTTCACTGATGTTCCCTCCTGACCTCTGACCCGGCCTCACTGTTGACCGCTGCGGTTGACCCAAAATAGATTTTTTTGTTTGTTTGTTTAAAGATTTTCTTTTGGGCAGTTTTCAAGCCTTTATTGTATAGGACAGACTGGAAATGGTGAGAGAGAGAGGGGGAGACATGCAGCAAAAGGCCGCAGGTCAGAGTCAAACCCGCGGCCGCTGCTTGAGAACCGTCAGCCTCTTTACATGGGGCGACTGCTCTAACCACTGAGCCACAGGTCGCCCCTGCCGTTGCTGTTCTTCCCATTCGGTGTTTCAGCATTAAAGAAAGATACGTCAATTTTATATCTTTTGATTATCATATTATCACACCTGTAAAAATCACAAAGGAAGGACAAATGTTCCCTGGTTGCCTTGTTTTGTCCGACCAACAGTAATAAAATGTTCAGTTACAACAACATAAAACTGAGGAAAAAGCCTTTTACTTGATAAATGACCATAATATGACGGCATATCAGGGTTAATGTAGTTTAAAATGATTATAGACAGGGACGGGGAGTATTACTGAGAGAAAAAAACTTGAATTTCCAAGATTAAAGTTGTAAAGTTGTAAACCCTGCAAAGTGAAGCGATGTAGCACTATTCTTTGATTTGATTGTATCGTAAATTTACAACTTTAATCTTGGACATTCAGAGTTTTATCTCAGAATATTACACTCCTCTCCTAGCTCCATGATTATTATATTTGACCTAAAATCGCCCTGATAGTTCTTCACACTATAAAGCTTAATTAAATCCAATATTTTCCGTTGATCGTCATATTGATGGGTTGACATTAATCCTTTTCATTGCAGTGAATATGAAATAGTAAACATTTTGATGAGATTTAATCCGATTCTTCCTCTAAAAATGACTTCCTTCCTCCCTTATTTCCTCTTCCCATCCTTTCTTCTTCGACAACTTTCTCCCTCGCTCACGGCCGGGCATTCGGACTGTCGTTGGCGAGATGCGGAATACTGAATTGGAACAGTACCTGCGCTGTGACTCATGACGTTTCAGAAGTCCACCAGAACACAAGTACAGACAAGAACGCGGATTGCGAAACGGCTCTCGCAACCTGCCTCCTTACCACCTCCTCTGTTGTCTTGCCCCCTAAAACTCTCTGCCCCTCTTTTCTTGGTGCCATATTTCATCATTATTTTACTCCCCACCTCTCTGCCTGTTTGCTCATGCCCTCCCTGTGCCCTCCCTCCCCTCCCACTAGTGTCGGGGTCAGGGCCCAGAGGTGCGAGTGCAGTCTAGCACATGTACGGGAGCCCTGAATAGTTCTCTCAGTGGGGAGCGATTCACCGGCCTGGCTGGGATTTTCTATTGAGCTTTGAGAAAGGAAGGGGGGTCGTGTCGGGTGTGAAGATGCCACATTCTCATCCCCCGCCTTCCCCTGGTTAAAGCAGATTAATTAAAAGCTCTCTCTCACTCCCCCCCCCCTCTCCCTCCCTCTCTCTCGCTCTCTCTCTCTTATCAGTGAGAGTTGAGCACTTACTGTAAGCCTCCAGGGAGGGCTCAGCCTGGGCAGGGTGGGGGGAAGGGGGGGTGGACAGCCTCCGGGAACGATGCTAATTCCAGCCAGCGGGACGGCTGCTCAGGAATTACTGCAGATGGTTACGTTCATCGCTGATTATCTCTGTTACTGTCAAGGAAGAGATTGTGCTCACAGACAAAAGTGGGAGTGCCCAGTCAGTCACAGTTCTGGTCTCATTTCACATTCACACCGCCAGTTTCCGGGTAATTTGAGCCGGTCGCCTGAAGCCAAGAGAGACTCAAAGAGCAGCCGCAGTGATCGAAATGAAATCCTCAACCTTTATTTTTTCAACAGTAAATCCTGTAATAAAGAGTGTAATGAATATATAAATATATTGTTGTAATACAGGTTGAAAGAAGCCCTCAAATAATGTCAATATCCAGCTGTGATCTCTATGATAATGGCAAGAGTCAGCAGTAATTGTTGTATTCAGTGACTATTGATATTACAATGATAATTATTATGTTTGTTTTTTGTTTTTTTTTTACTTTTTTTATCCCCTGCCCCCTATAATACCCACCCTAATCCCACTGTTACCAGAGTCTGCCCTCATTTAAAATAAGGGACTGTGTAAAAATGATTCGTTTATTTTCTCTTTGCTCAAAATCCATTTGTTTTTTCATTCAGATATGTCCAGGGGTTGAAAGTTTCATTCTTAGACAAATTAATTTTGTATCCAGAAAAAGAAAACCATAGTCACTCATTATCTCAATCTATATCAATCTGGGACTTGATTGTCAAAATAAATCATGTCATCAGCATACAGCTTTAAAATTAGCATAAAAGTATGTTGAAAACACAACTATTAATAGTGTTGCAAACATAAAGAATTACAAAATTTACTTTATTTTCTCACCTATCAGGTGGCCATTTGTTTTGCAAGGTTGGTGTGAATGTCAGATTGTAAATGACAGAAGTTGTTGGATTCCGTCCACTTAATGCTGAAGTCAGGAAGGTGTTTGACCACCAGACAAGCATTTCTGATGAAGTACGCTGGTGCCTTTTTTATTCTAAGAGCAGAGTCTGATCCTGGTCTGTCTTAGAGAAAAAAATTAAGAGAATAGATACATTTTCCAGAGTCAAATCTAAAAGGATCAATATCAATAACAGTACTGACCTAATCAACATAATCACTTCCATTCATGCTCTTCTTTTCAAAGACTGCTCTCCACTACTTGAAAAATCCATGTCATTACATTCATTATTATGGGATTTTATTGTTGACACAATAGGGATGAAGGATTTCATTAAGATTACAAGCCTCAGTGTTTCACTGTCATCAAGTCTTGTACCCGGTGTCTGGCTTCAGGCCACAAGCTCAAAAACAAGGAAATGGAAATAAAAGGACAAGAAACCGGTGTGAATGAGAACAGAGGTGAACAATGACGTGTCATCTGAGCTGTCTGCACAGTGAAAGATTTTATTGTCTTCTAATGTCTGTAACATAATGTGTGAAATGAATATTATTATAACATCTACACATTAAATTGTGTTTGCTGGTATTTCAGACTGTACTCATGTATGTACTCTGAGACAATGGGCCCTGGGCACAGACATGTAAGAAGCCCCCCACTCTGTCTACGTAGGAGAAAGACACCCTAACTCAAAGTTTTGTGGTCATTTTGTTTCTCTTTGGTTATTTTGTTTCTCTAATTTTACATCCAATTTTAGTTGTTTTGTGTGTCTTTGTAATTGTTTTGCATCTATTTTTAGTTGTTTTGCTTCTTTCCGTGGTGGTTTTACATTTATTTTTTTAATCATTTAGCATCTCTTTGTGGTAGTTTTGCATCCCTATAGTCATTTTTTGTCCCTTTGTTGTCATTTTTGGTCATTATGTGTATACTGATCATTTAGTATCTCTTTGTGATCATTTTGTGTGATGGGGGTGGGGCTTTTTTTGAGTCAGGGCCCCTGGGCCTGTGCTCGGTAGACCCGTCCACTTAAAAGGGAAATGAAGGAAACAAATTTCAATGTGAAGAACATGTTAAATGTAAACTTTAAGACTGTGTTGATGGTGTGTTGTCGTTTGTGTTGCAGGTTGCAGCCGTTCATCACCGGACAGCCCAGCAAGAAGCTCGCTGTGGAGCAGGTGAGCTGCCGTCCATATTCACCACATCTGCTTTTAGTCTCCGTCTGCTCACTCGCCCTCTTCCCTCTCGCTCTTCATCCTCTTGCACTTCACAGACGTGCACACACAAACGTGCACGGATACTCAGTCACCAAGTCAATCACTCTGACGGATAACTCCCCACTTCGCTTTTCCTCTCGAAACTCATCTATTTACTCAGGGTGTTATCTTCTCTGCCTCCCTCTCTTTCTCTCACACACACACACACGCGCACACACACTTGTTTGGTCCTCCAGCCCAGTTTAAACTGGTTTGGTCCAGCTTGGTAACGTTACATTCACTAGTTTTTTTCACACACACTTGAGCAGAAAGGCCCGGATGATTCTCTCCAACATGTTGGAACATATTCAGTGTTGGACCCTTTGCACTCACTTTTAGACGCCACACTTTGCAAACTAAATATCCATCTTCTCCAAAACCTCCCTGCTCATTTTTGACACACACTAAACATTTAAGAAGCTTTTTAGGTGGATATAAGGCTGAATGTGTGTTCCTGCTGACGCTCTTCTCAGCACACACAAAACCAAACCGGACCACACACACACTTGTTACGTGACTCGCAGGGTTGATTTTCACAGGGCAACAATGCAGGAATCAGGTTACCATAGATATTGTAGCTTATCATAGCTAGTGCTCACCAGAGAGAATGTCATCTCTGATTGGCTGTTGTGACACAGTGTTGTGCAAATTCGCCTGGAAAGTTCAATATTTTCAACTTGTGCGATGAGACCATGGACGTGACATTGCGTGTCGCCTTACTTGAATTTGCACGTTATCGCTTCTGTACATTGACTTTGTAAGAAATCATGTCGCACCAAAACTCAGCCATTGCTTCCGGCAATGGCTGCATTGTGGTGTGGTTTCATAAAATCTATTAATCCTGACATCCCTGTTTGGAAGTTTGGAAATACAGAAGCATTTACTGCGGAATAAATGAACAGTGGAGCAGGTCAGAAAACAAACAGAAACATTATAACACTTACACAACAGTTTTTTGGGCATTATGAAGACCCTCGTAAAATTGTCAGCTGTGCAGTGCACAGTATACATACAGGAGGCTATTTAAACTGTTTTCGATCGTTATTATGTTTTAATATGTATTATTATTATTATTACTGCTAGCAATAGTCTCTATAGTAAACTCACCGACTCATAAAGGGCAAGCGTCAATTCCAGCAAAAACTTAACTTAAAACGTAGGCCTTATTATATGTACTGGTTCTCTGTCTTTCTTTGGTTTTTTTGTGCTATTAGAATGTCTCTAATTTGGTAAACACTGCTAATACCCTGGCACAGAGGATATTATATTTGCACAGAAGTATACTATAAATAACATACAGTACAGTATAAATTATAAATAATACTTATTAGATACATTCATTGTTGGTTTGGGTCTTTGTTGACAAAAAAAAACAAGTACTGTATAATCATTTCTAAAGGGATCCAAATGCGGAGGCTTCCCTTCTCTACCTAAATGAAGTTGTGACTGTAACAGACCTGGAGACTGAAGCTGTAATTCCCCGTCAGTCTCTCCTGGTCGACCATCAGAATCTAATTGCTGATTGCTAAGATCTCCTGCAGAGTGGACGGGGGGATAAATCAAAGTGCGATTGGGCTGTGTGAGAGGTGAACCTCGCCTCGTCTTTGTTTGCCCTTTCCATTATTACTCCTCCTCTGCTCCCTTTTCTCCCTCCAGGGCATTCAAGGCTCCTTAAAAAACTCTGACAGGGTCTTAAAATAAATACGGCCTTAAAAACTTAGACATAAAAATGTCTTAAACAGCAAATTTAGAGGTCTTTATTTGCCTGCAGTGATGAGCTTCTGTTGGCTCGTCGTCAGCTCTGAGATGAACCTAGAAAGAAGAGAGTATGTGTCCTATCTGCTGTTAGACTTCATGTCTTTGAACAGGATGTCCTCATTCTGCACATTTATAGCTGCAGATACAGGACACTTTTCCTAACCTTGTTTCTTAATTTGATTTTAAATTGGGGCCAAATTCACTCAGGTAGCTTTACATCTTCTTCAAAGTGTTAAACGTGGCTTTCTAGACTTCATATACAGTCTGTACTTTTTTTTTTTACTTTCTCCATATCTCATTTTACACATTCCTGACTTTTTTTTCCCTTCCTGCTTCACACTGTTGCTGATCTCTTATTTCTAATGATTTACTTCTCTCTCCCTCTGTTCACCAGTTCTGTCGTGTTCCTCTTCATCACAGAGTTAATTCGGGAATCCGGTGTTTGGGAAGTTGGAAGATGAGTCATAGACGTGGCTGACAGTCGGAGCTCTCATTGACGTAAAAGAAAAGATTAACGTCTATTGTCAAAGAAGCCAAAGTTATAAGCATGTGAACATTAAAACTGAAGGGAACAATTCGACTCCCGAGTTGCATTTCAGTAAGTGAAGCTAAATTTAACTTTGTAGAAACCTTATAAACATCTAAACCAATAGATGACTGGTGTAAGATTCAATGCTGCTCTCTTGAACTAGGACGTCGACTACTTGCCCCTTAAAGAACGACAGATTGTTGGTCAGTGAAATTTCTGTAACATTGTACTGAGCTCACATACTGTAGCGTACCTGCATACAGGGTGATACTGAATCAGTGCATTCAAATAAATATTTTAACTTTATTACTATTGTAATGTGTTGAATAGAAGTTTTGCAGTGCGGGGAGCAGTAGCTTTTTATCGTGCATGTACTATAACCAGACTGTATAAAAAATGGACGTAGCATTCCCGCCAGGGTCCGTTCTCTCAACTTGATCCAATCGTTCTCGCCTACGGTAGTCGCCATCTTGTCAGTCAGAGAACTGCAGTTTTTGGCACTTCTGTATTGGATCAACGAGGAAGTTGCTGTGACAGGGGCTTGACTATAACAGAGTGTAACGCAGAAACTGCAGCCATATTTTGCAAAATGTATCAAACTTTCAAGTTTCAACTTGAAGTAACTGATTCTGTGAAAAGAATTGGTCCGCACATCACTACAAAACAAACCCAGAAATGTATCTTCTCATCAGTTGCTTTAACTTTTCCATTGTAACAGCAGCTGAGGCTCATGGGTTTAGAAGTTGTTGTTTTTTAGAGCCATCGGTTCTTAGTGAAATACATTTCATGGATCAGAGGCTTTTGGAGTCTAAGTTTATTGCTGGAGCTGCCAACTCAAGATGTAATAAATATGGACATAGTCTCTCTGGTGTCACCTGTAGTTTTCTGAAATGTGAAGTATAATGTGGGCGGCTCCGGTCGCAACCATCTTGGCAGTGCCTGGCTCCGCTGCTTCCAGCTCCCAGGAGAAGCAGGGAAGGAGTGGAGGCGGGCGAACCAAACCTACAATCTAGCCAACTGTCACTCGAAGCTGCACCCCCTTAATTACGCAGCGCTTTAAGCTTTTATCTAATTTAACGGGAAGGTTGTATAGAAAGTCAGTCCCAGTACATTTGTCATGAATGGGGAAACCAGCTCCAGATACCAAAACCTTTTTTTGTACCAGGCTTTAAACCAGCTGTTTACCAGATGTTTATTCCAGCATTTTAATATTGGGCTCTATGGGAATTGACTCACTTTTGGAGCCAGCCACAAGTGGACATTCGAGGAACTGCAGTTTGTGGCACTTTCAGGTTGGCTTCATTTGAAAGTTCAGGATCACAAAAAGGAAACTTTACAGTGGGAAAAAACTTCTTCTCTTTTCCATCCTTCCACTTTATGCTTCATTCCCTCATGTCCTCCTCATCTTTTCTCGTTAATGTTTCGCTCTACTGCTGTTCTCTCTTTCTCAGCATTCCTTCCCATCCCCTTCTCCTCCTCCTCCTCCTCCTCCCCTCTGTCTCCCTCACAATCATGTGCCGTTGGCAGCTCTAAATGGAGGAGCTGGGGGAGCTCAGGCTCTGTCAACCAGGAAGAAAACATTGCCACGAGGGGCCGGGTCAACAAGGCTTGTTACTTAGCAACCCCTTCACCTCCCCTGGGAACTGGAAGCAAAGGCCGTCGCCATTGGCTGAGGCTGCTCCTCGCTCGCGGCTCCTGTTATGTAATGTTGCAGGGACAGGCCCAGATTGAAAAGAGATGTTTGTGCTCTGGGTGTGGCTTGCCAGGCTCGTTCAGTTGGGCGCTTTACAACAAACTGATTTCCTTCACCCTCTTCAGTGACCCAGCAATTAGTCTGTACATTTTTTAAACAAGCCGAGGGAGGAAACGATCACTTTACAAGACAGGAGGAGGAACAGGTTGATTTCTGCCAATGGAAAGTGGCCCAGCTGTTCTCTGCGCCCTTCGTCTTCTTCTGCTACTCCCTTGAACCACATTCAGACTGGTGGAGGGAGTCGACAGCTCAGTGTGAGACGTGGAGATTTTTTGAGCAGCTTAGAGTCTGAAAGGGGTGGTGAGGTCATGGGAGAGGGGCTTTGAACTACAGACAGTCGTTCTGGCATTGCAGCTGTAGTCTGCTTATGCAAGCAATAGTCTTGGCAATTGATGGCTGAGTCTATTTGAAGTTTGGGTTCTCAGAGAAGCTGTCAGGCCTGGCTGGCCGGTGGTGGACCACATGACGTGCAGTGTTTTCAGCTTGTTCTGTACGAACGCAGTGAACTTCTCGCTCACCCCGATAAAGTCGAGAGGCAGAGGGCTGAACGAGCTATGCTTGTTCATCACTTCGTCTAAAAACAAGACAAGATGTAGATGCACAAAATGAGAATTAGTCTGCTCACATCAGGGTGGGAACAAGAAAGCTGAATTAGAGCTATCAAAGTTATCAAAGAATTGCATATCTTACACAATCAATAACAACATTATTTATTAGTTACAAGATTATAAAGTGCTTCATAAATAAAACAAAAATAATGCACCCTCATTACAAGAAACAAATCAAACAAATCACATCAAATATACACAAAAAAAGTTAGTACAAAACAAGCGATTGTATTTCACAGGGCAACAATGCAGGAATCAGAACACCGTATATATCATCATCATTCTTTATTATGTCATTTTACAGAGTAAAAATTACGTGCAAGATATGAATTAATAGTCCCAATTTATATTGCTGTATGATAGTTTACATTTTCATTAAGGATTTAGGCAGTTAATAGAAATGTTTTGCATCCCTGTCATAGAAACTGCTTTAATGCTGATTAGTCCACTGAGAACATTAATGATGCTAATCATGACCAACAACTGCCAACAACACATGCTGCTGGTGATTTATTTGTGGAAAAAGTCATTATGTACAACAGGGGCATGATTAAATTAACTTTCAGTTTTTCTCTAATTTATACTTCCTGGTTGTCACGCCATTTAAAACACTTGGAGACATGCATTAATCCAGACTGTGGTTTGCTCTCAGTTTATTTAGCTCTGCTGGTTGTGCCACACATGAGTAACTGCAGGGTATCAGATGTCGACATCCTCACGTCCATAAAACCCTCTGAGCAGTTGTTTCCTGTAGGTTCGAGTTCCCTTCTCACTCCTAACGAGCAGTTTACTCGTTAAAGCACTGAGACTCAGGCAGCTACACAGACTGTAAAAAATAATGGGCGTAGCTTCTGTAAAGCATTCTCTCTAATGTCCAGCAGGGGGCGACTCCATTGGCTCCAAAAATTTCTGATTCATAGACTGTATAAAAAATGGACGTAGCCTCTCTGTCAAGGTCTGTTCTCTCAACTTAATCCAATCGTCCTCACCTACGGGAGTCTCCATCTTGTCAGACTTTGACTCCTCCTCATTTCCTCTTACCAAAAAAGGGCATTGATGTGACGTTGGGAGGAGGGAGATACGTCCATCTGGATGATATTTACAGAATTAGCGACATTAGCATCACCTCCCGGTAGCTAGGCTAACGGCACACGTTACTAGATAAACGGGGTGTCAATGCTGAGATTTTTTCCCGGGACTGTCCTGTTTCTAGCGGAGATTACACCGGCTCCAGGCGTCAAGTACAGGCAGCATTTATGATCGCTGATTTAAACTGATATTCAACAAAGTACCATGCTCATAGACTGTAAAACACCGACCCTCACAGCCTGAATTCTCCCATTGCTCCAGATTAGCATTTAGTGTATGTCAGTAGGCTATATTGCAAGTCATGGTGCAAGTGCGGCTATTTTATTAGCATAATGTTAACTCGTTGTGTTCCTCAACCATCTGTTGGCACAGTCGATCAAAGAGCAAACCATCTTATCACTTATGGAAACACCACCATGAATGACCGCTGTCGAGATGACAGCAACAAGCCTCCGAGGAGAAGTGAGGGCCAGAGGCTAGCTGTCACTCAAGAAGCCATGTTAGAAGCTCTAAATAGTCATAAACTTTAACCTTCAATAAAATAAAACTAGCCTGGTACAAAATATTCACCCCCCTCAGTGTTGTCATGGAGATATGAGCTAAACATACAGACTGGAATGTTTTTTTGTACCAGGCCTTAAACAGGTTTTATTATGCTGTGAAAACGGCGTGAATAACATGGGGGTCAATGAGAAACTGCTCTATTGTGCAAACTGCTCCTAGTGGACACTCGGAGAACTGCAGTTTTTGATACTTCCTTATCGGAAGAAGATTTTCTGAGACATTTGAATTAACATGTGCTTTTTATTATCAACAGATGACTACATTTTATCATATCTTGATAATTGATTTAATCACCATACGATTCCATTAAAGAACTATAAATGATATCAAATCATCGCCTAGTCCTAGTCCCAAACTCTAGTTTAATGTCTTCTTCAATATAGCGTGATGTTCATTTAGTAAATTATGGTCCCATTGAGAGTCAAATAGACCATAAAGCAGGGGATGCTTTAGGGCGGGGCTTCACAGCCACCTGTCAATCAGGATAGAGGTTAAGTTTAGTGATAAATACCCACGGCTCTGTGACATTAAGATAATCACAAACTTGTTTTTAGAGTGTTGTCTGCGTTATCTTTTCAGGACTATGACCCTCTCACAGCAGTGGTTAACCAAGCTAGCAAGCTAACGCCAGCCACCAGCCTTTTGATGTTGTCCGGGCAAAATAATCCAGAATAATCTTTTATCAAGTTGTAATTCAAGTGTTCTGAAAGAAAACTAGACTTCTGCCGTCTGGGAGGCTTTGACCTATCACAGGTCATTTCAGAAAGGGAGGGCATTCCTATTGGCTCAGGATAGACAAGAAGAGTCATCACTCTACTTCAAATTCTGGCTTTTTCTTTTTTTCTTTTTACCTACTGCAACTTTTAAACGGCTCCACTGCACTGACCGCTCAATCTCTGGCAAAAGTTCACTGGAGGATTCACATCAGTTAGCCGTAAATTGGTAAAGGTTTCCCTCTGTAGCGTTTAGCTTAATGCATTGAAACGTCACTTGCATAGCACCCCCTGTGCCCTCTGGTCACTTCTGAAAATACCAAAATACCAAGATGAAGGTACAAATGTCAAACAAATGGCTTCAAAACATTGGTTCACAAACCAATGGGTGACGTCACAGTGGCTACATGCATTGTTTTTTGCAGTCTATGGTCAGCTAACATTATAAATACTCCAGAGTTTGAGTATAACATGTAGCTCAGTGTTTATAGTGCAACATTATCTCTGTATAATAAACCATACAACAGTAATGTCTAATAACAGCACTAAAACAACTTGCTGGTCCTTCACCATAGCTTTATCTGTTCTCACAGACCCTTCGCCCTGACCCATTTAACAGCTCTCACCTCCTAATTAGTCTGGAGCACTGTGTTTACGCTGTTATGTGGCTGTTTTATTTATTTATTTGTTATGTTTTTGAATTGTTTCCTGTGTTCACCAGTAGTTAATGAGGCGTCCAGCTCCTGTGATGAGGAGCCTGGTGAGGGTTAGAGTCAGCAGGGATCCACTGAGGAGAAAGGAAAGGACAAAAGAGAAGGCGAAAAAAAAAGGGAAGCATCTTATGCTTTTGATATTTTTCATTCTATGATCGTAAAATCTAGTGCTATAAAAAAAAGCAGAAGTGCAGAAAACTGTGAAAAAATTAGTCGGAGTCAGAGCCAAAACGAGAAGGAACAAAGGATGAAGTGAGGAAGGATGTAGAGTGGAATAAAAGAAGTGAAAAGAACGGTGGGAGGAAGGGAAGGAGGCACATTGGAGAGAGAAAAGGAAGGGCCCCAGCAGGGACTCCAACAAGCTGTTGCTGAGGAGAACAGAAATATCTCTCCGCCACACTGTGGACCCTCCACCTGCGTCTCCTCCAGCTTTATAATTAGCCCCGGCTGAAAGAGAAGCGATAACATGCAGGTTTCCTTTTTAGTCGCTGTGGAAGACGATGGATTGCCTCGGCAAAAAAAAAGAACATTTGTTTCATTGCAAAGCTGAGAAATCTTCAGCATTTAGACAAAAAGTTGTTTTAGATATTTTATTAGTTCCTCTAGCTCTAGGCAGGTAAGAAATGAAATCCTGGACACCGTGTAGGGTTGGTTTGTCTTCTCTGTATCTGTACAGTTCATCACTAAGCAAAATAAATACAGCCAGACTGAAGTAGGGAATGACATCAGGTGTATATGAGTGTTTTCCGAGGGGAAATTTCCTTTGTCCTACAGCGGCACGGTTGAATCAGTCTCATCAAGTGTTGTTGGAATTGATATGGTGCCACTGCAGTGGAGCCATATTGGTATTGTATATGGTGTTTGTACTTACCGTGGATATGTGCAGTAGTCATTTCTGATTGGCTTGCAGGTAGGGCTGCAACTAACAAATATTTTCCTCATCGATTTATCTGCCGATTATTTTTTCCAGTTTGTCAAAGTCCAAGGTGATGTCTTTAAATGTCTTGTTTTGTCATTCCATTACTTAAAGATATTCACTTTCATATGGTGTACAACGTAGAGAAACAGGAAATCAACATATTTAAGAGGCTGAAAACAGCATTTTCTGCCATTTATGCATTAAAAGTTACTTTGCTGATCAATTTTCTGTCGATGGACTAATTGATTAGTCGACAGATCAACTGGCAGGTGTCTGTTATAGTCATGTAACCACAGCTGAAGTGATTTAGATTGACATGAAAGACTCAAAATGTTATATTCATTTAGTTTTTAAACACTCAAAGACACAAAGAAACAAAAAACTCTTTACCTGAAATGTCATGAACACATTTTGACCGACAGTACTTTAAAAAAGTTATTGATTGTGTAAGAAGATGCCATTCTTTGATAACTTTGATAGCTGTATTTCAGCTTCCTTGTTCTCACCCTGATGTGAGCAGAATAATTCTCATTTTGTGTATCTACATCTTGTCTTGTTTTTAGACAAAGTGATGAACAAGCAGAGCTCGTTCAGCCCTCTGCCTCTCGACTTTATCGGGGTGACCGACACATTTTTCTCTATGGTTTTTCTGTGTAATATGGGACTAATAGTAATACCTGTTTAAGTGACTGTTTTTAGTGTTCATTTGGTGGAACTGCTGTTCTTTCTGTAGGAAAATGTACTAAAATATGAAATGGAACATTAATACTTGCAGTTTAACTCTGACATTTGTTTAATCTTCGTTCCCTCGCTGGGAAACGGTCCCCTCGCCAACCTCTACTGACTTTTTTATTACACCAGTTGTTTATTTTCTCTCACTGCTGCCAACATTGTCCTCCTGGTTCAGGCAGCTTGTTTTCTGGTGAAAAAACCTGCTCTATTTTTGTTTCCAAGGATGCAACTGGAAAGACTCTCCTGGGCACAGACAGTTTGAATCACCCGCGTTTGCCCACAGTGCGGGAAAAGTCGTCACATTCATGCAAATGCAACAAAAAAGGGCACTCTAATTATATTTTTGCCTCACTCTCACCTCTTCATTTTTAATTTCACTCTTTCTATGCCTCTGAAGGGTATTTTCCCCCCCTGGAGGCTCTGGGGGCACTGTTAACTTAAGGATTCAGCCTTTGCAAATTTTCAAAGGTAGAATCCTAAATTAAACAATGATGTAATGTAAGATAATAAAGCTGTTTTCGGTCATACTGTATATGGGGGGGCCCTGCAGCAGATGAAATCTCTCCTCACTCCACCTGCTCACTATCACTCCCGTACTACTGTTTATTATTATTTTCTATCATTTTTAAAGGAAGTGGGGCACATGAGATCAGATCTAGCTTAGATTTCCCCCGAGGGAAACTCTGCGTGTCACGCAGAGGAAAATATTAAAAATACTCACGACCCAAACAATATTTCCTGTTTGCCTAGATTGCCAACTCCAACCCCCTGCCGGTGCCCGTGGGAGCCCCCGCCAGCGGATCGGCGGTGGTGGTGGAGAGTGGGCCGGTCGTCTATGATGATGCGGCTGAAGAGGAAGAGGAGGAGGAAGAGGAGGCTTGTGTCAGCGCCATGGAGCTGCTGGGCGGCAACGGTCAGTTTATAAAGTTTGGTTGGTTTTGTTGTCATACATTGAAAGTTATTTTGGTCAGTAATTACACAAACAGGACAGCAGAGAAGAATACAACACAGTAACATAACGGACATGTGCATTTCTTTTTTAACAATTTACATCTGACATCTAAAAGGAACATTTAACTTCATTTAAAAATATACCCCACCCCTCTTATTATACTTTTTTGTATCTTTTTTACTTTCATCATAAAGTACATATACGTATATGTCCGAAATACAATGATATATTGACAGTCCAAAAAGCCCAGATCTTGGTATCTTTTCTTTAATTTAGTAAAACAAATGTGAATTCAGATTGAGATTAATTTCATTATTATCTTTTGATTGAGCCATTACATATTCCCAAAGCCCTAAATGTGGAAGCTTACAATACAAGACAATAGAAAATAAAAAACGAGTGTGAAAGTGGAGTATGTATAAATAAGTAAACTGTTAATGTAAATTATAAAAATGTAATTGGCTCTAGAAGCTGCAATCCCTCTCACTGGAGGAGCAGATACCTACAAATGTTTTACTGGTATTTTACTGGTAAATTGGCAGGAATTCAATAATAATCAGTTACTAAAATAGCTTTGGATCAAATTTTCTGTTTAAAAAGGAACCTAAAGGAGACAGAATGAGGAAGATGGCTGCACAACAGTCAAGAAATATGAATTCTTGACTTGAGAGTCTTTAATTTCACGTGCTGAGAGTGATCATTTGACATGATTTGAATGGAGTTGACAGAAGCAGTGGCAGGCTGAGTGTCTGGACTGTGAAATACTTTGAATGACTCTTTTAATGAATGGGCCTCTGTGGGTCACTGCTCTGTTTGGGCTCAGACTGCAGCTATGTTTTAATGAGCCCTCGCTCTAGATGAAATTTCTTCATTTTACGTCTCTGGCTGTGAAACTTTAAGGTCCCTGACTCCGCCACAATAAAAAGTCCTGAGCTACTTAATTGATTCCTGTAGGGAAACTGTGTTTGTGCTCCCGCCCCCCTCCACAGCGAGGTCAAAGGTCAGGGTCGGCCTCAGAGCTGCACCTCTGGAGCCCGAGGACAGCTGAGCGGGACTGTCGACACTGGAGATTAAACCAGTCAGATGATGGATTATTCCTCCTGCAGAGAGCAAATGACACTTTGTCACATTGTTCGACTCTGACCTCTTCGTGAAGTCACACGTCACAGAGCGTCTCTGTGGACTGGTTGTTTTTGTGGAAAATCTGTGGAAACTGAGCACGTTAACTTTTCTCCAGCAGCACCTTGTTTCAAGCACATACAGTTCCACTCTGTCACACATTAAAAATCTGAGTTTTTAGCCATTAAAGCATCTCTTGCAGGAACGTATTGCAGTGAAATGCAACATACAGAACAGCAGTAATGTTAATAATAATAATAATAAAAAATAAGGTTGTCACAATTTTCCATTTTAAAAAGGAAATCGATTGACCTTCCAATAAATAAAAAGCAGTGCCGACGATCCTCCCAGTGTTTTTACGCTTCCACACAGGCGACAGGTTATGTTTTCGGCTTGTCTGTGACGTTGTAGTTTTTCCACTTACTGAATAAAAAAGCAAAAACGTAAACTTCTGATGAATGTGTAAAGGCTCATTTGTGCTCCCATTTCGTGTGTAAATAGAGACATAAGTTATCAGCGTTCAAAAACGTCACTGCCCTCATGCTTTTGTCCTTTATGTTGGAATGGACGTTGCGCAAAAACATCCTCCAGAGGGCGTTGCTCAGATTCAAAAGTTACTCCAATAAAGTTTTTTTTTTAAAAAAGCTTATGACAACAACAAACATGGCGACGGCGGAGGAGATAACAATCCTGCGTCTGTTGGGAAGGAGGAAAAATAGCAGGCAGAGTTGTAGACGCCGGTGGTCTGAGACACTAAAGACATCCCGGAGTGTGGACGGAGAATTCCACACATTGGTTTTACAGATGAGAGAAATTGACAACGAACGTCTCTTTCAGTATTTCAGGATGTCTGTTGGGGCTTTTAATGACTTGCTCGCTCCTGCTATTCACGCCACTTTTTCTGTACAATGCCCTCATGATTTCTGGTGGTACTGCAGCCTTTGGTCCGTATCTTTTCTTTGTATAGGTACGCATCCACAAGCTTGCAGGATACGTGCAGCAATACGGACAAAATGTACAGAAGGCTCCGTCCATATCAGTATGTGTATCTTACGTAGAGCATAAATGAGCCTTAAAACACTTACTGTATTAAAATGTTACTTGAATCATGTAGACCAGAAACAATGTTCAGCTCCATCATGCGACAACAGGCATGTTCTGCAGAGACCACCATGAACATGATTGTAGTTGTCACTCAAACATCTCCATAGAAAAGAGTGAAACAGACTTGAAGCCCGATTCTGCGGTCTCTCTCCCTTGCAGACTTGACGTGATGACAGTGAACACGTCACAGTACATAAGACTGAAGTCTGCAAGTCAGACTGTGGACATTTGGAAGTACCCTTCTGTCATGCAGTGGCTCTTCTTTGTGCCAACAGCGTCAGTGCTGAAAACCAAATCAAACCGTGGATTTTGAGCATCGTGACAACCCTATTATTATTATTATTATTATTATTATTATTATTATTATTTTTATGATATCATATTAAAACTCGTGTCTAACCTCTCCCTCTGTGTCTCTCACCCTGCAGATTATGGCAGTGATGGAGATTACGACGATTGATTCTAGCGGTGGTCTCCCCTGGGACACCATCCACTAGCTAACTAGTACGGACAATTTTTGAATCCTGTGTATCAGATGTTTACTACCAAGAACACAATAAAGGCTGCAGCTACAAACGGGAGCTGCGATGCCAGGAAGAACGAGGTATTCCCATCAGGAACGAAATGTGGGACTCGTGTGCAAGAAAACAAAAGCTCCTTGGCCCATTTTTTGGCATCCAAACTGGTCTGATGGGAGGGCTAAACATATATTTATAGTGTGGGTCACAGGCCGGCTGAAGTGGGAATACTGCTGAATCAAATGTAGGGAATGTTCCAGTAAAAATTGGATTGTTGATTTGCAGATCAGAAGACATTTACATTCAACGTTTAGACAAGGTCCCATTTAAATCTCATTTCAGAAGCATTTAAATGACTATATTTTAATGTTGCAAGGACCTGCTTCACACTGACATTTAAATGCTGCTGAAACAATAGAGTAATGTCGACATCTTAAAAAAAATAAATCTTTTTTTTTAACTAAATTTAGCTCGTCATTAAAGGGAAACTTTGGGATTTTTCAACCTGGACCCTATTTTCCCATATTTTTGGCCTTTACACACCAGGGTCGCTTTTTTTCATGCAATCAGTTTTCAGGTTAAAATATTTTACTTTCACAGATTTCAAAGTGATTTTCTCTCCCTGAGTTTTCGCATCAGGAAATGAAAGCATATGGATTAAACGACAGTGAAGCTTAGTAGTCCGATTCAAGACGGAAAACTTTATTCCTTTCAACCTTGACAAAATAGGCGCACACCAGATCCACTCCTCTTGTTCTTACCTTTCACAATAAAAGCCCTAGACCATGTAACTGATGAGCTAATCTGGTCATTTAATCACCCCCCCGATTCTTTAAATTAGTCCCGTATTGAGTGAGAGTGCTGTGCAGAGTGCAGCCATATTTTAATGTATGTGCATTGAAAGTGCTTGTGTCTGCCACTGATGGGCTCAGATTGTTATTATAAATGTCTGAATACAAATGATAAAACATTTTTCTTTATATTTTGTTGGATCCAATCTGCTTGTTATTGTGTCCAACCAAGTCTCGCCCACGGAGAAGTCTCATTCTTAAATCTGCCGTGGCCTCTGTCACATTGTTGAGATAAGTTAAACAACAAGTCTTTTAGATAACATGATGCTACGCTTCCTATACTCCAACACAACAAACTCTTCCCAACACTCCTCTCTTCAACTCTTGACAGTATCCACCGTTGTCTAAAGGTACGTTCCAGAGAACAAGCTTTCTCTTGAGTGAGACACAGAAACAAGCAGACTAGATCACGTGAAAGGTGAAGAAAAACGTTTTAATTGATCCTTTCCATAGACAGGATACAGGTTGAAAATCCCAAGTTTTCCCTTTAAGCTTTTGTCCTGCAAACACCAACTCAGTTTACTGTGAAACATTTTAACTGGTCTTGATCAAAAGGTTTCCACTGAGGTTTAACGTACGTAGTGAAAAAGAAAAGTTGAACAAAATGCAAAACGTATTATCCTTGAAGTTGCACTTTGAATTCACACTTGAGTACTTCTACAAAGTACTTCCAGATCACTGACTCTGCTCAAAGCTAGTATTCTTCCCTGTGTCTCAACAGAAACAAGCATCTAACTATCAGGTAGCGCGAGATCAATCATCATCTGTTGGTTGATGTTCAAACAACCTCCCTGCTCAGATCAATATTTCTTAATGCCTTAGGTGATTAGTGGACCGACACACGCCGTCTGCTCTGCTTAATCACAGTATAACAATGATGTTGCCTTTTGAACAGTTGAAACAATCGCAGATTGGGTGCCAAAGTTTGCTGAGATGTTATTAAATCCAAAAGTAGTTCGATTTTAATTAGGTTAGCATTAGTTTGATTGGTCTTTAGGTTGCTATTGATTTGAGTTTTGGGGCTTTTCCTTTATTGTTTTTTGATGGAACTGTTTCTCTGTGATTCATTTATGAGATTGTGTCATTTGATTTATGTTAAATATTTTTCAGGATGTCCCAGAAGAGTCGGGATGTAAATACAGTCTCTGCAATAATATATTTTCCAAATGTCTCTCGATGACAGAATAGATCTATTTTGTATTTAAGCTTTTATGATTTTGTGTTGGAAGATGATGAAACAGATCGAGGCCTTTTCACTGTACAACAGTATTAAATGAGGCGTGCTGGTTAACCTCCACTGCCTCTGTGTTGCTGCTACAAGTCATTATGTTACATCTGCATATTGTTGTGTGCATTTGCTGCTACAGTAAAGATTTCACTACATGGGAAACACATTTGGTTGTTTTTTTTGTGTGTTTGAGTACTATTTCTGATTATCTCAGTTGATTATTTTGCTCTAACCAATCCATAACAATAAACATGTCATCACTGGAGATGCACGATCCGGTTTTTCCGATCCAATCCAATGCCAGGGCTGAGCGTATCGGCCAACACCGATCCGATTCCTCCTGTTGAATGAATGAACCGTATACCTGTCCATGTGAGTGAAGGCGTCAGGCTTGACATAAACATTTAGCCTTGTTAAAAAAAATGTGTCAAATTAACACAGACATAAACGTACTTAATACAAGCAAGCACAGTGACTAGTGAGCAGATCGCTGTAACTGTATAGCTGTGTACGATATTAATAAAAAAAGAAATGACTGGATCGGCCTCATTCATCTGATATCCAATCAAGGTTCTTCAACGGAGACAAATCCCGGAAATTCTGAGAAATCTCTGACTTCGACTGACACCCCAGCGTTTCGAGCTGAGCACAGGGCTCACGTCTAAATGCAAGGACTTCATTATTGGACACTTTGGTATTATTTAACATGCCTATAACCTTATAACAACATTTAGAGGTCAGAAAAGACAGAGAAGCAAGATAGGTCCTCTTTGAGTGAATAATAGCTGACTTCCACTGTATTCAGGTTGTAAAAGTAAGAGCGTACTCACACTGTCCTTCCAGACCGTGACCCGGGCTTTAGGGTACTTGTCCCCCCTCCCTCTCCCCCCGCGCCCCAGCCCCGTTTGTACTCACACTGCCAGGGCCGGCCAATGCTTCTTGCTGTCCATACGCCATCACGCCGTAACACGTCACACGCATTGATCGCGTGTGTGTGGGGCTTTGTTTAGAAGAAGAATTACTTTATTTTTATCCCACACGGGGAAATTCAATTTTCACTCTTATTATCATACATGTTACACACACAGGCCCGAAATACACACATACACAACCAGGACCTATACATGCAATTGAGGAGAGATGTTAGAGCGAGGGGGCTGCCAGTGCCCCGAGCAGTTGGGGGTCCGGTGCCTTGCTCAACAGCACCTCGGCAGTGCCCAGGAGATGAACTGGCACCTCTCCAGCCACCAGTCCACGCTCCATATATGGTCCACACAGGGACTTGAACCAGCGACCCTACGGTTCCCAGCCAAGTCACCTATGGACTGAGCTACTGCCGCCCCTTACAAATTTTTCCACAGACCTCTGAGTTTTTGTGCGTCTTGTCCGACTGTTTTTTAATATTTTCATCCGACCAAATCTGCAGTAAACACTCCACCTCCACATCACACCAACATAAACCTTTCACCGCCATTGTTGTTGTTGTTAAATGTCCGCGCATGGTCCGTCCTTCTATTTACATGTCCGAACAGGCGGACATAACGCTACTGCCGTAGGGCTCGTGCTCGTGCTCGCACACGTGCGCACGCTCATGCTCGTACATGTGCAAACGGCTCCGCTAAAGCCCACCTCTTTCAAGCGGGCCGTGGAGGGCCAGCTGGCCCCAGTTGTGCGCGGAGCGGGTGCACTCACACTGCTTAAAGGTACTAGGCTTTAGCTGAAAAAACGGTTTTGGCCCCGGCCAGAAGGACAGTGTGAGTAGGCCCTTAGTTAGCTAGCTTGCTGTCATAAAAGGAGTTTGCTAACAGCTGGCCACTTTTCTTTTGAAAGAAATTAATTAACAGCTGTTTTCCCTTGGTTTGTTTGTCCTCTTTCTTTTCTCTCTTTTCTCTTCAGGGACTCAGACTTTATCTAGTAGACTTTAACATATATTTATACTTAAACCCATAGCTGACGGATATTTTATATCATATAGTGAAAGAATGTTCTTGTTCAATTGTACTTAACAGATTGTGTCCTGATTCAGACTTTTTAAAGGTATTTGGACATTGTATGCCTTTGATTAGAAAGACGACAGTTGAGAATTGAGGATTGAAAAATAACTAACTTATTTAACTACTTTGTTTCTTGATTTTCTTGACTTATCTCCATTCACCTGTTTCTATCACCTTGCCTTGGGTGTTTCTTTGTCTCAGATAGGGTTTATGATCATATTTTTATCCTCTCTGTGTAGAATTGAACTCAGCCTGAACTCCATTTGTGACTCGACACCCTCCACCATCATCAACAACGCTTTTGATCAGATGAGCCTGGATAATTTAACGCCTGCACACTTTTACAGTTTTCTGACGGTATTGTTGTTTCCACAGATATAAGGTGTCTCCGGGTGTGTGTAAAGAGCTTCTATAGACAGATGAGTCAGTCCTCAGAGGTGGAGGAAATCTGAGATCTGTATGTACGTCAGATGATGTATGCTGAGCCTTTTACCTGCAGGGATTCTTCTTGTTTGGGCAAATGGTTATTGATGTTTCACCACCAGCTGAGTCACAATCTGACCTTTCCTTGGAAAATCTTTGGCACTTTGTTAAAGCCCCATTTATGGCATTTTTATATAACTTAGTCTCCTCTGATTGTGCAAGATTTACCATAGAATCAGACAATTCCAGAGAAAAGTCTATGGACGTCTATGTCCAAATATATCCTTGTCAGATCCATGGGGGGATGATCAGTGTGTAATGTTGGATTATTGCTTTTTCTCTTGTGAAAGTGCCACTAAAGTCTGAAATGCTCAATTCCCACACAGAGGTTTTAAAGGGATAGCCCAGATATTTTGAAGTGGGTCTGTATGAGGTTCTTATCCACAATCCATGTGTTAAGGAACTTTCACACCTAACCTAAGTGTTTTTAGTCCACTTCCCTGTAGTGCACCACATGTGAAAATGAATAGTTTTTTTTTTGTTTTTCAGTTGGTCTGGTTCTTTCACGCTTATACATTTGATCTGCTCCGAATCAGTTGACGAAGTGAACCAAAATGTAGCTGCACTTCGGCTTAATAAAAGTTTGGGAGGAAAAAAGGAATAAAAATAACTTCTCTTGTAGGACAGTTGGGTCTGGCACGGGCGCAATAAAGTAGATCCTGAACTGCTCTCCGATTGGTCAGAATTGCCATGCTGATGTAAACGGAGTGACAGCAGACAATGCACCCTCCACAAGTGAATATCACAACTGCGAGGGTTGATTTTGGCGTTGGTCCTCGGTTATTACTTTACTACTCCAGGTTTGTCTGTGGTGACTCATACCGGCGTGTTGTTGTTGTCGTGGTGGCAGGGGAGGGACTTAATCATACGTAAATCACGAAGCTGCCTACAGGAGCTGGGTTGGTCCGAAAAAGCACTGTGCTTTCTGCAGTTAGTGCGGACCCAGGTCGGATCACGTTCTCACCACAAACGAACCGCACCAGAGTTCATTTGGAAGCGGACCGAGACCACCTCTTCTACCAGGTCTTGTTACGCTTATTTGGTCCACTTCTGGTGTGCACCCGAGTACGATCGCTGCTTTCCCATCTGCACAGAGGAAACGTGGCAAATGAGGAAACACACTCAACTTTGATACAACCGAACTAAATAAGGCTGGTGTGAAAGCGTGCTTAGCTACAGTAAATGAAGGTCAGCAGGCAGGAGTACTGACACAGAAGCTAAGAAACGTTTTAGTTTCTATTTTTGGCACTTTGAGCACCACCAGCGAGTGCCATCTTGTTCTATTACACTACAGAGATGGAGAGACATCGCTACGGCCGTTATCTCGATATCAACACTGGGCAACTCCCACTAAAACCATCTAGACTGATGACGCATTTTTGATTTTTAGGGTGGATGGTCCCTTTAGAATAGAATAGAAATACTTTATTGGTTTTAAAAAGATTCAATTGCCGTGACCGGTTCATTTGAAGTGTGGCTAAATTAGTCCTATTAACAGATTATTAGAGTTTAGCTGTCTCAGGGAATTATCGTCCCCTTCAAAAGGGCGACATGTGAACCCGACATTAAAACACGCTGCTGGACGCTTCGGGCCTTTATGGAAGAGAAAACTATTAAAATACACTCCGTATGACCCTCCACTAGTGTCCCTTTTTTAGGTTGACTTTGCTCCTAACACGGCCCGTAAAAAAATAATTTCATGCTTTATGATGCTCTGTAATTGTGCTGTCAGGTCAGCTTTCCGAGGCCTGCTCTCAGTCTCCACCCACCCCTTCCTCGCCTGCTCGCTCTTCTTCTCTCCCTGAGGGCCAACTGTACCTACGCAGCCTTTCAGTACTCGCCAGACCCCCCCCCCCCCCCCAAACACATACACACACACTTATGAATTTTACTGAAACTTAATCTTCCTCTGACACCAAACTTTTTCAGTAACCTTTACAGTGAGGGCTACCGAGGGACGAAAAGGGAGGAGGAATAAGAAAATAAAGTTGGCGTTTTAGTTTTGCTAGTGTGTGTGACCCCACTGCCCTTCCTCAGAAAGAGAGAGAGAACGACAGAGAGTGAGAAAGAGGATTCCCTCCGCCTGGGAGAAGTGCAAGTGGATTAAAAGTTGCAGGGTTTTCTAGCTGAGCCAGATTTTTTTTTTTATTGGCTTCAAGCGTGACTCTAAGGAAGAAAATTAAAGAGAAGCGAATCCTTCTCCTCTTCCTCCTTCCCTTTATAACTTCTCTTCCTGTTTCCTGTTTCCGTCACTACAAAGACAAAAGAACAGCCTGTTTTTCCCTCTGAGGTGTTTTTTTTCTTGTCTCTTTCTTTCCCTCCATCCTCCTATTTCACCTTTCTCTCGCTTTATTGACCTCTATCCATCCGTCCGTTATTTACTCTTTTTCTATCCCCAGGATCCCTCAGAAGAGGGTTCTGTCGTTTGACTCCGACAATTTCTCCTCATTTCGATTTCTTTCCACCTTCACTCTTTCCACCCTTTCTCCCCTTTATTTCCCTTCATTTAAACAACTTTTGTCCTTCTTTCAAACATCCCTCCATCTTTTTTCTCCCTCCAGTAATCTTTCTCTCTCGCTGCTCTGACATTGTGTCCTTTAACACTCCTTTCCTTCTCTTTCCTCTTTTTTTGTCCTTCTCTTACCTCCATTCTCTCTTAAAATCCATCCATATTTTACTACCTGATGTCCTCCTATCCTCCTATGTCTTTCTCTCTTTCTCCCCATCTTTTATTTTCTTGCCCCTCCTCCCTCTGACAGCTGCAGTTTAGCCACAGTGCTAACTTCTCCCCAGAGGGTGTGTGTGTGTGTGTGTGTGTGTGTGTGTGTGTGTGTGTGTGTGTGTGTGTGTGTGTGTGTGTGTGTGTGTGTGTGTGTGTGTGTGTGTGTGTGTGTGTGTGTGTGTGTGTGTGTGTGTGTGTGTGTGTGTGTGTGTGTGTGTGTGTGTGTGTGTGTGTGCGTGCGTGCGTGTATATGTGTGTGTATATGTGTGTGTATATGTGTGTGTACTGGTGTTTGAATCAAAGGCACCTTTGCTGTGTGAACCAGCCTTCCTCACACTCATTTGTACTTCTATACTTGTGAGGACCCATCATCAACATAATGCATTCCCTGGATGACCCCATCATCGTCGTAGCAACATGACTCAAACCTCAATAGCAGCAGCTAAATATATTTTAGACACCGTAAAAAATAAACACTTTATCTTCTTCTTCTCCCCACTTTCTAAAAGTGTCCTCACCTTCCATCGCTGTCCTCACTTTTCTAAATTGTCTGCTCTTCCGAAAATGCCCTTGCTTTCTAAAAAACAAAAATGTCTGCACTCTCAAGGTCTTAAACTGAAAGTGGTCCTCACAAAGACACAAGTACAGGATCACACACACACACACACACACACACACACACACACACACACACACACACACACACACACACACACACACACACACACATAGACACACACACACACACAGAGGTCCGGACCAGGCTGCCTCATTTCTTGCCAGAGCCATTTTCCTAATAACACCCCCTCACCTGCCCTCAAACTCTCCTCCCCCTCTTCCTTCTCCGCACTGCGTTTTCCTGCATCAGCATATCAAACTCCCCCCGCCTCAAGCCACATCCCTCCCCATACACCACATCCTCCCCCTGGTTGCCTTCCTCACCCCAATTATTTCCCAGGACCTTAGCTTAGAGGGATTCTTTCACACCCGGCTCTGTTTTTGTCGTCAATGCTCCTCGCCAACCTTCCCTTCACTGCAGGTGGCCTCGTCCATTGTGTAATAATACATGGAGGTATTGGTGTTGCCCTCGGCGGCTGTTTTCTGTGGCGTCATCAGAATGAGCGCTCCTGACAGGTAGAAAGAGAGGATGTACAGAGACCGGTGGGTGCTTCTGAAGCACTGAACAGCCATCAGGTTTGAAATGGAAACTGACTGACTTTAAAGCAACATTTTTACATACTTACAAATCCAGTGTTATTCTCTTCTGAAAATGAGGCTTTTTGAAACTCCAGAGTGAATCAATCTGAAAATGGCTGTTCCGTATAACTGTCGGCATTTCATGTTAACGTACAACTTCCTGTGGCCTTTTATGGCGCTTACACAACGGGGGTGTGATGAATGAATGACACGAAAAATGCGAAAATACATTCTTTGATTTACAGAGAGACAAAAATTCCCCCATGAGCAAACAACAAGTCATAACAGCAACATCAGAAACAGCCACTCAGAAGCTTTGGCGATGAAAACCTTCCTGTGGCAGGGACGTTGGACAGTCCGGGCTCTATGGTGGGCGGCCATCTGCCTTGACCAGTTGGGGGGGAATAGAAACTCAAAAAATGAACAGCAACCACTTGTACATCCAGCATGAGTTTAAGTCCTCCTGCACAGAGGACCTATACGGCCGTGTTTTTGGGCCATAGGGCCACTGAGCAAGCTGCCGTACTAGTTGGGAGTGAGAAATCCTTGGCATTTGCTGAAAGCAACAGTAAGTAACTGCTGCTCAGAGGAGCGCTTTGGAAAGTTAAAGTACAGTTTGGTAATTTTGTGTGACAATATGTCAGCCTGGCAGTTGTATCCGAGTGAGAATAGGGCCTCCACTACCCCAGTGCTTACAAAAAATTGACACATAATGTGGAACTGGCCCTGGCCTCTGCAGACAACGTTTCCATCTTAGAAATGTAGCTGGGAAAACACCACGGTGTGACACTGAAAAACCCTCTCCTGCTCACTGCTGAGTGCTACAGAGAGCAAGTGCAGAACCAAATAAGCCTGTAAACGGCTTAGAAAAAGAAGAAATTAGTCTTGGCTGCGGAGCCGTCCAGCCTCTTGGCTCCCACAGCTGAGCTGAATCTGCCGAGCTCCTATCGACCCCTGGTTCAAAAACATAAATCCTGGATGTTTTTTGGCTCGGTGTGTGACTCAGTAAACGCGCAGAGGAGTAGCGGGACGCCAAATCGTTTCTTTGCAGCCACGGATGAGTTTGGTGCTCAGCTCGAAGCTCTGTTTTGATGTATGGTCTCATCACTGTAATTGAATTCATTAAGGTATAACTGAACCCCCATCTGTGGAGACAACTCCCATGACAGCCATCACACACACATGCGTGCACACACACACACACACACACACACACACACACACACACACACACACACACACACACACACACACACACACACGTAAATGCATGACTCAGACTCAACGTACACACATTCAGAGACCTGTATTACCAGTACAACGTATTTAAAGTGTGTGAGTTAGCCAGGAAGAAAGTCAATAAAACTTAGGATCTAATTTGTGCATCCAGTAAACATCCATTTGGAGATTTGCGTGCAAGCAAAAAAGACATCTAGACATTTCTTTAAAACCGGACAATGCATCAATGTACAACAGGTCCCAAGTACAAAAGGTAATATAGTAATTTAAAGGCTTTTTATGCACCATTTTAATCGAAAAGCCTGACCTGCTAACCACGACTAGCTTTCATCCAGACCTGTTACGCTCTGTGTTAACCACAAGTGAAGCCAATGGTGAATGGCCTTAAAGCTGCATTCTTGCTAGTGTCCAGCAGAACTCCCCTGGCTCCAATGAGAAGTTCGATTGCATAGAAGTCAATCAGTGAGCCTAAACCTCTTACTTGATTTATTACCTCAGTGAACATTTTCCTAATGAATTTATGGTCTCAATCGTTGAGAGTCTTCTTTATTACAGCAGGCTCTTCATTTTGTTATAAAATAACCGTCTGTCCACTGCACCTTAGATTATTATATGTTTACACTTGCAAACAATTAGTTTGCTTATTTATACATTTTATTTTTATGTATCTTTTATATTGTGTTTTTATATTACTGTTTTGGTATTTCTGTGTGTAATGCTGCTGATAAACTGCAATTTCCCAGCTTGGGATCAATAAAGTATTTCTATTCTATTCTATTCTATCAGAGTTTGGTGGTTGTACCTTGCTAACCAGCTAGCTGGCTAGCACTACCATTAGCTGCTTACTTAAGGGCAACTTGATTTTCAACCGGTCCCCCCTCAGCTCCACGCTCTTGTCTGAAGATGGTCCCTTCTGACTCCAAAATACCAAGATGGTGACAGCCGAATGCCAAACCCATGGCTTCAAAACAGTAGTCCACACTAGCTACGTCCAATATTTTTTAAAGTCTGTGGTGTTAACATGTTGTTTTGCTAGGTGAGGGAACAATTCAGGCATCAAGTATATCACTCAATGCCTTAATTGTTAAGATATCAGGTGGGGGGAAAAGTGACAAATAAATCAGGACTGATACAGTGCTGGTGATTTTAGTTTTAACCCCAATACAACACATGTAAATAAATCAAAAGCACTCAAAGGAACCAATCTGGTGTGAAAGCACCCAGGGACACATTTCAGTAGCAGGTGACATCTGTCTCTCCAAGCTGCATGTTTAAACTTTATTCCTCCGGAGCTTAGTTACAAGATAATCAGTGTGTTGAAGCAGTCACACTGTGGTGGAGATAACAGTTCATCCATGTGTTGATGTTAGTCGCTGGTTGGTTAGCTGTCTAAACTTTTGGTAGCACAATTGAATCAGAAATGGTTGGTTGGTTTTCTTTTATTTATTCTCTTCTTCCCTTTCTTTACCCTCTCTTCTTGTTTTTGGAACGACACAACGGTTGGAGTGTGTACACACGTCTGAAAATCAAGAAGGAAAACCAAAGTGGAGGAAAATCAGATTTGTCGTTGTGTTAATTGGGAGATGCAGATACGTTGTGTGCTACACAAATAAAAGCGTATCAATTGAATCAGGATATGATAAAGTGAGTAATGCATTTAGAATGAGTCCAACAGAAAGAGCAGCGGGACATCAAACACATGACAGGCAGCAGATTTACAGCAAGGGTCCTGGTGGGGGAAACAGAGCAGCGTGACGCAAGTCCCCTGTTGTGTTCATTTATATGTGTGTGTGTGTGTGTGTGTGTGTTGTGTGTGTGTGGTGGCCCCATGGTATTGCTTTGTAGCAGGTGTGTGACTGTCTGTATCTGTACTGGTGCGTTTTCCCTCTTTTGTGGTGTCTCATAAGAGGTTTAGGTGGTTAGTGTGTGTTTGTGTGTGTGTGTGTGTGTGTGTGTGTGTGTGTGTGTGCGCGTGCACCCCCTCTGTTGTTTTGTTCCATTGCAGCCCTGTAATTACCCCGAGTCAGATCTGTTTCTGTAGCACAGGTGGGAGACACAGAATTTAATTACAGGGTGGGAGCTGTGCTGCAGCCCACCTGTGTGTGTGTGTGTGTGTGCGTGTGTATATTTGTCCTTTGTGTGTGTGTGTGTATGTTTAAATGAGGTTCTGCATGTGTTCTTCTTGCACAAACTGTTAAGTTATACATGTTCTTTTTTACAGATATTTATGTCTCCAGGTTTGACAGATGAATATGCATGTTCAGGTGTGTGTGTGTGGGTGAGAGACAATAATAGGGGGAGGGTGAGCGAGCCTGAGTGAGATTAAATGAGACAGAGGAAGACAAAGGGAGGGAGAGAGGTTGAACACCTGGCTCCTGATCTGAGGCAACAAAATGGAGATTAAAAAGACTCTTCTTCTATCTCTTCTTGTTCTGGTCTTCTCGTTCTTCTCTTCTTTTCTCTTCTCTTTATTTTCTCTTTCTCTTCTTTTCTCTTCTCTTTATCTTCTCTTCTTGTTCATCTCTTCTGGTTCTTCTACTCAAACACAAGTCTCAGCTGTGAGTATCGGTCGTCAGAGATCTTAAAGGGCTCAAGGTGTGCTTCATCATCCTTGTTGCTAAGCGACTCAAAGTTTGACGACATCTTGGGAGATATCAAATTAGCTTCAGAGATTTGTTCTGCAGAAAGATTTTGGACGGGTCTGTCTGTTGCTGCACCTGCTTCACTGGATTGGTAACCTTGCCAGATGATGATGATGATGATGATGATGTGATACAAAGGTTTGAGATAAACTGTGCAGCGTGGATGTTGCTATGAGACAAACCCTCCGGCATGACGAGGCTAATTGGCTTGCACAACGGGAACAAGTCATTCTGTAGCTTGTGTCAGTGTGGAAGCCTCCTTAGTGAACATGAGGTGCATACAAAAATAGCATTGAATTGATAAAATGGGTGAAAAGTCACTGCAGCGATGATCTGAATCTCTGTCTGCAAGGCTTTGTCAAACAGGATCAGTGAAGACACAGCCTTGGACAGAGACAAGTACCTGGGTCTATATCAAAAAGTGAGGAAAAACGCTAACAGAAGCTGGTGTTATGGAGCCAAACTCTCTGCTGCCAGCTGAAAATGTAGTTATGCTAAGTTTTCTCACACTTTGACTCTTTCCAGTAGCAAGCAGTGACTAAAATGATGATGTAAAATGTGTGGAAGCGGGGTGTGCATTTGAATCAGCCCCCGCAAAACTGAGAAAGTGCTATGTATCATGCTGTTGGACTTGTACTGTTGATTTTGATGCATGAAAATGCAAAAAAAAAAAACAATTGTAATTGGGACCGTGTCCCACAATATTTTGGAGCTTTCCAAAAAAATTTAGTTTTTCATTATATGTCCCTTTTAAGGAGTTTCATACTGCATCAAAGATGACACATTGTTCAGTAGGAAAGTTGCTCACTGGGCACATATATGCTGAATAAAAAGCCTGGTTTCCTCACTTATGCATTTTTTGCACCTGCAGAACATGCTCACTAGAGCGATCTTTGGTTCGTCAAACTTAGCAATAGTAAAGGTTCTCATGTTGCAAATTTGGTGAAAGGCCCTTGAACAGGTGCACCCAGCTAACCGACCGTATAAATGAAATTGGATATGAAGGGCAGTGAGCTCTTTCTCGTGTTAATTTGACTAGTGCAAAACAAAACGGTGATTGTTGTTAGTTGTCATGGTGACAACATATTGTACATCAGTGGGGCCATAAAGTGTGTGGTAGCTCGCTGGAAGAGAGTGGACAGCCGCAGGTCAGGAGATGTTCACCAGAGCGGTGGGGGGTGAAGAGGAGGGGCTGTTAGACCCAGCCTGCCGTTCTGCTCATTTTCTGTCGCCAGTGCAGCATGAAAACACTGCGGGACTAGCAGCCAACCAGCAGACAGCTGGCTAGTTAGCTAACTTGCTAACTGGACTATGGCCCCACACCACACCAGTCACAAAACAAAGTTGTCACTCATATGGTGATAATAATGTTCTGAAATCATGACAGGAGTATGTGGATGAAGCATAACACCGAAAAGCGGTTGGCGCTCACTACAAAAATGTAATTCCTCTGCGGCCGAGAGGCGTGTTCTAACCTGACTCTGTCAGATGGATTAACCGTCATTTGCACAGCATATCCATCGGGGAACTCTCGTTTGGAGATCTTTTGGGAAGGGGCAAAAATACTGGTTTCTGATTGGATAAACCATCTGTCTATCAACAACATACGGGCCGAATCAACCAATCAGATCAACAAAGCGTATGACGTACTAACAGCTTCGGGGCAAAGCTCAGAAAGTAAACAACATGTCTGTAAAGGATATCTGCCGTTTGTGTAAGGGCAAATTTATGGATCAAAAGCACAATTTTAGGTGCCTGGTCCATATTCAACAGAAGGATCCAAGAGAAAAAAGAGTAAGAGAGTGGCTTGCTCGATAGCTGCTCTCATTTCATCTGTGGAAGCCTCCATGTTGTTTAAACTGAACAGTCGCTTCCCGTTTTGTCACTTAAATCCGCCTCAGAACCAACGCTGATTGGTTTGTTCGCTGGTCAAACTTCTTCAAATTTTCTCTGCCGCACAATGCCAGACCATTCTGAGAGTAAAACACAATGGAGCGCGAGAGATCAGAATGGTCTTGCAAGGCCAGGCGGGGAAAAACGGTCAACATGTCCATCACTGCAAAACCTCACTTCTGTGACTTGCTTGAACTTAGTTCATACAGAAGAAAACGGACACCGTCTCTGGGAAACACTTTGCATTTCCTAGCTGGTGTGAATCCTAAATCTTCATGTTTATGTATTATAGCCAACTGGATGTTAGCACATCTCCCCTTCGCTGTATTGGTCCACCTTTCATAGTATAATAATCTGAACTTTGCTGTTCCAGCCTCAGAATTGAGGTGGCTACAGGCACTACTTAGTGTGGACGACTTTTCTGTTCTCCTTGATCAAGTATAAGTAAACTCCTTCAGCATACTTTGTCTTCTTTTCTGGCCTTACGAACAACTCCTCCCTATCAACCTTGGTTTGAATGGGAATATCCCTTCTATCCAATTTAGTTTCTATGCTAACAACGCTTCTCAGTAACATGGGTGTTTTTAAACCAAGTGTCCATGTTCCCCTGTATGTACCATAAAGATTCATCCATAAATTTTAGATTTACGCTACAAAAAGCCTGTGATCGATTCATGCAACTATGTTCTTTCTCTAACCAGCTTTCTCTCTTTGTCTCATTACCCATTTATTTCCAGAGGACAGTATATTAGCTGTGCCTCTTGTTCCTCGGAGACCAAAGCACCACTGGTCCAGGACCAGTAAATATGAGCTAGGCTGTGCAGAATTGTAGATGGAGAATTTTATAAACTGCTGCTAAAAGGCAAAAGTTCTGCTTGAGAAAAGAAGATAATTAAATTTTTAAACAGTCAGAAGTTCTTTTTTTATCATCTCAACCGAGGATTTAGTGTACTAATTACCTTTATCGTCCGTATCTAATTTTGTCCTATAAATCACTCACTAACTTTGGAACAAACTGGTCATATTTTTTCACGAGAGCCTACTTTGTTTTACCTTTCAAAGCCCTCTCTGTTGGCCAAACTCATTGTGAGCTTCAGTCACCAGCCTGTTCCCTCTGCCTGCTGCATGACTGCCAACCTCATGGCCTGGAAAGTCTGCCAGTCCACCGCGGCCCATTATTTCTGCACCGGTCAGTGAGGATTCAGTGGAAAACGCTCTGCCACAGTCGACACAAAGCTGAATACCTGAATACCAATAATGAGATTTTTATACTTTACAGAGGCAAGGGGCACAAGAAAGTTTTACCTCATTTATTTCCTTCGCCTGGTGTTTGTCAGCTGTGAGGGAATTTGGACCGGTAACCTCGCTGCTGCTGCAGGAGATTATAACTCACTGCTAACAGGTTTCTAAACGAACACATTTTCAATACAGAAACAACTGAACAGATTGACTGCAGTAACTTTCCAGTGAAAACAAATGGACTCCGTGTTTTTGGAGATGTTGGCAGTGTGATCAGTGTAGTCACATGTATGGGATTAGTTCCTTCTGGTCTCAGATCCTCAGTTATCAGCTTGCTCTCTTAATACGACTGAAGCTTCTCTAAAAGTCTGATCGGGAAACATTTAACACAGGCTTTGTATCCACTCATGATAATAAACCCAAACCCATTATTTACATTGTATTATGGAGAAACACAGTATTTGGCAGAAACTGCTTCTTCTTTTTTGTTTCTTGTTCAATTTAACCTTTTTGCAGCCAGAAAATCCCCACGGAGATAAAAAAAGAAAAAAGCTTCAGGCTGTGATTAAATGGTTCATGAAAAAGATCCTTGTAAAGTCAAAATGTTAGTCGTGAGCATCAGACTGTGGTGGAGGTGTGTATTTTGATGAACAAAGTCTGCAGGGAAGTGTGGCTGTGGCTCACGAGGTAGAGCGGGTTTCCACTGATTGCAGGGTCAGAAGTTCTATTCCCAGCTCCTCCTGTGCTGTCCAAGTGTCCTTGGGCAAGACACTGAACTGCTCTGGATAGTTGGTCAGCACCTTACATGATAGCTTATTAATGCGAGTGTGTGAAGGAGAGGCTAAATTGTAAAGCGCTTTGGATGAAAGCGCTATATTAATGCAGTCAATCTACCAAGCTAGAAGTTGGGGATAGATTCACTTTTTGTGGTGAAGTGCAGCTAGATAATACCAACAGCCAATAAGAAAAGAGCCCTGTGACATGTGACCTGTGTTATAACGAATCACATGAACACACCGCTCGCACACAGAATTTTTCAGTTTATAATTGATTTATTTTCTGATTTAAAAAGTTAATTATTAAAATTGTAAAAATTTATGTTTTCGGCAACCAGGTTAAAAAATGTATGAAATCTCCCTAAAATGTTGTATATTCCACTACCTCCACATGATGATTTTTTTCAGAAGATAAGAAGGTTATTCACAGAATTTATATGGGCAAACAACCGTGCCAGAATTCGTTTATCACTCCTATACTTACCATACTGTAAGGGGTGCTTAAAAATTCCAAATATATCTTATTATTACTGGGCGGTGCAACTAAGGATCAGAAAGTTTTACTTTGCAACAAGGGATAAGCCACAATGGACAGAAATGGAATCGGAGGGTGTAAGTTTGCCTCTACCCCTGTACTTATTTTAAGATACAGTGTCCAATTTGAGGAAATGAACTACTAATCCAATTGTTAAAAATATGATAAAGGTGTGGTTAGAAGTGAAAAAAATTATTTAAGAACCTGAAATACTGTCTCAGTACAGTCCTGTGTGGGGAAGTCAACACTTTACTCCAGGGAGAGCAGATGCTGTATTTAGAACTTGGGCATCAAGTTAAAAAAAAAAAGATTCAGGACTTATAATTGCCCAGTTCAGATAACATGATGTAATTTGAAGAAATTGAGCATAAGTATAACATAGATTAATAAAAAAAAAAAAAGTTCTCCCAACTCAGAGCTTTTATCAGGACAAGTCAAAATGGGCTTGTAACCAAACCCTTAACATCCAGCTCTGAAATCTCAGAGCTGTACGGTGTATTGATGTCTAACTTATCAGAAAATTCAGATTGTATAAAAAACGTATGGACTAAAGAGCTGGAAAAGGAGATCAACTCCACAGGACTGGGAATCAATATGCTCAAAGGTTCACTCCCAATCAGTCAACACTAAATTGAGACTGTTAGAGTATAAATGGACAATGAGAACTTATATCACACCAGCTAAATTAAATAACTACAATAGTAATATTCCTGATCTGTGTACAAAATGTATGAAGGGAAATGGACGCTATTCCACTGTGTGTGGCAATGCAGTAAGATCAAAGCTTTTTGGGAAGAAATTAATAAGACAATAGAAAAGATTATCTCAAAAGATCTTGTAATAAACCCTGTTTTCTTTCTTTTAGGACTTTACCCAAAATTCACAAATACACAAACAAGTAATGATAGATACGTGCCTCTTACATGCAAAAAATCAATTGCCACATACTGGGTCAGGCAAATGTTAATAACTTTTCCTTTTGAAAAAATAGAGGGAAGCAAGAACTTTTTGAGAAGGTTTCGGGACCATATGGTTTGTTTGTAAAACATGTTGAGCTAGTGGCAGAGAGGAAGTTTGAGTACTGGTCAATGTAAACCTCTTAGTGAGGCTCATGAGAGTATAGATGGGGAAGTTACCTTTAAATGAGACTGATTAGACAATTTGTTGTACTATTTTTGTAATATGCAAGTGTTAATATCTGAGAGGTTTATTCTATTGTAATTATATTTTTTCTATTCTTTTATTATTACCATTTTTTTTTTCATTTGTTTCTTGTATGTACTTAATTTCTCCTTTTGGTCCTTTACCTTAATTTTTTGAAAAATTTTGAAATGTTGCGTATACCTGTGTTTCAGTGTGGTCTGGAGCAACTGGTGTGCACTTTGGAGCAGTTGCTGTGACTTTGTAAAAGTACATTGTATAAGTGTTCTGAGTAAAATGTCAATAAACATATTGTTCCTAAAAAGTTAAAAAGAAAAAAAGTATTAAATGCTCACTTACTGATCTTTTAAATTTCTACAAGTATTGTCTGATATCAGTTGTAACTCTCAAGCACTGATATCTGTGCCATTCTCAATAAATATATAATAATAAATATAAACAACTGTATGCATTACAGACACAAGGTAGTACTTTAACCTTTTTTTTAAGATTATTGTCAAACCTTTTATTTATAATTGTACATGCATTACATACTGTTGTATTTAAATCCACTTCATCCTGTACAGTTCAGTTTCAGATCATACAGTAGGTGATGGAGTGGAGAGCATATGGAAGTTCATCCAAGAACCTTTGGCTCACTGAGCTGCAGCGTGACTGCCTGCAGTCGGTCAGGCCGGCCTGGCTGACTCCCTCCATCCATCCCCCCTCTCACTCCTGCCCTCTTTTCTCCTCCATCACTCATGGCCGATCCTGTCAGTGGCGCCCTTGAGAACAAAGGTTAGTAAACCTCAGCACCACAAGGCTGTGTGTGTCCGTAGTTACTCTGGTTATCCACAAGTACTGTATTGTTTTATGTGATCAAGATCATTTTTGCTAAGCACTCATGGCTGTTTCTGCTCCACATTTCCATGAGATCACGGTAAATCAAACAGTGTGGTTGAAACATGTGTGATGTGTTTTTCCTTGCTAACTGCTCAGTTTTCTTTTTTCGAATCAAAAACCCTGGAGGTTCCTGTTGTGGAGACACTAGGGACAAATACGATGATGGTAATGTGATCGCCATTAGCAGCTGAACATTACAAGCTAGCTACTTGTTCCATGTACAAATAAAGCAGAGCAATACCTTCTGTCGCTGGAAACTGTTTGGAAAAGGGCAGGCGGTCAAAAGAACACCTGGCAGGTGATTGGATGATACATCTATGTCGATGGCCTTCAGTTTTCAGTAATACTCTCCATTTCAGATGACTCCGGCAAGCTGTTTGTGTGTTTCGCCATCTAGCCATTACTGCGGTGGCGTCTCCCTCCAGTATGCGCAAACTTGAATGAGAGCTGTCATTTTAACTTTTTTTTTACTTTTTCGACTTTTACCTGTACTTTTTATGCAACGTTACTTTTGACAACGATGTCTAGGAAGTCGGGGAGAACCTGTGCAATTCTCGGCTGCTCCAACAGCAGTGGGAAACTTCAACTTTGGAAAAAATCTGAATGAAAGACACAAACCTTTACCTCATGAAGAGCGTCCCTGTCTGAGGCCGTACGGATGGATTCAAACCTTTACCTCATGAAGAGCACCCCTGTCTGAGCCTGTACGGTCTATATGGATTCCCTGGGCGTGCAGATGTTTTCCAGAAGTGGATCAAGAAGTTTTGATTAACACAGTTTTGATTAACACTTCTCACAGTGAACAGCATGCGGCTGCCTAGTTTAAATCAGTGAAAGAGTAATGTCAGTTAAGCTAACACTGCTTGGCTAGCTCACGTTAGACGCCTCTATCAAGGCTGCCGTGGTCACAGAGTAAATTACCTCAATGTGGTAATGTGGTGTTATTGTGAAATATAATGTAAGTTGCTCAAAGTAGAGCAACCTAATGACCACAATGTTAATGTCAAGTAGCTGAGTTCATCAGTGATGGATGTAAATAATCACAAGCACTCTTGATGAGGTAAAGGTTTGTGAGGGTTGTAGAAAAAGTACACATATAATGACAGCTCCCACCGCAGCACTGGCGGCTTGTTCAATTCCGGTACTTCGCCACATTTGTCTATAGTCTGGTGCCGGGATAAAACTTGTCACACTCAGCTAGCTATATTAACAACGGCGCAATCGCTGCATCTGTGGCTAAGCACTGCCCAAGACGTTTGTGATTGGTTTAAAGAAATAAAAACAATCAAGAGCGTTTTTCCCCTATCCCCAAAATAATAAGATGGTGTACCCAGACCATACTGCAGTGCTGTGGAGCAACATATTGTTATGAAATAGTTCGTAGGATATTGTATAAAAAGTTTTGCACATCTTACAAAGCCGATGGCTGGTGGACTTGGTGTCATTTAGGTATAGACATCAAAACCGCCATTACATGAACGGTTTTAGCCCTTAAAAGGTTACGGTCAGGGTAAGGCATCAAAATGACTTGGTTAGGATCATGATCCAAACTGTGGATGGGGTTTCCTAAGCAGGTCAACCATCTAACAAGCACAAAAACATGCTAATGCTAACAGTTGTCAAGGTTTCCTCCCCCATAATTATCAGCACTAAATTTCATGGCAGTCCATTCAATAGTTGTCACAATATTTTACATTATTTTTTAGCAAAGTGTGGGATCCACCGACCAACTGTATGAGAAGCATCAGTATTTTTAGAGGCACCAAACCACGAGATCGGCTAAAAGTTACACATAACACAACTCCCACTCAGAGGTGGTCTGTTCCAGTCAATCTGTTTTTTTTTTTTTTTTTTTTTTTACATTCTAGCTCCTAAGAACATGCTAAATATAACACCTCACTTCCTGTTAGGAAGTGAGCATCTGCTTAAGAGGATGAAAGTTTTGATCACTAGTGCTATCACTATATGCAACTAATGATTATTTTCTTTATAGATTAAGGTGCAGTTAATTTTCTCCCCAATGTCGTTTTGTCTAGAAAGCATTCCCAAACCAAAAAATATTCAGTTAGCAATAATATAAAACAGACAAAAACAGACCTCATTGAAGCTGAAACCAGGTACCGATTGATGCTTTTGTTTTTTGAAAAAATAATGAATGATAACAATATAGTTGAATATTTTTTCTGTAGTTGACTATTTGTTTTGTTTGTTTTGTTTTTGAACTAAACCAGCACCGGACTTCCGTTTAACACTAGGAGGACATTGGAAATTGGACAAGCACTTTTATATATGGTTGGAAATGAAAATCTCGTTAACGTAAAATCCGATGTTGGTATGCCAACAATGTTTATGTGTCGTTTTTTGGTCAACCGATGTTGTTAGTCCTTGTCAAAACGGCATTAGCAAGAGGCGTTTGGAAGGCGTTGGATCAGTGTCCATGGTCAGTATTCTACATCAAATTGATGATGACATTAGACATTGTCACCCAACATCACAACATACATTTAACCAGGTATAAACATTTAACAGCGTTGGTTGCCAGCTGGGACGGATTATCTAGATAAAATGAAAGGAGTCTCTGTCTGTCTGTCCTAAGATTTTTTCAATAACCGTTCATCCGATCAACTCCACGCTTGCCAACAAATTGCAGAGGACCAATGGAAGTTCAGTGTTACAGCGCAGAATGGAATGCTGGGTACAGCTCGCTCTCCGTCCTTCAGCACTTACTTTAATACGAACATAAACTGTTGTCTGTAGTTTTGGGTGGTCTGGTAGTGAATTAACACCAAATAAACATACAAACACACAGCACAAATGTGGATTAATCAATTCTGCCGGCTGTCCTAATACCCCCCCCCCCCCCCTCACACACACTCACAGACAAAAACATACATGTCAGCTGTCTGGTTTGTTAGCCACACAAAAACACAAAACAAAAGAAGGAGAAGTGAGAGTCTCCTTCTGTCTCAGCTTCCTGTCTCTGTCTGTCTGTACTCCCCTCCTCCCTCCATCCTCTGCAGCTGTACATCCAGCTCCATTAGCTGCCTGTATGCCTCCCTCTCAGCAGATAAATCATTCATCCCCGGGCGGCCGGGCGCTCTGCAGCACCGCACGCTGCCTTCTGCCGAATCTCCTGTTTGCGTGGGAACGCTGCATTATGAGCAACATCCACATGACCTTGTTGTGACACTGCAGTGAATGGCTGGTTGTTTTGACTCTGCGGTGAGCCTCATCACACCACCTTCCACTCTTTTTGCACAAATTGTTTTCCAGACAATGACAACAGAGGCTCATGCACGTCAACAAACAGGATGCTGGGCTCTGCTCTGTGTCATCAATTTATAATCACAGCTCTCCTACCTGAGCGTCTGGAGTGAGCTGTTGTCACGGACATTGTGTTCAGGAGGAGGGGGCGGGCAAATCAAATTGTGTACGACAGCCAAAGTGTCAGCTTTTTATTGGAGAGTCAAGGCCATAATTCATCTCAAAAGGGACACAGATATGTGTTTAACATTTAGCCAGAGAAGATTGCATGCTGTCTTTTCGTTACTTTTTAGAGCATGTTTACTGTTAAAGTTGTACTCCCTAAGATTTTCATCTATTTTATTGCCTTTTAACTTCCTATCCATCAAATAGTGAGTTAAATCGATGGTGATTGATCATATGACCCACTAATGAAAGAACTTGTTGCCTTTTTTGCTGAGTATTCCAATATATGGGCGGCACAGTGGTGTGGTGGATAGCACTGTCACCTCACAGCAAGAGGGTTCGAGGTTTACATGTTCTCCCTGTGTCTGCTTGGGTTTTCTCCGGGTTCTCCAGCTTCCTCCCACAGTCCAAAGACATGCACGTGTTTGGTTAATTGATGACTCTAAATTGCCCTTAGGTGTTAATGTGAGTGTGAATGGTTGTCTGTTTTTGTTTGTCTCTATGTGCCCTGTGATAGGGTGGCCCATCACGCCCGATGTCAGCTGGGATCGGCTCCAGCCCCCCCGCGACCCCGATAGTGACAAGCGGTTGATGATGGATGGATGGATTTACAATATCTGTGTCTGTGGATGTAAATATGCAGCCATGTTAGTGACGCTGCTGACAGTGGTTTGTCTGTCGGCCCAGATCGTCACCAACGGTTATGCCTCGTTCATTTGTATTCGGAAATTTGATTTTCCAACTTCTGAGTCAGTCCTGTAGTAAGGTCAGAAGTGTAACAGGAACATGTGAGTGTGTGTGTATGGATTTGAGAGGGTAACATATAGGGGATGGACTGGAAGTAGAGAAGTGAATGTTTCCTTTTTTTTCCCCTTTTTTTATTGAGTTTGCAGATCAAAGAAAAGAAAGTGCCATAGTTGTACAGTGCGTCGATACATCTGCCTTAAAGTAAAGAAACAGGAACAAAAAACCCCAACATAAATCCCACTATCCCTCCCAACAACCCATGTCAGATGTGGTCACAGAACGGTAAAATGAAACCAAATAGAGTGATAATAAATATTCAAGAAAAAGATAATAATATTCATAATAATAGTATAAAAATAATATAAAAACCTTAAAAGAAAAAGAAGAAAAAATGGTGGTGGTGGTGTGTGTGTGTGTGTGTGTGTGTGGGGGGGGGGTCTGTCAGGCTCAATCCACACAGAAATACACAGGGGCTTGGAAACTGTGCCTTTAAAGGAGACGTACCTGTATGGTTGTGATGTCACAGCCACATATAATAAGAAAGTATTTTTACAAAATATAAATGCAGTTGCATTCTTAGATTTTCTGATTTTATACCCCATTCCTTAAAGTAGTATGAATAGAGCAGTAAGCACAGTACAGTATGAAAGATTCAAACTCACATATGTAATATTTTATGTCAGTTCATTTGCAGCAGTGACTGCAGCCGTCTTCACTTCTCGCTTTTTTAGAGTAGTACACTCAGTAGTGCAGTCATTTCTATAAAAGTGCCCTCATCCCTCACATTTACTCCCATCTTAAAATCATTATTTATTATTGATTATTCATACACGTCTGGGATAAAGTCAGGATCCTTGCTCAGCACTGATGCTCTGAGTCTGAAGCTGCTTGATCCTGTTGATCCTGGGGGGACATCCACCACGGAGCGGGAGGGGGCTCAAAGGTAGAGATGACCCCTCACACGTAAGACCCATAAAGCCTGAGGGTTGAATCTTGTCTGCTTGGCAGTTGTGACGGGTCCATTGGATCCAATGCCACTCACCAACAGTGATATTAATGTGAGTTAAAACCTGCATTCATCAGTATTTTATAAACTGACATTAAGTTATGTGTCAGGGTGTAATGCAAAGTATTACTACTGCCAAAATCAGAGAGAATTATTTCCACCTCTACAGCTATACACAGCTTTTTTAACCTCTTTTAGATCCTAGGACAGGACTAACAATTATTTAGATTTTCTTATCTGACAGTTATTTTCTAAATCGGTCCATCAATTGTTGGTCTATGTCCACTCCATCCCTAGGTGACGTCTTGTTTAACAGTCCAAAACCGCAAAAATATTCACAATACAACAGATATAAGTATCAAACCGTCACATTGGAGAGGCCGGAGCCAGAGAAAGATTGGTGTCAAACAGCACATGGACAGTTGGAGACTAGCTGGTGAACAACGATGAGCATTTTGCAGCTAAAGAGACGGATATTTCCCTCAGGAGTTGGACCAAATACAGAGCTAAAAGAGAGAGATTACTGGATTTACATTCATCAGGTGGGCACAAATGAAATGATAAAGTCGCTCTGTGGTTGGGATTCAGTACAATAATATCAAAAGATAAAACATTTCTGCAGCATCAACGTCCTCATAAGTAGAAAGCCGGACGACTTTGGCCGTGATTTGACTGTACACCATACATGTGCGGAAAAAAACAAAGACCACTGATATGAAAAAAAATCATCTTTTGACAGGAGAGCTTCTCAAAATGTAGTCTGAACCAGAATATCAGCACAAGATGAGATAAACCCCTGAGGTATTCAGCAGGCTGCACTGTGGGGAGTCACATGTTTCCCCTAACCCTTCCTCATCTTACCCCCCACCTTTAAAATTTGGTTGTTTATTTCCCTCCCTCAGTGTGAACTGATTCATGGAGCTCACGAGGCGTGTTGGGGTTATTGTGTTTGTGCAGTTTGCTGCAGGAATGAGGGTTTATTATGCTGCCACCCAGCATGGTTCAGCAGACGCTCGGTCCTCTGATGCCACAACGCCTTCAACCCCCTCATGTGAGAGGAGGAAGAGTTGATTTACATCTACATCCACACACATGCTTTTCAACAGCGTTTCAGAAATAATCTCAGGCCATACTGAGCATATCACAGGCCATTCGCAGGACACAGGAATTTGCAAATCACTTGTTTGCCTCTAGTAGTAGTGTTATAAAATACATGATTTACCTGCAGCCACTACTAGCATCGATAACAAGGTCAGAAACGACGGTAAATCACTATCGATGTTAAAGTTACCACTGGTTGTCAAGGCGGATTGTTTCCACAGGTCTCCGTTTCTGTCCATCCAGATTTAGACAAAATCCCAAAGTTTTCAAACTAAAACGAAATGTTTTCAAAGCATTTTTTACTTCTTGTGGCCTTCATCATCAGACGGCGTCAGGTGTCATTTTGTCACCTCAGTGTGGTCTGGGCTGTTCATCTTTGAAGCCAACTGGGACAAGAAGATGTTTAAGTGCTCAGAATAATGAAAAGTTGTAAGTCACTGTTTTCACATCTGCTGTATCCAAGGTCAAGAATAAACTGTACAGTATGTATTATTAGGATTATCAAGTATCATTGTCTAATATTGTATGTCAATTCCTTTGCAGCATTGACTGCAGCCATCTTTACCACCTGCTTGATTTTTGTAGCTTTTTGTCTTCAGTTAAGAACGTTCCTGTTTAAATATTTAAACTGGTCGGTCATCTTCTCTGTGTGCTCAGGTCCTGCTCCACAGACCTTAAATGTGGAGATACTGTGTATAGAAAAGGCTGTTTCTTCTACACTGTTCCCCTTCCACAGAGGTAAAGACTTTGAAATAAAAAGTGAAAGGTTTCCCTTATACTTTGATTGCAGATGGACGGACACGCAGACAGACATAATGAAGATAAAACAGTGCTACACCGTCTGAGCTGAGTATCTATTGGTTATGTGTGATGACAGAAGTGGGAGGTTGGGAGTTGAGGGAGGGGTGAGTTATGGGTCCCTGCCTCTCCTCGGTTGGTGATGTACAGCTTTGACCCTTAAGAGAGCTGTGGAGGATCCAGTTGTTCCACGATGGTTCACATGGGACGTGCAAAACTCAGAACAAGCTAAAAGCTGACAAAACAAAAGTACAGCCACTGAAGTTGTGACCACATGCAGCAAGAAACAGCCCCATAAACAATTATCACAACAGTAAAATCCACGATGCTAGAATTTTTTCTAATGTGTTATCCCAAGCTGCTCGGCCCGATAGATGACAGCAGGCTTCAGTCTCACATTTCTATCCTGTAACGACACCAACAGGGATCAGAGACTAACAAAGACTGAGCGCTGTCCCACAAACCTGCTCACAACTCTGCACAATAAAGCCAGTAAGCTTTACTGCTCAGGTGAACCGTTAATGCCGACTGTATGCTGCTATGCAAAGAAACACACACACTCAACTGTCCAATGCTTAAAAAAAAAAAAATCCTCCTTAAGAAAAACATTACAACATGCCTCACGGGATCTTCCTCAGCAGATGGAGCTGCTCAGTTGTCATGTAGTACTGTAAGGACTCTCCATGTAGGCGAACAAATTGAGGCTTTGGACATGTTTTTTTTTCAGCAACTGTTTCCAAGGTTGAGACTGAACTTTCAGTCTCAGTGTACATACAGGATTTTACGTCTTTTGTACAAGTCTAAGTCTGTAGTGAGCCGAGACAGGTCTAGGTAGCATCAGTACTTCTTCCACTGCTGATCATTGATCATTTTAAGATGTTGGAAGTAGTGATTGAATAAACCTAATCTATCCAGGAGTTGATTTTATCATGAAACTCAAAATATTGTGCTCCAAAAACAGCCTGGTTCCTGGATGTGATGTAATCAGTGCAGTTATATTTAGCCGGATGCTACATACGACCCAACACTGGCCTGAAGATGACCCAAGTGATGCTCCTGTACATGGAGCCGGTTCTCTGCCTGCATCAACCCAAGTCCAAGACCCCAAGACGTAATCAAATCTAGAAGCAATATATTGGCCAGAGGTGGCTCACATTTGGTCCTCAATGACAATGAGCCTGGCCAGACTTAAATCCGGGAGACCGCGGCACGTGTCCTGTTCATGTCCCGTCCCGTGTGTAAGTGAAACTTATTTACATAAAAGATTATTTGAACTCAAACATTTCTTTTCCTGAACATAATCAACTAGTTTGCCTGAACCTAAGTCATGTTAATAGCTTTTGTTTGAATTCACAGCGTTAAAACTGTGTCTGTGAAGCGTCAAATAGTGAAACATTGAGATTCATATAATACCAGTGTTTTTTTTCTAGATTTGATATAATTCACCACTTAGATCTTCTATCTATGCAAATATTTTATAGCTTAATTAATAGTATTTTAGGGATTAAAGCAAAGAAATAAATGCATTGACTGTACTGCTAAGTTAATATAAATCACAAGGTATCTCAGCATTCTGTTGTTGTGTTTTTCCTATTTCAACCAGATGAAGCATTTGTACTTTTCTCTGACTTTTTTTGTTGTTGCATATTGTCATAAAAAACACACATTTCAGTCAAACGTTTATTTGTAAATAAGGGAAAACAAGTTTTTCCATCATAACAGCTTATGTGGTTAAAATTAAACAGTGGGGTTTTAACAGGTCATAAGTACCCAGGAGCAATGAAACAGTCAGGATATAAATGTCTGTGTAAACTTTCAGTTCAGGTAAGAAAAAGAGAAGAAGACAAAAGTTGTGTGTTGTTGCTTATTTGCCAGCAGGGAGATGTTTCTCTGCAGCTACAATCAAATCCCCCGCTGCTCTTTCCCTCCTCTACACACACACACACACACACACACACACACACACACACACACACACACACACACACACACACACACACACACACACACACACACACACACACACACACACACACACACACACACACACACACACACACACACACACACACACACACACACACACTCTCTCACACTCTCCCCTGGGGGAGTTCCAGCAGGTTCAGTGCACATTTCCATGATAAGAGTTGAGATGACAGCCATGGGCACGTGAACGGCTTCTGTTTGCAGGGAAACATCAGTCATATACAAAAGCTGCCTCCCAGGTGGCAGTGACCTCTGGTGACCCCGCAGCTCTTCCACACGTCCTCCTGGTTACTTTCTGTGTGTATTTGTGCATGTGGTATTTACACTGGAAAGCATAAGCTGGACTGTTGCTCTGAGACAGACTCAGGTCTAGCTTCTTTGCTTTTTTTTTTCAGTTTTATCTGCATGGCCAGATTTACACTGACATAAGACGCATCTAGATTTAGTCTCGATATAAATCCAAGAGGAGAAAATGACTTTCAGCCACGAGCCACATGCTGTTAAATTCACTCAGTGACTGCAGCAGGCAATTAACCACTCTCTATTTTTCTTGTTGAAGCTTTTATTATGGAACTTTGCTTGTTGATGGCCCCAAAATGCAGCGAAAGCGTCTGCCAAAATATGTGTAGATACTCTGTAGGTACTCTGAGGCTCAGCAAAGAAGGTTGGGCAGTTAATGTTATGAAGCATAAACCCTAAATGCCAGTGAACTCTTACTGAGTGGCTTATATTTCTGCTTATACCTCGTTTCTACTGCAGGACGTTTTCTTCAGTCTTCACTCTGCTCATGTCTTCTTCACTATTAACCAACAGGTCACACACACATTAAGGAGAAAACAGTAAGCAACTCAAACAAGAGTGATCAGTTATTTAAGCGTTATATGCACGTGTCATTTTTTAGAGGACAAAGGTGCTCAGCCAGGGGCTAATCTTAAAATTCACTGGGATTGACTGGTAGAAAATGAGAAGCCACCAATGCAAAATCAATGCTTTGTGTCAGCGGTGGAAGACTCATTCCGATCCTTTCCTAGTAAAAATAACAATAAGTAGCATAATGCAAAAATGTTCCGTTACAAGTAAAGATTCGGCATTAAAGTTTTAAAAAGTACAGATTATTATTACTTACATAGCCTACTGTTAGGGAGTTTAAGTCATAACATTCATTATAAGCAGATCAAAGGTTTTGAATGTAAAATGTTAGCCTGAATCCATGGTGGAAGAAGTACTCTTTTATTTAAGTTAAAGTAGTGTAGAAATACACCGTCCTGCATTCAATGATGAAAGATAAAAGTAAAAAGAATTAGCATCAAAATATGCTTGAATAACCAAAAGTACTCATTAATCAGAATAGCCCATTTCGGACTCATACATAAGCGGTTTTATTATTGAATGATACTTTTTGATGCATTTATTTGGACATTAGGACCAACTCTAGTGATGCGGCTGGTGGAGCTAATTGAAATGACTTTATACGGGATACAGCTTATGAATTAACTCCCTTGCAAACTAACCAGTAACTCTAAAATAAATGCAGTAGAGTAAATGTATAAAATATCAGTAAATGTATGTACTTTTGTAAAGTTACCTTACTCTTACCTTAACATTGTGGTGAAGTAGGCTTACAGCACTTGAGGTTTTGTTCTAGCTATGAACTCATAACCATCAGCAAATTCTTGTGCATTAAAAAGTACAATATTAGCTTTTGAAATGTAGTAGAGTAGAAGTAACAAGTACTGGCAAAGTAAAAGTACTTGAGTAAATGTGATCTAAATTACTACATTCCATCACTTACCTCTGTACTTTAGGATCATTAAGCCTACTGTATGCCCTAATCACTCATATTTCATTGATAGGGAAAGTAAGAGCCCTGATTGGTTTATGGATCGATATGAGGGCGGGGCTTAAACCAAAATCAGGTGTCTAATTGGCCTCTTTTTTTTCCAGACAGATCCAAAGCAGTGTTTTCTTTCGCTAGCTAACGTTAGCAACAAATGATGCTACTGGGCATGGAAACTAGAATGATACGAGAATATTTTTTATGAAATGTGGTGAAGACATGGACCAAGTAACTGATGTTACAACGAGTGAAAGCAGTGAATTAACAGCTACCGTTAATTTAGCGTTAGAAGAAGATAGCAACAGCAGCTGGATTTAGAGTTTGCCCTAAAAACGAGACGAAACGACTTTTAAAAGGTCAGAATTAACATTTAACTGGTGTAACAAATGGTTTCCTGTTGATTTTTAATGTAGCTCATTAATGCCAGGTGTGTGTGATTCAGGTGTACTGTAACATGAGCAATATTCATACAGTCTGCTCTGCTGTGGTGTGATTGTCCACATACATTTATATATATATATATATATATATATATATATATATATATATATATATATATATATATATATATATATATATATATATATATATATATATATATATATATATATATATATAGTTTGTGGAGGTTTTAATCCAGACATGGCTACATAAAAGCCACTTTTAGCTGATCCAGTGTCCTGGTGGTAGACTTGGGTCTTTCCATTTACATAAATTGGTTGCTATGGTGATTCATATGGCTGTCTTATTTGGGGATAAAGTGCAGCTTTTGTGATACTTGTTCATTACTGGAGAGCATTTCCATTTTCTGCTACATAATACTTCTCTACTCCACCAAAGTTAGTACTTTTTACTCCACTAACGTTTATTTCCTACTTTACTTTGCAAATCCAGATTAATAATACAAAATCAAAATAAAGCATGATGTTACGGATAAAGGATAAAAAGGAATCCCCACCTTTACCATCTGCAACACTAAAGTAATGACATATTTAGTACTTTTATAATAATAATTATAATAATAATAATGATAATAAAATTGCTTTAGCTGGTGTGGTTGTTAGTGCTGTCGCCTCACAGCAAGAGGGTTCCTGGTTCGAATCCCGGCTTGGGCCCTTCTGTGTGGTTTGCATGTTCTCCCCGTGTCTGCATGGGTTCTCTCCAGGTTCCCCAGCTTCCTCCCACAGTCCAAAGACATGCATGTGTTAGGTTCATTGATGACTCTAAATTGCCAGTAGGTGTGAATGTGAGTGTGAAGGGTTGTCTGTCTCTGTTTGTCTCTATGTGCCCTGTGATAGCTTGGCGTCCTGTCCAGGGAGGACCCCGCCTCACGCCCGATGTCAGCTGTGATGGGCTCCAGCCCCCCTCAACCCTGATAGGGACAAGCTGTTGAAGGTGATGGATAAATGCTTTATTTTTAGAAAGGGACAGTGCAAGTTAATGAACATCGCTTTTTAAACATCTCTGTAAACTTGACGGATTATTTGCATCTGTAGTCATGAATAAATAAACAAATAAATAGATAAATTATAAATAGAAAAGACAACAGACACATCACAATACATTACATAGTCAGAAGGACACCAGACCCAGACAGGATATAACAATGCAATAAACAGTAATGTTCAATTAGTCCAGTTAGTGGTTGAATTTTTGGTTTAATTTGAGCCATTGTTTGAGTTGTCCTTTAAGAGAAGAATATGTTGGGCGTTCCCTTATTGTGAAGGGAAGACTATTCCAAATGTCCCCCTGCCCCACAACAGACAACATGTTCCTCATAAGTGGTGCACCTGTGGGGGATCTCACAGTCTCCTCTATCACAAGCCCTTTCTTTATGAACTCATTCAGCGGTGGTGGAGAAAGACCATGGAGACGTTTATACACAAAACAGATAAATCTAAAAAGTTTTAAAATATGGAAACGAACGCTTTTGGTACTTTTAGTATATTTCCATGCTAGTACTACATTTTTTTACTCATATAAAGTTAACTGTGATGCGGGACGTTTACTTATAAGAGGAGTTTTCTATAGTTTCGCTACTTTTACTTAAGAAAAACATCTGAATACTTGTTCCACCACGGTACCAGACTTCTCTTAAATGGTGTACACACTTGAAGGTCATACATTGTGAAAGAATAGCAAGTTAGTTAACTCTGCACAGATATACCCTCATTTACAAATCCCTCCTTTGTCTGCTGCCCAGTTATTTATCCACTTGCATGTCACATATACAGTGCTGTCATTACTCTCTTCATCCCCTCAGTCTGGACAGAATTTGGTAAAAAACTCCTACTCTGCCTGCTCAACCTGGACCAAACTACAGCAAGAATGTAACATGTCCAGCATGTTGTTCTGGGATTTTATACTGCTTTAAGAAATCTGAAGAGAGCGTCTGTTGCGGGGCTGCTCTTGTTATTGATAGTTTTAAACTATCACTTTTGCACTCATCAACTTTGTGACTTGTGTCCTATTTTGTCTTTGCATGAATGCCCCATTTGTGTGTAACTTGGTGTGGTATTGCTGTTGTCTTGACCAGGTTTCGCTTGAGAATGAGACCCTAAAAAAACCAGAGTTAGAATAACTGAGTGCTTCGTACACAGGTAAGCTGTAGTTAGTTGCCCTAGCAATGAGGGATGGGTGTGAGTAATCGATTCTCCTATTATTTGCCATTCTGAGGGAATGTAAGAGGTTTGCCACACTGTGATATGTATCTGTTGTATGTATGAAGTTTACTCCCTGCTGGACGCAGTCGAGCTCAAGTGTAAATCTGAGTTCATGGCGCTGTCATTTACTTGTCTGTTTATGAGCAGCTGCTGTCAAAACCTTTTTATCACGATCTACTTTGCATCACTGCTGGAAGATTTCCACAGTCAGCTTGGTTAAAGTGTCAGTGCAGTTAAATGCTGTTTATTCCTCCCACATGTGGCTTTATCGTACAGAAAAAGTCAATAAAAGAGAAACAAAACGTCACCTGCAATGAGGTGTAAATCTGCTTCAGCTGGAAAAGAATCCAATTCAGTTAGGATAAAGGAGCAGTATGAGAAAGTGAGTATGGATTTAAGTTTCTCTCTGTTAAGAAAACATTGAAGTAAGATTACTTGTGCACCATGGGATGGCGAGTCTAGTCTTCACAGATATCTTATCTTGTTATTGTCCAAACAATGAGAGGGAACCCCGCAGGAATTTGATGTTTCCCATCATGTCATCATCAGGAAAAATAACAGCTCTGTTTGCTGCATCACAGCCGGAGCGAAGAAGCAGAGCGAGGATGAGGATGTTAGATAGGGAAAGGTGTTAAAACATCCAGAGATTATCCCAGACTCAGTCAGGGCTTCTCCTAATCCCTGTCCTCCCCTGGAACTTTGAGACAATGACAGGGATTTGGGAAGTAGCTTTACCAGGTGTGGTGTACTGAGAGCCTGACAGGGTGCAGATATTCATCACTTCCCCTGCTGACAGGAAGTCATTCCCATCCTCAGGAAACTCTCCCATCAGACTCGGTCAATGTGTCATTTTTGGGCCGACTGCTGATGTTCGCAGGAATCGTGACATCCTCAGGAAGTCTTGAGAAGCGCTCGGCCCTTGGCTTCCCGTCAGCAGCACTGTACAAGAGGGAGAGGGGAACAATTAAATGAGGAGAAGAAAATAGGTAGTAAAGTCTTTAAAAAAAGAAAGGAAGTGAATGTTTCGCCTCTTAATTGTTCACATGTTCTATGTGTGAACTTCACAGGTCGTTGTTCAGGAATCAGCAGAGAAAATCACCCCAGGGCTTCTCCACACAAGACACAGCACACGCTTGCATGTGCAGACATGGTTGACAGTGACACAGACTATTTCCCAGTTATCACTTTATTAATGTGTTACAGCAGCTCAAGAAACAAACTAAAGAGTATGGGTAAGTGGTATGAAAGAAGTCATGATTTATTCATTTAAAAAAATAATTTGTGCCTTGTGATTAAGATCTGATCTAACACGTGATGGGTACGTACACGTACACGTAATCTTCCTTGGCTCTTGCTTCACCCTCACCAAGTTTCATGAAATTAGAGTCAGTAGTTGTTCCATAAACCTGCTGATGAGCAAACAGACCGTACTGAAAAACATAACCTCCTTGGCCGAGGTATTAACCAGATGGGAATGTTCATTTTTGTGTAATCCAGTCAATGAAATACTTTATTTTATGACACTGATAAATGAATATGTACAATCCAATAAAGCTCTCAGGCCTAATACAATCAGAGATAATAAAGGCACAGCTGCCACAGTGTAAACACTGTTGCACATTCTCTTAAGCCTCTCGAGGGGAAATTTGAAATGTAAATAAAATTGACTTGCTTCTTGACAAATTTGTACATTATCATATTATATATTGTCATATTACCTGACCCGACGAAAGCGGTAGTGCAAAAAGTAAACAAAGCTCTCTGTGTGGAAAAAAGTTGTCTTATGCAGCTTTTCAGCATCAAACAGTTCTGGATCCAAGAACACAGTGTGGATGAAATGAGAGAATATTTGTACAGCTTTCATTTCTTTTTAAATTTAGGCTTTTTCAAATGAAAACAAATCTGCTCAGCCTGCCTGCATGGTACTAATATAATTAAATGTAATTAAAGCAGCGCCCTTTGGACTGATTGTTCCTCTACATAATGACTCTTCCTTGTTGCAAGTTTCCAGCAGATGTACATCATTGTTTTTGCAATGAACTGTCAGAAAAACCAGCACTGATAAAAGGAATTGATAAGCTTGAAAGAATGCCGTTCTGGATGCAGTTCTGCCGTTAGTAGACTTATATCAAAGTGCAGGAATAATACAAACATAAGAAACATTTCTCTGTATGTAACCTTAAACTTCATTTCCATGAAATCCTTGATAATTTGACTAAATATTCCCAGAAATAAGCTTTATAAATCTACAAAAGAAGTAAAATCTGTTGTTTTAAGGATGTCATTTTTTGCAGTACACGCGCTCACACGCCACTAATTCAACAGGACAGACTGACTGAGTGAAAAGTCTTCCTCTGAGGCGTGTGAGCCAGCAGGCCTGGTGACAAATGGATATGTCAGAGACGTCGCCCTGAAGTGCTGTCTGCTGCAGACTGCTGACTGTGGCAATGCAGAGGAACAAAAATCCCAAAAGATTAGTTTCTTGTCACCTGTAGCAGAAAAGGCAGCAGAGCCCAAGTCTATTGAGGTATTCATGGAGACTACCCACAGGAGAGAGAGTCAGGGTTTAAGGAGATATAACCTGAACCTCTAACGTCGTGTTTGGCGACAAATCAGCGGGAGACAAACGCTGAATAAAGTCTGGGGTTTATGTGTGACTGGAGGGGGTCGAATGAGCTTTGTTTTCCGGCTGTAATGAAGGAGGATCTACTACAGAGCCTTTCAAAGCTTTCCCTTCCAAATATGCATGAGATGAATATTTCATGTTTCACCAGGAGGGCAGGCGAGGAGACGACAGGCTTTGCGTAGCTGCAAACGGCTAAATGAGCTTTTTTCTTTTTCTTCCTGTGTGATCGTCTTAAATACATCCGCCACCTCTGCAGTCTTGCTGCGGGGAGACAAGTCGTCAGACTTGATAAGAGCCGTCACTCTACCAACACCTCCTCGTCGAATCACCCTGTCACAGCCTGGGAGAGGTCAAAGGTCATCTGAGTCTTTTCTGTGTTAGATACTGTACTGCAGAAAGAGACGTGAAACAGAAGGGAGAACGGTATAAATGTCACAGTTAGCTGAAAGGCTCTGGGCAAAGGTCACCAGTCCATTTGAAGAGTAATAGGTTGTCTTATCAGCTCTTTTTTTTGCAGATATACATAGAGAGAAAGAGAGCTGACAGTTTTCATGCCTCTGATAGTTGTCAACATCATTCGAAGTTGCAAGATGAGGCCCGAGGTCACTTCGATGTGAGCAGTGCGGCATTTCCTTTCATCTCTAGCGAGGACAGAGAAGGCTGCAAAAGCTCACGAAGACTTGACGAGGCGCTTTACTGAACATACACCAAAGGTTGCTTTCTGTTAAGGGACAAAAGGCGTTCATGTGAAGAAAAGCTGTTTTTTTTTATGGAGAGAAATGTAGCGGCAGACCCAGCTGTGCCATAATCTGAGTCGTGTCCACCGCAGCGGACTTGAATATAAAACACTTTGGAGAGGGAGAAGGAAGACACTCTGAGCATCAGAAATAGATACACGTGTGTCACCAACATGTTTCCTGAGTCAGTGGACAGAATAAAGTAGCATTTTCTTGATGCTGATACAGACATTTGCCTATTTAAGGCCCAAACGCATTATAAGAATTTGACGGCCATGTTTTGAGTTACACCTAGGCTGTTTTCCAATGTGAAGGCAGAACGCTGAACGCCCGTCTTTTTAAGGACACCATGTCATAGAACCAAGCACTGTTCCAATGTTGAGAACACTCTGAAATTTGTGCCCTTTTCGTGCCCTTTGCTTTTGAGAATTTTCAAGGATGCGCAGATGGATCCTCATCGAGCTAAAATACCCACAATCCTCTGGGTTCACGCGCTGCGCGGGGTATTCAAAATGGCAGAGGGGAAACAGTACACGTTCAAATGTAAGTGAAGTTATTTGAAATACTATTGCTTTTTGTAGATTTTATAGATTCATCATAAAAATGCAAAAAATAAATAGTTAAGCTTAACCCTTTAAAAACGGAGTGACCGCAGGTGGTTACTGTTTACATGACCATGTTAACAGCATAAAAAACCATGTTAACAGCATAAAAAATCTGAAATAAAAACTATTAGAGCTAGAGCTAAGGCTTAGATCTATCACATGATCATGTCGTAATGTACGCTGTCATCACATTATGTGACGCCCGGAGAACGGGCTGACAACTCCAGAGTATTCAGCCTGTAACGGCCACAGGAGATCTTCTTGCGCGCAGTATCAGAGCGGAAGCACTTCCACAAGTCGTTCCAAACTAACACGCTCACAAACGTTAGGCAGCACTCTAGACTCATCTCTATAGAAGGCGACTCGTTAGGAAGTGCTCTAGCAAGACTGCAGCCTCAACTTTGGAATACAGCCCTAATGTTCTAAATGGCCGAAAGTACTCCAAAAACGTTATGAGGAGGGTCAAACGAGTTTGACGATAATACTCTGGCCTCGTTTCGATTTTGGAGCATCTAATAATGAGGACCCAGGGATCAAAGCTATTAACTCTTATTCACTGTTTGTACATATAACTACAAAAAATAATGCTCTGTAATTCGTATGTAATAATGATGTCCAGAGCAAAGGCGCACATCAGGTGACCTAGTAGGGGTCAAGGTCGCGGTGGTGGATCGGTCCCAAAACACAGGACTTTGACCCAGTGTTAGCGTCTTGACAATGTTTGTGTCCCTGTACTTAGTCAAACCACAACTTTTCTTTCCAATTGTTTTGATCTTTACCGTCACCTAAATGTGACCATCGTGGTCCAACTCCTGCGGCCGTTTGTGTTACAGTTTTTCTCAATTGCTAAAACACTAAACCCTGTTGTCTGAACCAATTTCTCTGTTGCTTGAACACACTGATTGAATCAATCACTCTTTTGGCAAAACCATGAGCACTTTTCACCTGTTTGGACACAACTTACCAACACATTTTCATTGTGATGCACATGTGCTGCATAATGGTGAGCACGGGTGGCAAAAGTCAAACACAATTAAAGCACGGTTGTCACTACTTGAACACAACAACTCAAAATTGATCACACTTGTGGCTAATGATGTGAGGGAATATATAAAGCCAGTTCAGAGAGCACTGATTTGTGAGGCACTACAATGGATAGAAATCTAAGAGGAAGAGTTTGTGTGAGAGGAGGTCGAGGAGGTAGAGGTGGTCGAGGTGGTCAAGGTGGTCAGCAAAGACAAAGAACAGTAATATCTGACGAAATCAGAGCTACTGTGATTGACCATGTTCTTGTCCATGGTATGAGCATGAGGGAGTCCGGACAAAGTGTAAAACCAAACATTGCTTGATTCACTGTGTCCACCATATTCCGAAGATTTAGAGAAGAGAACAGGTAATTATCTTTTTTGACATTATAGTAAAGTATGTAAGTATGTATGTATGACATATTACAGTCTATACTGTACCACAGTATACTGTAAGTAAATATATGTTTCAGTACATAACTGTGCCAATGTACTGTAGTATTGTAATGGAGGGTTAGTCTAACTGTCTGTAGGCCTAGTATTCCATGTATATGTTTGTAACTGCATGTTCTCTTTTTGTAGAATTGAAAGACTGTCACATAAGGGTGTGAGGACAGGTATGTTCTCCCCACACCAAGAGACCCTAATTCTTGATATGGTCCGTGAGGACAATGCCGAACTGTACACAAGTGGCAAATGCATACAGTTTCTGTTTGTTTTGTACAAATGCTATGTGTACTGTAAATGCAAAAGATCTTTGTTTTTTGTACTGTACAAGTGCTACATGTTACAGTAATGCACAAGATTTCTGTTTTTTGTCTTTGTGTAAAGCTCTAAATGCAAGTTTTTTTGTTTTGCAACATGCATTCAGCTTCATGTCCTGAGCATTGTGTTTTCTATTTTTCTATGTAGTGTTTAGTGGCTGCTCAGTAGTGTTTTTAATTTTGACTGACTTGGGGCATGATTTGACAACAAAGTTCAGTTTTGGGGACAGATTGAACTGTTTTGAGGTGAAAGTTTGGTTTTGCAAGAAGAGTCTGAGGTTTTGTGAAGGTAGCTTGAAAATTGGGGTTTGTGTTCACAGTTTAGAGAAAAGGAGAGAAGCTTTCAAGAAATGTGTCTTAGCAATTGAGAAAAACTGTAAATAGAATATCCAGTCATGTTTCCTTAGATATCACATGAATTGTTGTGCATAACTTTTGGAAGATATCGTACGGACCTTTTTGATGAGAATATGTTGATTCAATTCATAAACAGGCGTCCAAATATGCATTCCTTGCCCCACCACTGTCTTTGTTTTTTGCAGCATCAGCAGAGTAGCAGGAGTCAGATTTCACTCATCATGTATCAAGACAGATGAGACGATGGCAAAGTGAAAAGCAAACGTTTTTTTTATAAAAACTATTGTGCTCTCTGCTGCTCTATCTCTCCTGAAGTCAGTGTTCATTTGCAGCACTACTGTGCTGAGATATTAACCAGTTCAACAGTTGCCCTCATGCCTTATGTAATGTTAGACAAGTTGGAAGAAATGCATGGAAAATGAAGGATGTAACATATGCAGACCATTCGTGATGCATGTGCACAAGAGGGATGGATGCAGAGGAGAATCAAGTCAAACTGATAACATCCATGTTTGGCTGCAGTCTTTTGAATGCCCTACGCTGTCAATGCAGGGGTGTGGTGTTGATGACATGGCTGTGGTAAAAAGTGACCCACAGTCAGTGCGTCTGTTCATATTCTCTCTACATGCCCTTATAAATGCATTACTATTAGATTGTTCTGTAGCCTATATTGATTATTAAAAAATAAAAAAAATGGATGAATGTAAATTAAATGTCTCATCATTTAAAAAAAAAAACAATAATAGATTATGACTCTCACACATTAACCAATTTTCTGATGTTGATAATAATAATACTGATTTCAAGTTGAGGTTTGAGACTGAATTACTTTTATTAAGCTTAGAATATTTTCCTAGCTGGTAACAAAAGGTTTTGATGCAGTCTGGATATGAGACATGTCGGTCATCATCTTCATCAGGCTGATAAGTCTCACACATTTTTCATTCCTCATTTCTTCCGCAAGAGAACCTTCCCAGTAAAATACACCTGAAATGAAGATACCACACGCATACACTCAAACAAGAGCTTCCATATTTCCACAGTACCTAGCAGGCGGCTGTGTACAGAGGAGGCAGGTTTGACCCAGATGTCCCAAAGTGCCATTTACCAGCCGATAGTGCTGACAGACGGCCCACATGCTACGGCTAATTCTCAGCCATTAAGCACCCACGCGTCCACGCAGGCCGGCGTGCTCATTTGGCAACAAGCGCTGTTTTATTTACGGAATACTGTAACCAGTCATTTGGCTTCTGAGCAACACTTCATCCTATGAACCGCCATCTGGACCATCGTCTTGTACTATGAAAAATATCCACATTTTGCATACAGTCTTGTTATGAACTTTCAGGCCTCTTGTGAGTTTCTGAACTCACGTCAAAGTAGTCACGCTATCTAAATCTAAAGTTACTACCTCACTTTAAGGAACCTAATTAACAAGTCATCTGACAAAGGAATGTCTCGTCCCCCTCTAATATTTTTAGTGTCTTTTAGAATAATAAAGAACTGTTGAGCATGTTAAGAGACATGTTTACAGCGTGGGTAGTTGAGTGCTGTCATTAGTAAGTTGCTGCAGTTATCGATTAGTAGACGATTACATTTCTTGCCCACCACTGTCATTTTCCTTTTTTTTAAAAAAAGAAAGAAAACCCATTTAGTTCATTTTGATGCATCAGCACCCACGTGAAAGTGTCTGCTCCGCTCTGTACAGCAGCAGCAGGAGTCAGATTTCACTCATCATGAGTGAAACGAGACCAATGAGATGATGGCAAAGTGAAAAGCAAAAGTGTAAAATCTGATCCGTTTTATCATACAGTGAATTCTATATTATATTGTTTATAATGATCAGATAATAGAAAGTGGAAATGCAAAGAGTTGAGGCTGTCGAAGCGACAGATTTAGACCCATGGTTTTGGAAGGATTTTCAGCTCTTCCATAGGGGTGTTATCTTTGAGTGTCTGTATTTGTTTGTTTGTGTCCACATACTTTTGACCATATAGTGTAATTCTCTTTTTCTGACTATGAATCCCTCAACCTGCCGGTGTTACCCGCCTTTGACTTTTGTCTTTGACTTTAATCTTTGACTTTTCTCCACTTAAATAGTTTAGTGTCTGTGTCATCACTATTTCCAACTGAATATCCTATAAACATCAGCTGAAGTCATGATATACGATTCAAACTTAACTAGAGAATAACATTTTTCCGGGGAAACTCTTGTGTCACAGCGAAGCAGGTTTCCTCTCTTCTCTCTCACTCAGGAGGTTATCTCAGTCAAGTGGCTTAAAATAAAGCAAAGTCAAAGTTGGCACCGTGACGCTTCAGGGAGCCTGGTGTTGTTTCAAACATGCTGGATTTACGCTGCTCAAATCTGCCTTTTTCTGCCTCTGTGACACAGTTTGGATCTTTGAAATGTTGTCCAAACAAATGGAAAATGTGACTCCATGGGGCTTTCCATATTCAGACTGGGTACTGGTACTAGGGCTGAAGTTAGACTTTAATAGCTGCTGCCTAATAGGATAACTGCAGACTTTATCAGGTAGTTGGAGCAGCACAATTTGTGATTCTTAATTATTTTTGCATCTACGTATATATGCACAGATAGAAGCATTTAGCAGTTAATCTCTTTAAACAGATTCTGCACAGGACTGTAGAATTTGTAGCAACGGGGAAAGATTTGGTTGTGGAGGCCGTCTGGTTTCTGTTTTTAGTCTAATCATTTTTACCAATCACGTGTGAGCATGCTTTGGTTGCATGCAGGTAAACAGTCCATGTGGAGAGCTAATGAAGCAGAACACATCAGCCGTCATGCAATCACCTATTGTCTGATGTCGATGTAGCTTTTCATCAGCTTTTTGTTATTATTTATCTACAGGTATCTGTGGAGACATCATCTCTCAACTCCAACTCCATTCTCACGTCTCAGGTTGCTAATAGGACCATAAGCAATGGCTGTCGCTCGTAAGAGGAAGTCTTGGCCCGGATATCTGCTGGCTTCACCAGAAATATTAGCTGTTGCCTCCAGAGGCTAAATTTTCATCAGACCGATAGCTGATGGGTTAGCATTTAACCATTACTAATATTGTATATAAATACTGTATATATTAAATGCAGATGATTTCTCTGACCCTATCTGTAAACAAACCGTCTGGTTTCTCTTTATTGTTCGCTGTCTGTGTCTCTAATGATCCTGTTTTGTTTAAAGAGCATGATATTTTGTTATACTGGTGTAAAATCAAGTGAAAGCAAAGATTGACAGCTTCAGATTTTGGGGGATTTTATTGGCTTCTCTGTGGAATGAAAAACCCTATGTCACCAGATTTACACGTTTAGACCCTATGGCTCAGAAAAACACAAAAAGTGAGACTTTTGGATTTGATCCTGCGGTGTAAATCCATCTGTAGAGGCTCTCAGTCCGGTGAGCCGCCACGCTGTCAGAAATCACCTCTAATTACCGGCAAGGTAAATCCTCCCGTAGAAACGGCTTAAATCAATTAGCCCACACTCTGGATGGCTGGGCTCAATCCTCGCCGCCTTTCTCACGATCCTGCAGAACTGTGGGAAGCTGGTCTGATCGCCCCCCCCTGGGGGGCTCATTTCCCCCTCCTCCCCTCCTTTTTCTCATCCTTCCATCCTCGCCGGCTCTGGCAGACGTCCACTTCCAATCCAAATGCTAAACAAACAGTCTAGCTTCTGTTGAAGTCTCAGGACGGATCTTCTCTTTTATGAAATTATTCAAGGATCATTTCACTGGTCACACACATTAGGTGGAAATATGTCTTTTCATATACAGCGTCTCTCTTAAGTGAACCCCCTCGCTGCCAATTTTACCTCAGGATTTAATGCCTTTTCACACTCGGGCAACCTAAATGCTCCAAAGTGACCAATGACAAATAGGGGCAGTCCATAATATTAGTTTGCTAATATATCAGGCAGATCTTAGCCTGATGGCAAACACTGGATTTCTGCCAAGTCTCCCACTGCAGACCATGATGGACTATGTTCCCCGACAACAGCGACAGAAAAAGCCTTTTGTACAACCTGTAATGAGAATTTATATTCGTTATGCATTTCCCTTTTTTGATTTATACATTTAAGTATGTCTTTTGCCATGTCATTATTCTGCTATGACTCAGGTGAAGTCAATGTGTCTTAAAGAGCTGGTAATCTTTGGCTGGGATCAATGTCCTGATGGTGTAAATGCTTTATATTCTTTTAGCACTTTTTCACATTTCATCATCAGTAACCATATTAGCATATATTAAAGTGAAATTCTGGCGTAAAATCATCCCAGGGTCTTTTTCGGCACTTACATTCATCAAATAAGCCATCGAGACAATTTGATTTCATGTAACAACTACTAACGGAGAAATCCGGAGAGTTGCTAACATCCAAATGCGGCTAACACTGACTAGCTTGGGGTAGCATGGTAAACACATGAATGAATTAATTAATCAATTAATTAATTAATTAATTAATCATTTTTAACCACTTATACTGCTCATGATGACACCAAACCTCTGCAGCAGCATGAGAAGAGTCCCTAAACATAAAACAAAGCACCAACATCGTAGTGAGTGAACCCAGAGTTTATTAAAAGAGTGTTTTAAAGACTTACCTACTGGCCCCTGTACCAGCTCCTCTCATAGTAAAGTCCATTCAAGTGGATCACCAAAGTCAATCCCAAAGGAAGGAGCCCATTGGTGCTTTGTTTTCTGTGTAAGGACTCTTCTCATGCTGCTGCAGAGGTTTGTGTTATTTTGAGCAGTATTAGTGGTTAAGAAAAGACGTTTGAATTAGGGATGCTCGATATTGGCTTTTCTGCCGATATCCGATATTCCGACATTGTCCAACCCTTAATTTCCGATACCGATATCACCCGATACCGATATATGCAGCCTTTTTACACCAAAATTCATCACATATCACCTATTATGGAATTAACACATTATGCCTAATTTTATTGTGATGCCCCGCTGGATGCATACATAAATGCAACACGGCTTTTCAAATGTAAACACAGTCTGTACAAAATAAGTTATTGAAAAAAGTGCCATTCATTTATTTGTTTGTGTTTTTAGAGAGAATATTTTGCCTCAAACAACACTACAGACAACATCACAACAAGGAAGATGCATAGCTTCAGTCCAGAGTAGTAAACAAACATAGTTTTCTTTTCCCAGACTGAGTAACGACTGAGCCGTAACTTGGCAAATAATACAATCAATAAATTAGCAGTTAAGCTCAACATGCTAACCTGTAGTGGATCTAACGGATACAGCACCAGAAATTAGCTTCTCGACGTGACAGTAAACAAGGCTGTACAGTTCGGGTCAGCACCGGTCTGAGAAATATATGCGCCTGGGCGTAATACAGACATAACAGGGCTCCAGGAACTCCACACGTTTGGTGAATCCGGCATCTTGAACGATAGAAAAAGTTTGTTTCTCGGTGTCGGCTGTTGCTTCTTCTCATCACTTTGCTGCACAGATGTAGCGTTTAACTCCGCATGATTCTTCTTGAGGTGGATGATCAAATGTGATGTATTAAAGGAAGACGCCTTGTTTCCTCCTCTCATAACTAACGCCTTGCAGTCATTGCAAAGCGCACATATACTGTTAGTAGGTGACACTTGGAAATACTTTCAAACCACGGACATCTCATGCACCGGGCGAGCTGAAGCTTGTTAGCCACGGTTAGCAACCTACGAGTGAAGCGTGTTGTTGTTGTTATACGTCATCAAGCACGCGCCTGTAAACGGCCCGTGTTGCATTCAGGTACACTCGGAAATGCTGAAGCCTACAGAACTAACATCGGTTGTAAAAACCCGATACCGATAATTCCCGATATTACATTTTTAACTCAATATCGGCCGATAATATCGGTGGGCCGATATTATCGGACATCCCTAGTTTGAATGCCTCCACTGTACTGCCCCGAGCTAATCGGTGTTAGTGGCATTCTGCTGTTAGCGACTCGGATTTCTCTGTTAATAGTTGTTAAACGGAAAAAACTGTCTTGATGGCTTATTTGATGAATGTATTTGTCTAAAAAGTCTTACGCTGGAATTTCACTTTAAGGACAGGGCATTAATTCAAAATTATCACTACTCATTGTTTTCATTTGTCATCTTTTAGTTGTTTCCTGTCTGAATGCTCACACTGTACGTGTCAGCCCCTGCTGCCCTTTCTCGTTATCGACAGTTGTCAATAAAGATTTGTTTGGAGGTGGCGGAGGTCTGTAACATTATACCAACGGTTCACAGTTATCATCACCTCTGACACCATGTAACAACAACAAATATCTGAATACCAAAATTGAAAACCTAACACCTATCTGAATATTTGATTATTCAGGTCCAGCCCTGTACTGTATATAATCTTTTAGCAATTATAGCTAAAGGTCAACATATAAACTTCATATTCATTGTTTCTTTTCTATTCCAATGTGTTTGAGCAAAGAGCCAAAACAACAACATACACTTGAGTCCATCCTGAATTCTTCAGGCAAAGTTTTGCATTATCTTGTAGCCGGACTTAAAGATCAAGGTCACTTTAGTATATATATATATATATATATATATATATATATATATATATATATATATATATATATATATATATATATATATCATTTTTACCTCCAGATTTAGTACTAGTTACTTTACCCTCAGCAGCTAAAACTCCTCCCGCTGTTAGAGATTTAACTTTTCAGTTATTAAATGAGAGATTGCATTTTTCTGCTCCATGTTGAGGAAAGAGGGAAAAGAAACTAGAACAGCAGCACACGAATAGAATGTAAAATAAGCAGGAAAACAGAATATAATCGAGCAGAGAGGTTTATGTAAACACGTTCTGCTGAGACCTTCAATATGATAAGTATGCTGCGGGACTGCGAAAGAATATAGACTACTGATATTTCTGGATTTACCTACAGATGTTCCCGCTCAGTTCTGCCTCCCCTTAACAAATAACAGCGAAGGAGAAAAACGAAGCTCAAGGGCATGTTGGCAGGAATAGTGAGCTCCATGTTTTTGGTTATTAGTCCTCTTCTCTACCTCCAGGCCAACCTAAAAAACACTTTAAATGACACTGCCCTTGTTAGCACAGATTATAAATGTAAGCCCTTGTTAACCATGCATTGTAGAAGGGCAAATGAAAGTGAAAGGCTCCCCTCCCCTCAACTGACTTTAATAAGTGTGACAGTGACCAGTTAGAGATGAGAGAGCTTGGAAGAGCATAAAGCATGCTGTTTAAAAAAAGAAAAGAAACACGCCAAGAATTCAGGCTTTTTTAAACGGTTTTAGATGAAGATGCATCTGGCCTTTCCACTGCATAAAGATCATAGCTGTGTTGGAGGAATTAAAAGGTTGTTGTTGCTGTGGTTTTTGTTAACTGTGCAGCTTAAAATATAATGCCTAATAGATCTTTAGCAGCAGGATTTCTTGAAGAAAAAAAACAATTTAGCGTAATCTGTCAGAGTTTCATCAGATCTTCTCCCTCCAGACAGAAAACAATGGCACTATTACATTGATATTATAGTGGCCCTTGGAAACTTTAACATGTTAACGGAGAAGCAGGACGCCGTACAGTGAGACAGGGATCTGCAGTCTCTACGCAGGACACTTGAATGTCCCACTGATGGAAACAGTCCCACATATACATTTTTATTAAAGTATTTCTGATATGTTTGTTGTTGTTTGCCTGTGCTGCACGCGGATCAGAGCACACTCTTGTTATTTTTTACCCCTTTCCACGGAAACACAACGGAGGAGGGTTTTTAAGATTTCCACTCTGGAGGGTGGTTTCACTTTTTTGCGTTTTTAATCCCCTAAAACGCTATCGCCGTCTAAACGAAAGGCACATCTGATGAAATATTTTGTCGTTTTCATCCGGGAGCGTTGTTGTGTAAGCAGGGCTTAAATGTGATGGATAAAATATTAGTACTGGTGTAAACTGAGTGAGAAATGATATGACCACATGAGCATCAGCCATCACTTATTTGAGCATGAAGTTTGCTGATAAGCCAACAAAATGTTTGTTGGGAAACACTGTTGAGGGGTTAGTGAGTTGCTCCTTCCAGGCATGGCTGCCCGTGTTGCCTCTGTGTGAACTCTCCTTTACTGGAGCTACTGTTTCAAACACAAGACACACTTGGCACGGTGGATGTTTACACATATCCTGGCTGGAAGCTAATTTCCCTCCCTTGTTAAAAATAAAAAAAGCAGACATGTTTCTGCTATTCTCTTATTTTTACTACACGTCTTGGCAGTGTGTGTTTTCAACCCCCGGGGCAGAAACGCTGAAGCTTCCCCTTCGTCCAGACAGAAACACACACAGACTGTGTGGGAGGAGAGCGAGGGGAGAGAGGGGAGAAGGGAGATGTGGGCGTTGGGCTTACCAGTCTGGGGGTCCCGTCTACAGGGAGATAAATTGTTAGGTATCTACCCATCATAGCCCCTGGCATGTTCTATCTATGGCAGCACAACAGACACTTCAAAAATCCAGGTTGATCCTCTCTCCTCGCCACAGAAGGCTACGGGTGTGGGAGGAGGAGGAGGAGGAGGAGCAGGAGGAGACCTGCATCCTGGCTAACCGAAGCTCCATAAATATCAAATATGTGGGCAGCTCCGGGGGAATCATCGAACCTCCAAATAGGAAAATAATATGTGTTTCTTCAGGCTTTCTCCCTCTATCATCTCAGTCGGCTTGTTGCTCTCATTCTATTGTATTTCTATCCTCTGAGTTTCTATCAAACTCAAATTTGAATCAAAAGTGCACTTTATTTTTTTTATTGTTTTTCTACCTCTCCGGATGTTCTGACTCTCTTTCTGTTTTGGGACTCCAAAAGCTTCTGTTTATTTACAGAGACAGAATATACTGGCCCTTGAGACTAAAGTGAGCTCTCAGTGTCTCTGCCCCCCCCCCCCCCACACACACACACACACACACCCTGTCCACCCTCAGCAGCTGTGCACACAGAGAATAACATTCAGCTAGCCAAATCCATTCTTCTCTAATTAATGAGAGAATCAGGCAGAGTACCTGAACGCTTGCAGGCCATCCCTGCAAACAGCTGCCTGTTCCCCACAGCTCAGTTCTAATAATAATGATGATCTACAGCCTAGAAATTAGGGCTGTGCATAGCCTACAACCTCACAACACGATATGTATCAGAGGCCACGATACGATCACAATACCCAGGCCGTGATGTTTCACCTATGGTACATCTCCATACATTGCTGTATTGATATTTTGTACACAGCCCTTTTACATAATGCATTTGAAACTTGTCTTTGTTACTTTCTAAAGTTATAGCAACAACTTTCTGTCTTATTGTCTAATACCAGTTTGTTTCATGATGACATTGCAAGTACACATACAGTAAACATTTACACACACTTTGGTGATGGACAAAAACCCCTCAGCGCTGTGCCTGAACCGTATAATGGCGTATAAACACTGATGTTGTCCGGTAAAGGTGTTAACATGCTCCAGCATTAAGCTGCTCTCGATTCATTGTACGTAGTGATGGAAGCAAACAAGTGATTGTGATTCTGATAGGCAGACGGACAGAAAATGTGACTGACTGACTGACTTGACGGCTGGAGAGACAGAATAAGGTCAGGGCAGATAGAGCCAGCATCATTCAGATCACATCAGTAGCTCAAAGGATAAAGAGGCAAGCAGGTAAACAGGCAGGGCGATGGAGTGCTTTAGTGGAGACATAAAGAAAGGACGAGTGTGTTGAGATGAAGAAGTTGACAGGATGATGTTGAGAAAGAACCCCCTCTACCTGGATCATACAGGGCCTATTCTCTACCGTGACCACTTAGGATCTCAGTTCACTTCCCAGCTCTGAATGTAAATAAACACGTACATTTTTTCTGTTTACATATAGATAGCCTACATATAATCATGAAAAATCGTTCTGATATTGCTTGGTATTTCAGATGCATTTTATGCATAGCATGTTCTATCCCCTTGCTGTCAATGCTTCCTCTTTAACGTTGGATTTCCAGTGAACATATCCCTGAACTAAAATTAATAACTGTGGTTTAGTTATTAACAATAAAAAATTCAATATTTGATTAAAAATATCAATATGCTGATAGTCAGGTCATCCATAATTAAGTATACAGAGCAGCAAACTTGCTGCTATACCGTAGCTCTCATTTCTTGTCACAAATATGAATTATTCCTATTTTCCAGACAGTTAACATTGAATACAGCTAATTATGTCAAAGTCAACATGGCCCAGATCGTGAGAGGCTGACAAAACTAAAAGGCAGATGTTCAGATTTGATTCAGTGATTATATAAACAGCACAGTGTGGGATGGAAAGCTCTGGGTGTGTGTGCGGACTCCATATCAACATATTTTTATTACCTCCTCTTTTGTTCTGTGTATCTGAGGGCTTGATGCACAGACAGGTGCTCAGACAGACAGGCTGACAGATAACACCAGTCATAAAGACAAGCAGATGAAGTCAGATGTAAACACAGACTGCAGCTCTCATCCTCTGATTTTTGGCAGATTGCCTCTCTTCTAATTCAGAATTTTCACTCCTGATGGCCGCCTTTTGCTCTTGTTTTTCTAATCTGTATCTATAAACTACAGTTTTCTGGGATTGAATTCCAAGTTAAAGATTTAATTCACAGAATCCACAGAAATGGTTGGTGAAGATCTGACTTATCGTATGCTTTATCCTGGGAAATCATCAATTAGCTTTTTTCCCCTCCTCATCGTTAATGTGCTCATCCTCGGAGTTGTTTCTTTTTTGTGTGAAGTTTGCATGTCAGCGTGGGTTTTCTCCTGGTTCTCTGACTTCCTCCCACGGTCCAAAGACATGCAGGTGTAAATAATTGACTGTCTATATTTGTCAGTCCTCTGATAGTCTGGCGTCCTGTCCGGGGTGTACCACGCCTTTGCCCAACTTCAGCTGGGATCGGCTCCAGCCCCCGCGGCCCCCGACTGGGAGAGGCGGTTACTGAGAATAGACACTCAGTAATGGCCGAATTGCCCGGCCATCTGACATCGTTTTGAGTGGACACAGAAGCTTGCAGGTGTTGAAAAACATGCACAAAATGTAAAGTCTAGTTAGAATCATCGCTAACGTTAGAAAGCTAGGCTAGATGGAGAGATGGTAGATCCCAATTTGAGAGAAAACAAACAGGCAGAACAAAAGTTGATACCGTAAGTTACGCTGTTTAGATGGGGAAAAAGAAAAATGTCAACAATGTAAACATTAGCTTGGTGGCTGCATGGGTCACTTGTCATAGTAGCACACTCAGCAATATGTGTATGTATTGCCAATGTATTGAGTTACAAAAAAAGAAGAAGGGAGTAATCAATCTGTTCAACAAATACCGACTTCCAAATCGAGGACCCATCGCTCTTCTACACCACAAAAGACACTGATCCATTTCAGCACTTGAGAACAGTAATTAACTCTACAGTCGTTAGTATTGATGCACATCCCTAAAATGCAGACACTGCACACATTTGTCGTTTGGTTTTATCAGGTAGTAAAAAACTTTCTATGTTTTGTTTACCCGCCGCACACTTTTCTTTCTGCTGTCATTTGGTTGTTGGAGGTGGTTTGGGTTTGCCATAAGTCGGGGTTGGCAGTATTGCTCGCATATTGTTTGATTCTTGCAGGATATTTTCGATTGTACATTAGATAAAAATCAAATTGGGAACAAAAAAAAGATCACAAAATGTCCTTTTTATTTTTTAATGTCTACAAGCACAGAAATCCCTTTCCTCCCTCCCTCTTTTCTCTCTGTTTCTAGTTTCCTTTCATCACATTTCCTCCTTTTCTTCCCTCCTCTCTGTCTCTTCCAGCCAAGTCTGCCAACTCTCATGCAGATCTGAGCTTGGACAGATGGTAGCGAGCAAAAAAGTGTTTACTTGCACACGGCTCCTAACAAAACGAGCAGATGCCTGCAGAGCCGCCGCTCCCCTCCAATCACCATGATACCGAAACATGCCCGACGGCGAGGAGAGTGAGTTTTGTGCTTGAAAAGAGGAAGAGTTTTAGTTTTTCCTCACAAATACACACACACACACACACACACACACACACACACACACACACACACACACACACACACACACACACACACACACACACACACACACACACACACACACACACACACACACACACACACACACACACACACACAACTTCATTGCACACTCACAGTCACAACCAAACTTGACTTCATTTGGTTTCTGCTCCCTTCACACCTGAGTCTGTCATCTTGATTTTCTATCCTCTGCCTTTTTTATTCCTGAGTGAAATGTTTTCATACCTCTGGGGTTTTCTGGGTCTCACTGGCACAATAGTGTATCTTGTCCTTTCCTCAAGTGGCTGTGTTTTGTTCGTCTTTATTATTTGCATGTGCAGATCTACCCAACCTGAAATAAGATAAGTTTTAGGTTTAGGTTATTGTCAAACAAAATAATAAAGGTCTCTAAAAAGTTTCAGTTTCGTTTTTCTTGTTAGGAGTGGAGCCTCTTCCCAAAAAATTAAACAAACAATATTTGAACAAATTTAAAGTGAATCTCCAATGCTGTTTTCTGAGAATTGTAAGAGATGTAGAGACCAACATGTAGAGACCATGTAAGATAAATAACATAAGGCTGTTTAGTTTGCTTACTAAAAGGCTGTTCTATAGGAAAGTTATTCTTAAATGACTCCTGTTGGGATCTGAAGCTATTCACAAAAATCAATTAAATGAAATTAACTTTCAAGTTAATTGAAATATAAGGGGGGGGGGGGGGGGGGGGTGCGGGGGCGCCAAAACTATCAATAAAATATCACTGTTATTAGAATGTTTTAAGATGAAACATGCATTTAATTTATCAATGTCAATTTCTAATAAAAATCAAACATACATTCAATGTGAGACACCAAAAGAGGCTAGTGCAGTTAGATACTACAGAGTAATGTTTAGCTGCTTTAAATAATTTCCCCTTGGGATTATTAAAGTATTTCTGATTCTGATTCTGATTAAAATCATTTCCAGTAGTATTAGTAGTGAACACTGTTAAATGTACAGTTTGTCTTATTTGAAGAGAAGTTGTATGATACTTATACTTATCCACACGAATGGATTACTGAACGGCCCTGCCGGGCACAGGCTCATGGGCCAATAAAGTCAGGGGCCCTGAATCATAAAATGTTGCTGAGAACCCCCCACAAAATGCTAAATGCTAATTGACCACAAGTAAACGTGAAATTACCAAAAATTACCACAGGGTCAAAAAAATTATTATAGGGATGCAAAACAACCACAAAATTATGCTAATTGACTGAAAATAGACACAAAAACGACCACAAAGAGACAAAATGATTAAAAATAGATGTGAAATGACCACAAAAACAAAACAAAGCGATGAAATAGATACATAAAGTGTCTAAAATAGATGCAAAACCACCACAAAAAGATACAAAATGACTAAAAATAGACGCATAACAATCACAGAGATGCAAAACAACTGGAGGTTAAATGGAGGTAAAACGACCGCAAAGAGAAGCAAAATGACTACAAAACGACTACAAGTGGGGGGGGGGCTCTTACATGTCTGTGCCCAGGGGCCCATTGGCTCAGAATGTGTCCATGCTTATCCATAGTTAGTGAATTAGATACAGTAACATCCGGCTGTTTTGTCAGGACCCTTGGGTGTCACTTCATGCCCTGTGTAGCCCTTTGCGTAAAACTCATGAAGCTCTCGGTCCCCAATCTCAGGGAAATGATCTTAAATTTGTTGAGATATTTCAGCATGTTGGATATTACTTTTGAACAATTTCATAGTCTTTTAATAATATTCACAGTATATAACACAGTTCCTGACTATTGCTGTCTCTGGTTGGAAAACTTGAAGGGATTGTTGTTAGCTAATACCCACCTGTCTCTCTGTCCTTATCACTTTATCCATCTCTTTTTTTCTCTCCATCTCCCAGCATCCTTTGCTGCAGCGATCCTCACCAGTTCCTCTCAGTAATCATGTTGATTGGCACACACAGCAGCGCCTTTTGATTAACGCCGCAAATCCTCATTAGTGATGCAGGAGTTGCATGTTCAAAACGCAAACATTCAAATTCAATCGTGAGTGGAACATGACCCCCTCCTCGAACCCTGCCTACACACACACACACACACACACGCACACGCACACTCACACACACGCTCACACACACGCCTACCTCCCCAATTACTCCAGTCTGAATGCTGGTGCGGTACTCACCAGAGAAGTGGCTCTAATGAACGGCTAAAAATAGATTTCATTTTTTGTTGGTGTGGAGGGATTCATTTGCTCCTGAGAGCAGTGAGAAAGAGTCCAGATCAGAATGTCCTTGATAAAACGTCCACATCCACAAGTTTTTGAAAGTGCTTGTGTGGTGAATCGAACTGCTTATAGATTATTGTGTCTGCTCTTTGCTCTTTTATTGATACTTTTACTAAGAAGCTTTTTCATTAATATGAAATCTGCTCGGCATCTTTCCACTCATTGACTGACATGAATGGAGGGGTTCTCAGCACATTTATTGTGAAATGATCCAGTTTGTCTCTCTGCAGCACATTCCTTTATGTTATCTGGGACTGTACGCATATAAACTATAGAAATAACAGTCTTTCAAAAGCAGTTCTTGTCTGTTGTTGCCTTGAGAGAAGCACCTAGTGGTTATCCAATTCCCTCTGCTCCCCTAATTTGCAAAGCAGACTTTGTGCAGAATATTCATTAGCAGCCATAAATATCTTCTTTCTGAATATTCATGACTGCAGGGAAACATGAGGAAAAGAAGACGAGACAAAACATGGTAGACCAAGGTAATTGTAATTGGTAAAAGTAGAGAGCATCGGTACTCTCCTGCTGCATAACGAACATGGGAAAGGGTCACATTACTACTGACTTGTGTCAAAACATATTGAAAAAGACGCTTCACGTGAATAGGGTAACTGTTTAACTCCTAGATATCACCCTGCAACTGATGCATTATCTAATTAAATATGAGCTAATTTGCATTTATTTCCAGAAGAGAAATATGAACAGTGGATGAAGCCAGGTTCAAAATTATTGTTTCATTTTGTCGACATAGTAGAGTCAAAGGTTTTTACAGCTATCTCTTTTTATCACTCTATATATCAGGAAATACTGGAAACAGCCATATAAAAAATATCCTTTTCACCAGGTTTTTATGAATCAAATGTTGTATAAATGAGGCTGTGCATGATATTTGAACAAAGCCCTCTGTAAAAACCTTCAAAATAGAGAGAGCAGGGCTGTAAACTAGCGGTCACCTAAAAAAATTCGACTAAAATATTCCCCATGCGACTTAATTTTTGGAGGGCTCCATGCCACGGCGGGTAAATGATTGTCCCGATGGTCAAGCTTGTGCAATAAATTATGCATGATACAGCAAATCATTGTAGTAGCTATAAATTGATAAATTATGACGCTAGCAAACGTAAGCGGTAAACTGGTGATTTGTTGTGTGTTGAACTGAAGCAGCTCCCCCCATGTCATCGTTGTAGAAAATAGTTCGCCTCAGAAGCTATGTAGCGTACGCGCCACCGCTCTTTAAAAGTTTGGATCAGTGACTGTGATCCGAGCACAGCTATGTGGCGGCACATTCCCGATGTGACTGAACCAAAGAGGAAACACACAGAGGAAATAGGAGGCTATGATGCTGTGGCACGAGAGCTCAATTAGAAGCAGGTGGCCTGACTATCAGGCTGTTAAGACGCTACGTAACGCCCTTTCAAAATACGATTTCCGGGTCCAAGCCTCGTAGTTTTCCAACACCGCAGTGCCCTGATCCCATTTGTTTGAACAGATATGAGTTTTTACAAAACAACATAATTGTCGTTTTACCTCATTCTTATTTATGAAAAACATGTCTAACTGACGAAAAAGGTGATCGTAATTGTTCACATGTTCTGCCGTTGTTGTCTGTTTTATTTCATGGGAGAGTTTGGACAAGGGCGCGGATGAAACTTTTGAACTGGGGGGGACCAAGCTGTCAGCAAATGATTTCAACTCAATAAGTTATTTTGGTGTAATTCAGGCTTTAACTAGCGCTCAAGTAGTTCTGTAATAGTCTATTGTCCAATGGTTTGCACAAAAAAGCCATTGGAGGATTCTTATTTGAAATCATGGATAAACAACAATGAACATTGTTAAACAAAGGCCGACCTGATCAACACTTAGCCATATATGATGAAACTGTTATTCGTCTGCCAATCACGCACAAAAACTTCATGCCCTATGCAAATATGTTTTATTTAAACATTTGTGTCTGTCTCTATGTGCCCTGTGATAGACTGGCATCCTATCCTGGGTGTACCCCGCCTCATTACCGATGTCAGCTGGGATCGGCTCCAGGACCCTGGAGAGTGAGAGTCGTTATGGTGTGTTCAGTTTACACTCAAAGTCGGAACTTGGAGCTCGGAACAACGTAACCCCAAAGTTGAGTGCTCCCAGCGTTTCCCAGCCTCCCAAACGTACAACATTTACCTACTGTTTACATGAGGAGCAGAGAGCGTTAATGTCTGGCTGCTGAGATTAATCCGACTTTCAGAGTTGGAGATCCGACTGCATGAGCACGGGGGTTCTGATTCAAATTCTGAATTGGAGCTCGGAAATTTTCAACATTCGTGCAACTTGAACGCACCATTAGTCGTGGCACACAGACGCCGGGCTTTTAATGCGCTCTGCAGTGTAAATTAGTCTAACTAACGGAACTTTAATCTTCCGTTTTACCGGCGATGTTCGTCGCCTTATGTAGGGATGTAGGGAAAGTGTGTGTGTGTGTGTGTGTGTGTGTGTGGGGGGGATGTTAGAGAGGAATGAAACTGGAATGTTTGGTGTTTGTAAGTGCTGTTGAAGGGGATATATCTGTCTCAGAGTGAGAAAAAAACTAATTTTGAGAAAACCGCGGATGTAAGTGATAAATATGCAAATGAAGCATTATCTAATGTTCACTTTTTGTGAATTTTAGACACATCTACAGACAACAGTGTAATCAAATAAACAGGTTTTCTTTTCTTTAGTGTAAAAGAAGACATGTTATTGGAACAAAATAGCCCACCAACTTAGAAATTTACCAGTGCATGAAAAAATATGACTTTCATCATAATTTAAATGATTTTTTTTAGTAGAATAACTTTGATTAAACAGAAATGGTTTGTCATATCTAGGACACCTCAGACAGAGAAGGTGAAGGGCATTACCACTCACTGATTTTAGAAGTGGGTATTATAAAAAAATAATTTGGAGAAAGAGACGATAACACTGTGGATTAGCATACAAGTCTCATATTTTGTTACTCTATACAGAACAATTTCCTGAGGAAATTTTAGGTAATCTGAATAAACTACATCGAGTATCACATAACTCAGGCTGCAGCTTACAATTATTTAATTATCCTGATGATTAAATGCTTGATTAATCCATTTGTCTCTAAAGCATCAGGGAAACAAAAAACCTTTCCAGTGTAAATGCATGCAGAGAAAAAGATGCCTCCATCCTCACAGATCATCACATGTAAAAAGGAACCATCACATTTGACATTTTTTGCCCTCAAAATGACCGAAAGAATCAATAACCAAAATTGTTGATCAGTAATTTCTGTCACTAGACTAATAGGCTGATTGGCTAATCATTAAAAAAAACCTGAATTTTGCTTGAGGATTGCTTTGATTTCTTAAATTGTACGTTTCAAATGACATGTATAAAGCATCTAAACGCCTGAAGCATCCGACACTGAAAGCAATAAAAATGACTTCCGTCCTCCTGAATCTCCATCTTCATTGACCACCAAGGAAAAAGCAAATTACTTCTGTTGTATTGCTCTTTGATATATCTGTAATTTATCATTATAGGAATAGGAAATCTTGTATTTTTGTGTAGACCCTACTACAATAGATTCTTTACAAAAACAAGCAAGTATTGATACTGAGGGCGTGATCACACTGTCCTCCCGGACCGAGACCCGGACTTTAGGGTACTTGTCCCCCCTCCCTCTCCCCCCCGCGCCCCAGCCCCGTTTGTACTCACACTACCTGGGCCTCGGCCAATGCTTCTTGCTGTCCATACGCCATCACGCCGTAACACGTCACACGCATTGATCGCGTGTGTGTGGCTTTGTTTACAAATCTTTCCACAGACCTCAGAGTTTTTGTGCGTCTTGTCGACTGTTTTTGAATATTTTCATCCGACCAAATCTGCAGTAAACACTCCACCTCTGCATCACACCAACGTGAACCTTTCACCACCATTGTTGTTGTTGTTAAATGTCCGCGCATGGTCCGTCCTTCTATTAACATGTCCGAACAGGCGGACATAACGCTACTGCCGTAGGGCTCGTGCTCGTGCTCGTAGACGTGCGCACGCTCGTGCTCGTACATGTGCAAACGGCTCCGCTAAAGCCCACCTCTTTCAAGCGGGCCGTGGCGGCCCAGCTGGCCCCAGTTGAGCGCGGAGCGGGTGCGCTCACACTACTTAAAGGTACTAGACTTTAGCTGAAAAAACGGTTTTGGCCGCGGCCAAAAGGACAGTGTGATCACGCTCTGAGAATAGATCTACCACTCTCTCAAAGTACCACAACATGCAGCATATTTAATGAAATGTAAAAGGTTTTTCTGTTTGCTGTATAAATCCTTACCTGGCAGGACTTCTTATTCTGAATGTGTCAGAAAAACTCAGTAAGGAGACTGTGGGAACCATAGGTCAGAACATGGGCAGGTAGCTATGCTACCTCGGTCATGTTCGTCGTAGATGAGTGATAGTTTTTCTTGCAAAGTTTGCACGTGATCTTCTTGGGGTCATCCTTGATCTTTTCAAAATGATCCCATATTTAAGATGTCTTTCCCAACATTATTGGCTGTTAATTGATAACTGTCTAACCCTGACGTCAAAGGGACCTGCGGTGTTTAAAAAAACAAAACACTGACAGTAAGTGAGTGTCACGACTTCCTGTTTCTTCCCCTTCAAATTAAAACTCCCCTTTAGGCCTGATACCAGCCGCCACTCACATATATTTTCACTTAATATTGACAAGAAACGACTCCAAATGTTTACATTTTTTTCCCTACAACCAATCCCCCAAATTAGATTTTGGTCTGCTAATGATTTTTTGGTAGCAGCCCTAGTGTCGTTCTCTTCTCTAAATGAAGAAAAACTCTCCAGTTCTGATAAAACGGCTGCTTTTGCAGCATCTTAGCTAACCTCTTTAGGAGGCTCCATTGTTGTATCGAAAGAGCGGTTGCCTCCCTGATGTTGTCATTACCCTCGACTGCCAGTAGCTCCTCACAGGATGCTGATTGGCCAGGTTCATTTTTGAAATACAAAACAAAAAACGCATTACTTGGAGCCTGACAAGATGGATTTCCATGTGTAATATCGTGAGAATTTGGTTGCTCTGCAAGGTAATTATAAACCTCAACTTGCTCCAGTTGATTTCTTATTTCTCTTGTGCTAAACTGATTTAAACTGAGAGCATTTCTACATAGACTGACTAAGCAGAGGCAACTCTGCAGCGTAATCTGTAAATGTACAGTGAGCAGCAGAGTATTTGTTAACAGGCTGAGCAGGTCACAGTATCATTTCTCTGCAAGCTGCTGTTGTCAATTAAGTGAGCGGAAAGTGCTGAGCGCAGGTCTGCAGCAGGGAGATATCAAAACAACAGCCTGTAATGAGAACCCTCGCCACACGACTGCCAGCCAATCACAGAGCTCCCCAGGTAGATATCAAAATTATGTCAACCAGGAATTGTCTCCAAAAAGGGGTTAAGCCGCTGCCTAATAATTTACCTGTTTCCCATGATGAAACTGATCCAGCATCAGGCCAGGGTTTCATCCCCAGTCACCTTCAGTGTGGGAAATTAATAGCTGACAATAGCTTGATATTCTCAACATCACTGAGCATACAGCATTTGTATGTTTAACATTCAGTGTTGCATGGCTGTGTCTGTGTTTAGTACTAATTGATAAATGTAAGTTGACTATGCACAACAGCTGATTATCACGATATCACAAGGGTCACGTGATCACATACTGTATGACATGAAAATCTTGTCAGGCTTCATTTAATGCACTGCAATAATGTAATGTAATGTATTCTGCCATAGCATCAGTTATATCAGAACTTTAGACTATTTCATCTTTGAAAGAGGGAGACTTTTATCGGTACGGTAACGATGTCCTCGCTCTCCTCCTGACTGGCTGCGACAGCCCATTATAGACAGGTGGTTCATCCAATCATTTGCCAGTTATGCTTTGAAAGTGCCTGCCCTTTTCTAAACAGTGTCCTATGACAGCTTCACAGGTGCTGATCTGCGGGACAGGTTGAATGTTTGGATGCTAGCAGGCCAGGGGATGACTATGATAATCATACCTGATAAACATCAGCATGTTAGCATTGGCACTGTGAGCATATTAACATTTAGCTCACAGTACCAACCTCACCAGCAGCTAGCTTGGCTGTAGCAACCTAGATAAGTAGGTAGGTATGGACTCAACACACCAGGATGTATTTTGCCAGAGACTTGCTCTTCTTTCCATTGCTACTGAAGCATTCATTTGCTGATTTGTAATTGTTTCGCAAGTGGACAATAATTTCAAAGTAGAGTAGTAGGAAATCAGCTGACACTTTTGCAGACCCATGTTTTTGGATGAAGAGCGATGAATTGAATGCATCTTCAATAAAAAATCTCTTAAAGTCAGCTTTTAAAGAAAACTGAACTCTGCTAAACTGAGCAATTGTCCTTTCTCTTCTCAGCTCTATTTTCTTTGACCTTCACTTTTTTAAACTCCACTGCACAGGATAACAAGCGGTTTTTATCACACCAGCTGTACGCTGCTGAGGGTTCGTGACTAAAATGTAAACTCTGCTTACTGTGTGTCTTTGAGTGAATGAGAAATTAATGTAAAAATATAGATTTCAGGGATTGTATTTATGTGTGTGTGTGTGTGTGTGTAGACAGTGCTGTAAGTGAGGAGGGAGTTGCTCTATCACTTTGCACAATCCTATTGCACTCCAAGCTTGTGCTTCATGACTAATTGCTCTGTAAATAATGTGAACCCAAACAGAGGCAGCTGGGAGTCTAGTGTGCTCATTAGGATGAGTGGCGTCGCTGAACGAGGCGAACAAACACAACCTGTGATTACTCAAATCAAGACGTCGGTGCTCCAATCAGAACTAAACCACATCTCATTTACATTTTGACATATTTAAGACCTTTAGTTTACACCCTAATCCAGAGAGAGAGACTTACATTGAGGACAGCCAACTAAAAAATATGACTTTATTCATTTTTAAATTTTGAAGGCTCCATGATGTTGTCTTTTCTCGTTTTCCCCTTAAACCCACCCTCAACTTTTTACAATTAACTTTTCACCTAACTCAACGATAAGGCACATTTAATTTGTACAATACTTTACTTTATAACTAAATACCTTCTAATTTAACAAGTTTAAGTGAAGTATAATGCTAACTAAACAAAGAACTTAGCTCATAACATGTGCCTGATTACAGCCTCACAGAGCTGCTAGAGTGGCTGTAGATGTGAATTATTTACTTTCTCTAAACTGACATTAGTTATTAGATTTTCTCTTTCTCCAAATTTGTGAATGTTGTAACAATGTTGAACCAACATTGTCTTTGAAACATTGTTAATGCAAAATGTAATAGCAGTACCACTGCCATGAGATAGACTAATCTGAGCGTTAGCAAAGTGCATAAAAGTATTAAAAAAAAAACGGATGAAAAAAAAAAATCATTGCATCACATGTTTCAATTTCTCACTTTGTTCTCAGACCTCATCACTGGCTTCATATCGTATAAAATAGTTAAATAAATAGTACCGCCTTATGTAAAGGCTGCGCTCTCTTGAATCTTTACCTTGAAAACAGCAGTTATTTGCAAGATAACCACACATGCCCGACCCGCTGTGGTTTAAAGTAAAATGAAAATATAGTTTATTTGCATATCAAGAGGGAAAACACAGTATAATGTAATTTACTTTAGTGTCTGATAGCAGCTTTCCACCACATTTATCTGTACAGAGGTGAAACTCAAACGTTTCCTAATTGCAGTGAAGTGTTTTACGGTCAACCAAGAAATTCAGATTTATAAAACAACAAGTTTTGTGCTCATGCCAGTGAACATTTTCCAAGTGTAGGCGTCACTGTGGAGCGAGACTGCTGCCTCCTCCAAAATATAACTGCTCAGCAGAGAGCTGCTCGGCTTCAGTGCCAGAAAACACAACAAGCATCATAAAATAATTTAAAAAATGGTTAAAAATCTCACTTTGGATTTAAACTCATTTTCTCTTTCAGCACCGCTCGTTTTTTTGGAGGAGCATTGACTTGCTAAATTCCTATTCAATTTATGCAAATCCTCTCACAATGGCTGCTGCTACAAAGTGTTGCATACTGTAAGACAGCTAAAGCGGGATGCTGGAGCCCAAAGCAGCGCTCCCTTCAGGTTTCACAGCGTTGTAGCTGCACGGGTAGCTTGACACCGGGGATCTAGAATGAATAATAGATGTGTGTTACTTTACCCAAACGGATGAATAATTCAGGAAGGGGCACAGGGTGTGGAGAGAACGGAGACGCACGGTCATCTCCGCGCATCTCCGCTGCACGCCGGCTGAGTTTCATCTAAAAAAACAGACTGACATGTACAGTAAGAACGCATCAATACATACTTAATGCAGGGAGACAATGCAAAGACATGCAGATTCACTCAACCACCTACGCATATGTAGCCAGTAATACAATGAACAGGCACTCAGAATTTTCACATGTCCCGTGGCGAGGCCTGGATTTAACAAGTTCAATAGAAAGCTGAGAAAAGGGCAGGAGACAATGTGGTGTACAGTAGGAGCGTTTCTGCACAGAGTCTCCAAATGATACTGTGCATCTAATCCAGTGACCGAACCACTCAGAGTGCATGTCTAGGCCAAGGAGGTGTTAGGCAGCTTTAGAGTTTGGGACGTTGTGAATGCTAACTCTGGCACAGCAGTGATCCCACTTCATTTAAACACATAAGAGCAAATTTCCCTTCTTCCTTTCATGGTTCTCCTCTTTATTCAGTGTCACAGTTCTTATGGTTATGCACAGCTGCTGTAAAGCCAGTCTATTGACTTTAACACAGATGTAGTGTTATTGCTGTTATAGAGCTGTCCAATCACTAACATTTACTTCAAGCACTGCAATGACCATTAATACTAAAATCCCTAAAACCCTTTTTAAAGCGTAAGGTCAAAGGTATATAACTCATGGCATTTTAATGTGTAACTACTGTATGCTCATCTTATCTGATGTGTGTATTCATGCATAATAGATTGTGAACTTAAATAATGTATCGCATAGAGTTACCAATCTTAAACTGATCATTAAGTGTTCCCATGAACATTTAGTGCCTTAGTAATGTCTCCCTATTAAAAGTAATGATACTTCACACATCACACATTAGATCATGATGAGAGTGGCGTTTGTTGTGTAACCATGATATCAAGACTTGTACTACTTCTACTCAGCTACTAGTGCTAAAGAAGCGGTTGTACTCTGATAATAACGTCTGCAGACTTGTATTAGTCATACAAACACACAGACAGTTCATCATACGTTATTGAGGTCCACTCATTCCAGCATGTGCAAGTGCATATTCCTGTAGTGATGTATATGTCAGTCTCTGTGCTGGTCAGTTTCGTTTGGTCCTCCGTGAAAGATCTCCGTACAGACATTCACGGTCCCCAGTAGACGAGTCCTAACCACTTTGGTGATACTCTAACTTTAAACCCACCAAGCGCTCAAAATTTGCTGTTTTCAAGAGTCAGTTCATGTTCATGACAGAATACTTCTCAAACCGCTGACAGAATGTCTGACACAACTTACTAAACATTAGCACTATTCAACTCAAAGAGCAGCCAAGCCTGTTGCTAGCATGCTAACATTAGCATTGAAATCCAAAGCCTTGTCCTTAAAAAAAATCCATTCTAAGGTAGGCTATGATGCAAAAAGTTAGCTTGCTAGCAAGTATGTATGCATGCAATATTTTATTGCATGTGTCTTAAATTAACATGAACATCTAAATGTGCTAAACATTACATGCTAAAAGTAAGTTAGCATTAAGCTCGAAGAACAGCTGAGGCTAACACAGATACAGATTACATTACAGGCTCATGGTTGTGTGACCTTTGTTAGTATTGTTACCACTTATACCTCTGAAAATAATATTTCATTGCAAGGATTTAAAAGGCGTATTCAGGGTACTTAAAGTTGCTTAATATTAACAAAGGTGTGCCAAATAACTGGAATATTTGACTAATTAAAAACCAAAATGCAATGTCTAACCTCAACGCTCTACTTTCTTGCTAATGAGAGTATTTAAATCACAGTGAAGGACTCCCCTCCTCTGACAGTTTGAACTAATATTTTGATCTCATTAGGTTGGAGGAATACCAGCACAGAGCTGTTACCTTGGCTGTTTTCTCTTGGTTGTGTTGTTGTTGTTGTGATTCGCTCCGCTGGTTGTTTTCTCCGTAGAGTTGTTGCGACTCATCCGTCTCCTGTCAGCGGTGACGGGGAGAGAAATTTCATCTCTGCAAGAAAACCCATCTTAAAACCTGTCAGCAGAAACGCTCATCAGCACATCCTCGTCTTACACGCTCCCCTGTCCTTTTCCTGTCCTCTCCCTTTTCGTTTCCCGTCTCCTCCGCCTTTTCCCTGTTTTTTTCATTTATTTTTCTTTGCTTTTGTCTTTACCTATATATCATCTACTTTACTTTCATTTATTTTGTTTTGTTTTTCCTTCCCCTTGTTTTTTTCTTTCTTCTCATTTACCTTTGTCCTTTCTTTCCGTTTCCTTTTTGAACTGTTTCCTTATTATCATTGTCATTCTCTTTCTATTTCCTTTCCTACGTCTTTTCCCTTTTCCCCTTTCCTGGCCTTTTCCCTTCCTTTCACTTGCTTTTATCTTCTTTCCTTTTTATTCCTTCATGATTTTTGTATCTATATCTTCTGTCCTTTTCTTTCTTATTTCCTTCTCCTTTCCCTTTTGTCCTTTCCTCTCTGTTTTGTTTCCTCTCCTTTTACCTTTTCCTTCATCTTTCCTTTCCTTTATAAGTTTTGTTTCCTTTCATTTTTGTTCCATTTTCTCTCCTTTTCTTTATTTCCATTAGTTCAGCGTCATTTTCTTTCAAAACGACAGGAAGTAATTATAGCGTTTCACTCACTTCGTTATTGTCAAACGAAGTGAATCATTTCTAAAAAATGAATTATACAATAATGGATAATTATTACTATTTATTATAATTTAGTGATCTTGTTAATGGCTTTTTTTTCTTATTGTTTCCAATTATCTTTTTAAAAGTTTTGCAAAGAGCACAAATCTTCTCTGCTGTTGCCAGACACAAAACCAGCAGACTTTGTTTTGAGTATAATCACAAGTGTGAGGTTCCAAGCCCCTTTAACCTTAACAATATTCTTCGTCTCTTGTCTGTGACATTCGTCTTCTCTCTGATGGTGGAAAAAAGTGACGGGTAAAAAAAAGAGAGGAGGATGACATTTTGGAAAAGGTCACAGGCAGGATATGAACCCATGTTATCAAGTTATGCACCTTTAGACCGAGTGCCACCAAAGCCAAACTGAACCCCCCTCGCCTCTGACTTACTGACTGCAACCTGACTGACTGACTGACTGACTGACAGACTGACTGGCTGACTAACTGACTGACTGGCTGACTGACTGACTGACAGACTGACTGCCTGACAGGCTGACTGACAGACTAACTGACTGACTGGCTGACAGACTGACTGACAGACTGACTGACTGACAGGCTGACTGACAGACTGACAGACAGAGTGACTGACTGACTAACTGACTGACTGACAGGCTGACTGGCTGACTGACTAACTGACTGACTGACAGACTGACTGACTGACAGACTGACTGGCTGACTGACAGACTGACAGACTGGCTGACAGACAGACTGACTGACTAACTGACTGACTGACTGACTGACAGACTGACTGGCTGACTGACTGACTGACTGACAGACTGACTGACAGACAGACTGACTGACTGACTAACTGACTGGCTGACTGACTGACTGACTAGCTGGCTGACTGACTGGCTTGCTGACTGACTGGCTGATTGACTGGCTGACTGATTGACTGGCTGACTGACTGGCTGACTGACTGACTGACTGACAGTCAGTCTGACTGACGAACTGACTGACAGACTGACTGACTGACTGACTGGCTGGCTGGCTGACTGACTGACTCGCTGATTGGCTGACTGACTGACTGACTGACTGGCTGACTGACTGGCTGACTGACTGACTGGCTGGCTGACTGGCTGACTGACTGACTGGCTGACTGACTGACTGACTGACTGACTGGCTTTTTTTTCTTATTGTTTCCAATTATCTTTTTAAAAGTTTTGCAAAGAGCACAAATCTTCTCTGCTGTTGCCAGACACAAAACCAGCAGACTTTGTTTTGAGTATAATCACAAGTGTGAGGTTCCAAGCCCCTTTAACCTTAACAATATTCTTCGTCTCTTGTCTGTGACATTCGTCTTCTCTCTGATGGTGGAAAAAAGTGACGGGTAAAAAAAAGAGAGGAGGATGACATTTTGGAAAAGGTCACAGGCAGGATATGAACCCATGTTATCAAGTTATGCACCTTTAGACCGAGTGCCACCAAAGCCAAACTGAACCCCCCTCGCCTCTGACTTACTGACTGAAACCTGACTGACTGACTGACTGACTGACAGACTGACTGGCTGACTAACTGACTGACTGGCTGACTGACTGACTGACAGACTGACTGACTGACAGGCTGACTGACTGACAGGCTGACTGACAGACTGACAGACAGAGTGACTGACTGACTAACTGACTGACTGACAGGCTGACTGGCTGACTGACTAACTGACTGACTGACTGACTGACTGACAGACTGACTGACAGACTGACTGGCTGACTGACAGACTGACAGACTGGCTGACAGACAGACTGACTGACTAACTGACTGACTGACAGACTGACTGGCTGACTGACTGACTGACAGACTGACTGACTGACTGACAGACTGACTGACAGACAGACTGACTGACTGACTAACTGACTGGCTGACTGACTGACTGACTAGCTGGCTGACTGACTGGCTTGCTGACTGACTGGCTGATTGACTGGCTGACTGATTGACTGGCTGACTGACTGGCTGACTGACTGACTGACTGACAGTCAGTCTGACTGACGAACTGACTGACAGACTGACTGACTGACTGACTGGCTGGCTGGCTGACTGACTGACTCGCTGATTGGCTGACTGACTGACTGACTGACTGGCTGACTGACTGACTGGCTGGCTGACTGGCTGACTGACTGACTGACTGGCTGACTGACTGACTGACTGACTGACTGACTGGCTGACTGGCTGGCTGACTGGCTGACTGACTGACTGTCCCACTGGCTGACTGACAGACAGACAGACAGACAGACTGACTGGCTGACTGACTGATGGACTGACTGACTGACCGACAGACAGACTGGCTGACTGACTGAAAGACGGACTGACTGGCTGACTGACTGACTGACTGACTGACTGGCTGACTGACTGACTGACTGGCTGACTGACTGACTGACTGGCTTTCTGACTGACTGGCTGATTGACTGGCTGACTAGCTGACTGGCTGACTGACTGACTGACTGACTGGCTGACTGGCTAACTGACTGACTGACTGGCTGACTGACTGACTTACTGACTGTCTGACTGACTTGCTGACTGGCCGACTGGCTGACTGGCTGGCTGACTGACTGACTGGCTGACTGACTGACTGACTGACTGGCGAGTCCTCTGAAGGTCACAGGCAGATTAATGAGCTGATCGCTGACAGAGGAAATGTGTCTGACACACACTGCGGCCTTCCTGTCTCCCTCCTCCTGTAATGATCATCATTTTCTCTTATCTACACAGCCCCCAACGCTTTCCCAGCAGGTAATTCGGAATCAATCTGGAGGACATACCTGCCTTTCACCTCCTCCCCCCGCTCATTTTTCTCACTGCCCTGCTGTCCTCTCATCCTCGTCATGAGGTGAAAACCTCATTATTCCAAAATTTGGGTACCACAGGGGGTTCAGGGATATAGCACAGTCTGCTCTGAGCTTCCATTCTTTCATGCAGAGTAGTTTTCTTCTTTACAGATTATCATTGAAAAATAACATGTTTTTTAAAAGGAGCCAATTAGTTTCAACCTAACTAGGCCTGCTATGATTTTTTCTCAATTTAATGGATTAGTTGTTCGGTCCATAAAATGTGGATCAGTGTTTCCAAAGCCCAAGATGATGTCCTGTAAATTCTTGTTTTGTCCACATTTCAAATATATTCAGTTTACTGTCACAGAGGAAGAAAGAAACCAGAAAATATTCACATTTAGGAAACTGAAACCTGAGAATTTGGACATTTTTTTCTTAAATGACTCACATTTATTAATCATTTTTCAAAATCAACTAATTTTTGCAGCTCTACAGTATACTAGGTATTCTTAAAATGACCACAGCCCATAAAATGCTTCAAGTGATAGAAAATCCATCCAAAATCCTCCTGTTACTTTCTTACCTATTCAAAAAGTACTGCCAAGAGGCTTCAGTGGTCAAGGGAAACTAAAGGAGCGAACAAATTAATTTGCGGTCTTTAATTGCTTCCCCCTCAAATTAAACACTATAATTGAATATCTGACCCAGTAACGTTGGTGGAAAAGATGTGAAAACAACATTATCTATGACACTGTATCAGAAACTGCAAATAATTTAAAGAAGGGCTAGTGTATTAACAACACACAGCTTTAGAAGTTTATATTGCATTTCTATTTTTTTGCTATAGTATTACACGTGAGCTGATGAAGCAGAAAGGAAACACACAGTTTACTCTTTCAAGTTAAAATAAATGAATTTAGTTTAGTGGTTCTGGAGCTCTTTGATTTGCAAAGATTTTCATTTGGGATACGTACATATTCCCCACGACTGCTGCCAACAGAATGATACTTCTGCGCGGAGAAATTTCTACGCGTTTCATGATTAGAAGACTACTCTGGCAACTTTCATTGATGGACAGACGCAAAAACATTTATTTACGCAAGTGTCACAAATCATTAAAGAAATGACATCAAGTGACATGTTTATTTGCAGATCACAATGTTTTTCATGTCATTTTACAAATTATACATCATACAAGCAAAAATAGCACTAAAAGCTCCTCTTCCTGACACGCTGACAGCTGGATGTGGCTCTGATCCTCTCTCTACTCTTATTTTTTCCTTCCAGTTTTCTCTTGTTGCCTCAGGTTTCTCCTCACTTGGTCGTTAATTAGCTTCACATCTCCTTTGAATTACACTTAAAAAAGAGCCGGTGCTGTGGGTCTGGGTCAGGGCTTCTCTGAGCTAATTACCATTTAGCTCCAAGTGCTACTCTGTGTTGTGTTTGGCCGGATAACTGTGTGTGTGTGTGTGTGTGTGTGTGTGTGTGTGTGTGTGTGCGTGTGTGTGTGTGTGTGTGTGTGTGTGTGTGAGACAGACAGTGTGAGAGGGTGCTGGCTCTCTAAAGAGTTGGAGGTTTTTTGTTTCATGTGTGTTTTTTGTTCTTCAAATGTGTCTTTCACAGAGGCTCACGGTCACACTTAAGAAACCCACATGACTTCTCTTTAGGCAGATGGAGGAAAGGCTGTGTGTGTGTGTGTGTGTGTGTGTGTACGGTGTGAGGGAGAGAGAGAGACAGAGAGAGAGAGAGAGAGAGAGAGAGAGAGAGAGAGAGAGAGAGAGTTGTAAAAGCAATCAAATGACTGCAAAGAGACTCAGAATGACCGCAAACTGATATTACATGATCTTAAAAAAGACCACGACATGCATAAACAACAAATGAGATACGTTATAACCACAAAGAAACACAAAAATACGAGGAGTTACTAAATGACTACAAAAAGAGGCGAAACAACTTCATAGAGACTCAAAACGACCACAAAAAGACTACAAAGACACAAACGAACAATAAGCGATACGACATAACCACAAAAATGTGCAAAAAGTCCAGGACAGTCAAATCAGCTAGAAAGACATCTAATACAAAGACAAAGAAACACAAAATGATGACAAAGAGCCATTAGTTGACTAATTGACGTATATCCCCTTCCCCCATGTATAGCCTCAGTGACTGAACAACATAACTCAACATAATTAATAACCATTATTTTTCAAGTGCGCACAGCTGCTCGCTATAAGTCTGCAATCTGTTAATGACACCTGCAAATTATTTCAGATTCTTATTCTGAATGTGTCAGAAAAAATCAGCAAAGAGACTGTGAGAACATGGGCAGGTAGCTCAGCTAACATCACTTACATGTTTAAGGTGGTAGGTCATGTTTGTCTAACGTTTCTTACATGTTTAAGGTGGTAGGTCATGTTTGTCTAATGTTACTTACATGTTTAAGGTGGTAGGTCATGTTCGTCTAACGTTACTTACATGTTTAAGGTGGTAGGTCATGTTTGTCTAACGTTACTTACATGTCTTAAGTTGGTAGTTCATGTTTGTCTAATGTTACTTACATGTTTAAGGTGGTAGATCATGTTCGTCTAACGTTACTTACATGTTTAAGGTGGTAGGTCATGTTTGTCTAATGTTACTTACATGTTTAAGGTGGTAGGTCATGTTCGTCTAACGTTACTTACATGTTTAAGGTGGTAGGTCATGTTCGTCTAATGTTCCTTACATGTTTAAGGTGGTAGGTCATGTTTGTCTAATGTTACTTACATGTTTAAGGTGGTAGGTCATGTTCGTCTAACGTTTCTTACATGTTTAAGGTGGTAGGTCATGTTCGTCTAATGTTCCTTACATGTTTAAGGTGGTAGGTCATGTTTGTCTAATGTTACTTACATGTTTAAGTTGGTAGGTCATGTTCGTCTAACGTTACTTACATGTTTAAGGTGGTAGGTCATGTTTGTCTAACGTTACTTACATGTTTAAGGTGGTAGTTCATGTTTGTCTAACGTTACTTACATGTTTAAGGTGGTAGATCATGTTTGTCTAACGTTTCTTACATGTTTAAGGTGGTAGGTCATGTTCGTCTAACGTTACTTACATGTTTAAGGTGGTAGGTCATGTTTGTCTAACGTTACTTACATGTCTTAAGTTGGTAGTTCATGTTTGTCTAACGTTACTTACATGTTTAAGGTGGTAGATCATGTTCGTCTAACGTTACTTACATGTTTAAGGTGGTAGGTCATGTTCGTCTTATGTTCCTTACATGTTTAAGGTGGTAGGTCATGTTTGTCTAATGTTACTTACATGTTTAAGGTGGTAGGTCATGTTCGTCTTATGTTCCTTACATGTTTAAGGTGGTAGGTCATGTTTGTCTAATGTTACTTACATGTTTAAGGTGGTAGGTCATGTTCGTCTAACGTTACTTACATGTTTAAGGTGGTAGGTCATGTTTGTCTAATGTTACTTACATGTTTAAGGTGGTAGGTCATGTTCGTCTAACGTTACTTACATGTTTAAGGTGGTAGGTCATGTTCGTCTTATGTTCCTTACATGTTTAAGGTGGTAGGTCATGTTTGTCTAATGTTACTTACATGTTTAAGGTGGTAGGTAATGTTCGTCTAACGTTTCTTACATGTTTAAGGTGGTAGGTCATGTTCGTCTAATGTTCCTTACATGTTTAAGGTGGTAGGTCATGTTTGTCTAATGTTACTTACATGTTTAAGTTGGTAGGTCATGTTCGTCTAACGTTACTTACATGTTTAAGGTGGTAGGTCATGTTTGTCTAACGTTACTTACATGTCTTAAGTTGGTAGTTCATGTTTGTCTAACGTTACTTACATGTTTAAGGTGGTAGATCATGTTCGTCTAACGTTACTTACATGTTTAAGGTGGTAGGTCATGTTTGTCTAATGTTACTTACATGTTTAAGGTGGTAGGTCATGTTTGTCTAACGTTTCTTACATGTTTAAGGTGGTAGGTCATGTTCGTCTAATGTTCCTTACATGTTTAAGGTGGTAGGTCATGTTTGTCTAACGTTACTTACATGTCTTAAGTTGGTAGTTCATGCTTGTCTAACGTTACTTACATGTTTAAGGTGGTAGTACATGTTCGTCTAACGTTACTTACATGTTTAAGGTGGTAGGTCATGTTTGTTTAAGGTGGTAGGTCATGTTCGTCTAACGTTACTTACATGTTTAAGGTGGTAGGTCATGTTCGTCTAATGTTCCTTACATGTTTAAGGTGGTAGGTAATGTTTGTCTAATGTTACTTACATGTTTAAGGTGGTAGGTCATGTTCGTCTAACGTTACTTACATGTTTAAGGTGGTAGGTCATGTTTGTCTAACGTTTCTTACATGTTTAAGGTGGTAGATCATGTTCGTCTAACGTTTCTTACATGTTTAAGGTGGTAGGTCATGTTTGTTTAAGGTGGTAGGTCATGTTCGTCTAACGTTACTTACATGTTTAAGGTGGTAGGTCATGTTCGTCTAATGTTCCTTACATGTTTAAGGTGGTAGGTAATGTTTGTCTAATGTTACTTACATGTTTAAGGTGGTAGGTCATGTTCGTCTAACGTTACTTACATGTTTAAGGTGGTAGGTCATGTTTGTCTAACGTTTCTTACATGTTTAAGGTGGTAGGTCATGTTTGTCTAACGTTTCTTACATGTTTAAGGTGGTAGGTCATGTTCGTCTAATGTTCCTTACATGTTTAACGTGGTAGGTCATGTTTGTCTAATGTTACTTACATGTTTAAGGTGGTAGGTAATGTTCGTCTAACGTTACTTACATGTTTAAGGTGGTAGGTCATGTTGGTCTAACGTTAATTACATGTTTAAGGTGGTAGGTCATGTTGGTCTAACGTTAATTACATGTTTAAGGTGGTAGGTCATGTTGGTCTAACGTTAATTACATGTTTAAGGTGGTAGATCATGTTCGTCTAATGTTACTTCCATGTTTAGGTGAAGTTTTTCTTGCAAAGTTTGCATGTGACTTCTTGAGGTCATCCTTGTTCTTTCCAACTTGATCCCATATTTTAGACGTCTTTCTTGACACGATTGGCTTTTAATATTTAACTGTCTAACCGCGATGCAGCCAAAGGAGCCCTTCAAATTAAAATCCCTCCAGCCTATAAGGCCAGCCTCCGGTCTCCGATTTTCACTTCATTTTGAAAAGAAACTCCAAATGTTTATTTTTTGTACTTTTTCCCCTGCGACAATCGACCAATTAAATTTTGGTCTGCTAAGGATTTTTCGGTCGACCAGTGTTAGGTCGACTATTTGGGGCGGCCCTGCACAAAACTACTACAAAGAGACACAAAACCACTATAGAGGGACCAAAAGGACTACAAATACCCATAAAATAACTTTAAAGAGACCAAAACAATTACAAACAAAAACATGCAAAATGACTACAAAGAAACACAAAATGATTACAAAGAGATACTAAAACAACTATCACAATTGCAAAAGACAATGAAGGACGCATTATGTCAATTCGCTATGCTTTTTTCCAGTCCCACTACTTTGAAGAAGGGGCAGGGATTTTTTAGATATCTCTGCCCGGGGACGTATTGTCATACTCTGTCTATGTTTTGTGTGCGTGTGCATGTGTGTGTGTGTGTGTGTGTGTGTGCTGGTGTAAAGTTGTAAAAGTATCAGCTCACTATGCAAGTTTTTTTCTTTGGGGGTTTTCTTACTTCTATTCTCCAGATGTCACACTTGACTGCATAAGTGATGAAGGCAAAGCACAAAAACACTTGCACACTGTAAATTCAAACACACACACACTCGCACTCACTGAGACACACGTCACACTGTCTTTACAGTAAGTCATTAGTGAGTTTGCATCACACACGGTTATCATGTGAGAATCCACCCATCTGCTTACACTCCTGCCCAGCCTCATTACCAGGGGCTCCTGTTGATAACAGACTCCTGCTTCTTTTTTCTTTTCTTTTTTTAAGACTCCATAAATTATTCAGTAATTAAGAGGTTTGTGCTATTGGGTTTATTCTGGAAATCTGCCCGGCTTCCACCTCCTCCTCCTCTTCCTCCTTCTCTTCCTCCTCCTCCTGTACATACAGCTGACAGCTCTGCAGGAAGAGACATGACTAATGTAGCAGGGAAAGTCCTCGCTGAGCAGGAGTGAACTTTCTTCTTCTCCCTCTTGATCTCAGGCATCGTGCAGAGCAGAGAGTTATGGGAAATATATTGACACAATGTTTAATATTGTGTTGTGAAAACAGATCTCACATGGGACTTTTTGTCCGTGTAATATTATTACTTCTGCCATCAGGTTGTGTTTTCAACCCTGTTTATTACTTAGCACAATATGAAGAAAACTTGTCAACAGATTCTAATGAAATTTGGTAGAAAGTTTGTGACATGGGCCTCGTAAACAGACTGTTTCCTTTTCATAGAACATCCTGATGCAGAGTATGCATTCCAGCAGATTTCCATATTTTAATATATTTTGTGTCTGGATATGAGTGACTTGAAAGTGTCAGTTCAGTAAGTAAATGGTTTTTGTAGGATACAGGTAAATTACTCTGGGTTAGAAACTATTCTGTCAAAACACCAGGATGTAAACAACTGTTTTAGCTGCAATCCCCTAAACATACTGTGCCTTTAATCATAGTTTATTTAGCGTAAGCACAATCTTAACCTTATTATAGATTCCATACACAGATGGTGCCAAAAGTGAGCATTTTTAAAGTTTTGGCATTGCACGTCAAATCAGAACAAGTTAATAAAGAAATAAAAACTTTAACAACAACAAGAACAAGAACAAAAAAAGAAACCCGAAAGAGAAAAACTCATATGTGACATTCTATTTAAAGCTATGAGAGGATATATGTAGAATATCTTACGAAATATGATATACTATTTACCACAGTTAAACGGTGACTGTGAGCAGAGACGAATACGTTTAGGAAACAAAAGGTGAAGGTTAGGTTTCAGCACTGAAACTACAGTTACGTGACCAGTTAAGCTTAGGCAACAAAGTGACTTGATTTAGTACTTCCTGTGTCCTCCTTTGTTTTGGGACCCATCCATCGCCCTGACCCGCTCTTATTCTACGTCACCTGATTTCCTTCTCCTCTGAGTGTAATTTCTGCAGTAATAAATATGTGGATTACACAGAAATTACAGACAGTGCAGTACTTTTGGTAGTTATGTGTACAAACTATTTTATTTGACCTGTTTTCTTACATCTACCTCATATATTTTTGACTAAGAGTTTATTGTTTACTATTTATATACTTTCTGTATCTAGTAAGCTAAGAGTTCATTGTTTACTGTGTATAAATTTTCTGTATCTAGTAAGCTAAGAGTTTATTGGTTATCCTATACTGTATTTTTTTATACCTCCCTTTTTTTTTGTAAACTGCTGGAAATTCAATTTCCTTGCTAGAGTCATCCCAAAGGAATCAATAAAGAGAAGTATAAGTCTAAGTCTAAGTCTAAGTTTAAGTCTCTAAGAACAGTTGATGAGGATGGCCTGAACTGGTGAACGCAAATTTGTGTAAAAAAAAAGAAAGAAAAAAAAAACTTTGCATGGATTAACTACACGTCTGCATGTGAATTCATGCTTCATTAAATTCCCGGTCACTCTGCTCTGATAGAACAACGTAAATCATCCGGTTTTAGAAAAAAAAGAACGCGCCTCTATGTGCACGTAGAGCCTGTTTTTTTTTTTTTGCAAAAACCCACAGTGCCCATGTCATCCTGTTCACTCAGCTCAGAGCTGACTCTGAGTCAAAGTTTGTGCACACGGCACAGATCCCCCCTCGACACTCACACATGTTACAATATCACAGGCACACCCCTCAAGCTAGGCATATGCTAAATGACGTTAGCAGTTGCTATCTATGGGTAAGTTAGCCAGCGTACCTCCATGTTACGTGTACTCCATGATGTTTATTGATGAGAGAAGACACAGGCACATTCACAAGAATCTGGTGCACGTGCACTGACGAGAACTTGATTGGAGAGAGCAGGGGAGCTCGGTGGTAGAGGGGGAGGGGCGTGAGAGCTGTTTGAGTCAACTCAATCTGCCAGACTTGCCGACTGTAGCTTTGAAACTTCAATCTCTCTACTTCATCTTTTCATCATCTTTTTTGCTCCTTTTCATTCTCTTCTTCGGGTCTCACTTGTGTACTCCTCTCCCCCCTGTTCCCCCTGCAGCTGAGGATCAGTGTTGACAGGGATATGGTAGTCGGGGTTGTGACCTGTGAAAGAGGTCTGCTCCTTCACGCTTGGCTGAGTGTGTGTTTTATTTGTGTGTTTGTGCGTCAGTGTGTGTGTGTGTTCAGAGCTAACCCCCCCCCCGGCGTTCACCCTGCTGCTGTGGACTCTGTGGGTCAATGCAGGTCAGAACAGGGGCTTCCACTCCACCTGCATCTCTCTATCTTTTTTATCTTCCCATTCTCATCTCTCTCTCTTCCTCATCTTTTTTGTCATTCCTTCGCCTCTCCTTTCTTTCCTATTTTTTCCCGACCTCTCCTTTTCTTCTGTCAATCCCCCCTTTATATTATTATAATATTATTATATTATTACACACATTCTCCTCTTTTTGTCCTTCCCTTCTCTTCATTTGATCCATCTCTGTTTTGACCGACTGTTTCTGTGTTTCTCTGACTTCTCCTTCAGCTGTCAGCCTTGTATTCTATCTATTTCTCTCCTCCTTTTTCACCTCATCATGCTTATTTCATCCTCTCTCATCCCATTTTTGACCCCTCTCTTTCTGCATTCCATCTTTTTTCATTTCTTCCTCTCTCTAGTCCTATATTAAAATGTCATAGGTCACTTCTCCTCTCCTCTTCATTCCTCTTGTTTCCTCTCCTCTTGTCTTTATTCCTCTCCTTTATTCTTAATTTCTCTTGTCTTCATCCCTCTCCTTTCATCTCCTCCTCTCCTTTCCTCTTGTTTCCTCTCCTCCTCTTTTTTCCTCTCCCCATTTCCTCTCCTCTTGTTTCCTCTCCTCTTGTTTTCTCTCCTCCTCTTTTTTCCTCTCATCATTTCTTCTCCTCTTTTTTCCTCTCCTCTCGTTTCCTCTCCTCTCTGGTCTGGGTCATGGAGGCAGAGCTCCTCAGGGTGCTGGTTATGTAAGAGCCCAGCGTGCTGATGTGATGCAAGGGGAAGTCTTTAGGCGGCCAAGCTGCTCAGACCCCCCCCCCCCCCACACACACACACAAACACACACACACACACACACACACACACACACACACACACACACACACACACACACACACACACACACACACACACACACACACACACACACACACACACACACACACACACACACACACACAAACACACACACACACACACACACACATACACACACACACACTCTTCTGCAAGCAAGAGCTGCATGCAAGCTGGCATTTTAGCATGACTTATACTTCTTCCCAGACTTCTTGTAGTGTGATATGGAAGCAAAGTCACTTACTACAGCTTCAACACGACCGCATTTACACACACAATAATAATAGTATAAGAGTAAATAATAAAATTCACAGTTAAGTTTTTAAACCTTTTGCCGTCATGGTGTTTAATTCTGATCAATATTTTGTAGGGATGTCAGGATTTTGATTTGAAAATAAGCTTTTAATTTGAATCATGTAAATCAAAAGTAGGATCTCAGTACAGCACTATACCTAATCCATTACAACACCTCATAGAAGAAGAAGAAGAATTCCTTTATTAGTCCCGCACACAGGGAAATTCGATTTTTTCACTCTATTATTGTCATTCATGTTACACACAACAATAACCCTCCGGTTCCCAACAATAACCCTCCAGTTCCCAGCCATGTTACACACAACAATAACCCTCCGGTTCCCAGCCAAGTCACCTATGGACTGAGCTACTGCCGCCCCGCTCATATCCTCGTTAGGGCTGCAGCTATCGAATCTTTGTGTAATGAAGTATTCTACCAATTATTCCATCGATTAATCGAGTAATCGGATACATTTTTTGTAATAATTTTGCGTAAACAATTATTATAGTTTGCCTTATTTTGTAAAAAATGGATTCTGTATAAAGACTGATCCGGTAGGTGACGTTATGTTTAACATTTATGAAAAACTAAACATAGAGGCATTCACAAGGACTTAACGTTACGCATTATCTACCTGTTTGTCCGTCACTATGGCAACTGCCCTCCTTGAAGTGGCGTTAACAGCGGGCTGCTTTGGGTTCAGACGCTGAATCATCGATGTTATGCTGTTGTGGTCGAACTGTTTTAGTTTGCAGTGGACACTTTGCACCTTTTTGGCTTCTTTTTTTAAGTATGAAATTATCCCAAACTTGTTCTCTGCGTTTTCCGGATGTAGTGGTGTGCATCCGCAAAAACGGTCTATGTGGAACAATTATCCCTGCGCTGAACAGGCAGCGTAACACGCAAGATACGATTTGTTTTTATTCGAGGTAGGAATTAAACAAATCATTGAGGCAGAGATTTAGCCTCAATGTATTTTTGTAATGGAGTAACTCGAGTTACATGAGTTATTGTTTCAGCCTTAATATTCGTATATTCCTATATATGGGGCGGCAGTAGCTCAGTCCATAGGTGACTTGGCTGGGAACTGGAGGGTTGCTGGTTTGAGTCCCTGGACCATGTATGGAGCGTGGACTGGTGGCTGGAGAGGTGCTGCTCGGGGTGCCGGTCACTGGCAGCCCCCTCGCTCTAACATCTCTCCATTAGTTGCATGTATATAGGTCCTGTGCATGTGTGTGTATTTCGGGCCTGTGTGTGTGTAAAATGAAAAAAATAAAGTGAAAATTGAATTTCCCCATTGTGGGACAAATAAAGGAATTCTTCTTCTTCTTCTTCTTCTTCTATATACATAGATATACTGTATGGCCTGGGTTGGGGTTGGCATGAACAAATAAAGGCTGGAGAAAACACGAGGGTGAGTATGCATGCAAAATAAGCATAATGTATATTTCCTTTGCTTAAATTTAATAAGTTAAACATTATAATTATTCCATTACCAACACCTTGTTGTTCTGAAGTGTTCTAAAATGTTTTTAATTTAAAACAGATACAAATTAAATGGCCAAAAGTAAGTGAACTAGTATGTGGTATGTGTGATTGTCGTACATGTCTTTAGAGATACTTTACCATTTCAATCCAGGTCTGACACAAGTTGTAACAAATCATTCGACAAATTTTGACAGATCTGCAACCAAACATACTTCATGTGAACACGATGCCCACACTGCCATAACACGTATAACTAGGAACCTTTTCCTGGTGTAAAAATGTGTTTACACTGGAATTTTCTTCATCTCACCAACACAGAACAACAGATGACTTTTTAAATCTTTACTACACCATTAATTTTCCCACTCTTCGGGTCTGTGGGTCCACTGCTCCAATCAAACCCTGAAACCTGGCACTGCTGGTGTCACGTGCACCTACTGAGCCACGCGTTGCCCTTTTAAATCACACAAACGAGACACATTAGCATGTGTGGAAGGAAGGTAGGAAGGAAGGAAGCACATTCTGGAAACCTTGACTGAGGCTGCATGGTGACCATACGGCCTCCATCCCACTCTAATAGACCAATTAGTCTCAGAAACGGACTGAGAGTGATTATGAGCAATCAGGCTGTACAGAGAAAGACCACTAAGGGAAATGGGGAAGGAGGGTAGGGTGCAAAGGGAGAATGAAAGATGAAGAAAGGGGCGGTAGAGAAAAAGAAAGGAGACAGAGACAGAGGTAATGGTAAAAGAAAGAAATAGGTGGAAAACAGAGGGAAATGGAATGATACGTGGAAGATTAGAGAAAGAGGGTCCCCGAGCTGCTGTTACTCTGCACAAAAAGGTTAATTAAGTCCTTCAAGGAGGTAAAAAAAAAATGTAAACATCGGCCAGGCTGGACGTACTTCAGCTTTCCACCATACATCAGACAAATCCGATGAAACCTGCTGGACGCTCGTATTCAGAGAAGGACAAAGCTAATAGGCTGCACCGCTAAAGACGCTCATTTGTCAACATCAGCATGGCAGGGCAATATAGATCCATCTTTGACAAGAGTGTGTTTGTGTGTGTGTGTGTGTGTGTGTGTGTGTGTTTGTGTGTGTGTGTGTGTGTGTGTGTGTGTGTGTGTGTGTGTGTGTCTCTGTGTGTGGTTAAACCCACCACCACCACAGATGCAATATGTCTTTGGTCGCCATGACTACGGCAAACGCAGCTCCGGGGGTTAGTTCTCATTAAGGAGTTAATTACCTGCTGAGGAAATATTTTCACCTTCAGCTGACGAGGTCGTCGTTAGGAGACAGCTGAGGGCACGGAGGCTGCTGTTTCTCACCGTCAGAGAGCGACAGAATATCTAATAACATTGACCGAATAAAGTTAGAAAGTATTGGGGAACTTGAGAATCACAAAAGGAAAATGTATTTGCATAAATGTGAAGAACTATGTATTAGTACCACGTGTGTATGATTATTTATTTAGAGGGTTTGGATGTATTCTTTTATCTATTGTGAAGCAATTTTTCTTTAACCTCTAAATTTACATTTTAAAAAATGCATTTATGCACTAAATACAATGTTTATGCATGTATGTTGTTACTAAATAATTTATTGCAAATATATTGTACTTTTTTATTGAATAGTTTATGTTTATATACATGCATTTTATAGAACCATTCCACCTAAAAGAGTTTAATATGTAATGTGTGTCTTAGATGACACGCTGTGAGTACATATCTTGGAAGCATGCCTGTTTTTGCTTCAGCGGAATAATTCTGCTAAAAATAAACTTCTAACTAAACAACAGCTAAAATTGACTTTGAATGTGGTTAAAGCAGAAACATTAGTAAATCCATCTGCATTGATCTCATTAAGGAATATGGGTATAAGTATCTGCTTTCTACTGAATGAAAGTTTCTCCCTCGGTTCGTTAAACCCTGCATCCGTCTAATGGCAGCTGGACAGATGTGTTAATAAATCTGCAGCCTCTGGTTGGAGAAGTGCTGCGTCAGAGCTCAGTTCAGTCACATCACCGTGTTTACCTTCATTAAATCACAAGTAGAAGACACCGGGCTGCTACTGAATGAGCCCACACCCTTTACACTGGTTGCTTTTAACTCGATGTTCTGCCTGTTCTGTGTCAGATCACCAGTCCTCATTCGTTTATGCAACTTTTTTTTGCACCTTTTTCAGTGGTTTATGTTTTATTCCTGAGATGTATTACAGTGCAAACACTTTTTTTGAGACCTGATTGAGATCCAGCAGAATTAAAGCTTTAAAATGTGTTCATATAAACGGCTTTTGATCATTTATTCATATTGCAGTTGTTCAAAATAACTGTTAAAAAGATCAGATTTAGTGCTGTGTGCTCATATTGTGCCATTATGTCTGCTTAGCTTGCAAGCTAGCCTGCTAACTGTAATAAACATCTGCTCATATATTCCTGGCTGGCTACCGTGTTAGCAGTTAGCTCGCTTGTAGTCTTGCATAGTCAGACCTCCACAGGGCTGTCAGTACTGGAGTATGGTCTGGCTACGGCGGCTTATTATTCTGGTACGGCGGAAAAAAAACGCTCCGGGTTGTTTGTGTTTTTTTAAACCAAGCACAATCATCTAACCCTGTGCTAAGCTAAGCGACATTTTGTGATGTGAGAGACACGCCGCATGTCGGTCTTTATCCCAGCACAGTACGTCCGCTGAACCAGACTAGCTCGGCAGCTACAGTAGTCCACCGACCTGCCTGTGAGTCATAAAGTTTTTAGGATGAACTTTGGTATGCCACTTTCAGGGTCTTTTCCTGAAAATGGACAATTAGAGACAATAACAGACCATACATGCAAACACCAGCTGAGTTAATGATAAATGGACTTACCCACACACCCATGTGCAGCACAGGGAGCAATTTGGGGTTCTTGCCCACGTGTTTTGCCAAGGACACTTTGACAAAACAACCTGTTACATTAATAACCCCATATTTATTCCAGCACCCTTTGCACTCTTCACCATTGCACTATTGTAGTACTTTTTACAAGTTCATTGTCCTGTGCTTTTATATATAGTTCTGTATATAGTAGTCAAATGTTTATGCTTACCTTCGTTCATTTTTGTTGTTCTTGTTTTTTTTTTTTTTACTGTATGTCTATTTCAGTGTATGTAAGTTGAGAGCGAAAAAAAGCTAGAATACATTTTTTTTAAAAGCTTTATTGGCCAAATTAAAGCTTTTAAATTTTTTTCTTTTTTTGACCATGTGAACCACAAATGGAGGAAGAGCCGCTCTATCTCTGAGCCTCTTTTTAAAAAGCCTTTTAAGGGTTGGATGGTGGCTCAGTGATTAGAGCAGTCGCCCCATGTAAAGAGGCTGAAGATCCTTGTGGCAGCAGCTGCCGCGGGTTCGACTCTGACCTGCTTCCCTTTGCTGCATGCCCCCCCCCCCCTCTCTCACCCCATTTCCTGTCTGTCCACTGTAATAAAGGCTTGAAAATCTGCCAAAAAAAGCCTTTTACAACCGATCTCTATAGGCTGACTAACATATTCCTCCAATGGTTTTATGTTCTTTCATTTTGCTCTCTGTTTGACCATCCCCTGCAATTCTTGTTTTATTTCATGTGAAGCACCTTGTAACTTCTGGGTTTGAGAGGTGCAATAGAAATAAAGTTACGAACTTAGTTTAACACAAACCTTTATGTAACAGGAAGCCCCCACTGACACCAGACTCTGTTCATCTAGTTATCCTGTTTGGGAAAACAGCAGAATGTCAGTTGCAAACAAAACAAGCTTGTACAAAACAACAATCAAATTCACATTTATCTTGATCAGAGTGAAAACACTCGTAAAATGTTGATTCTCTCTTTGTCCTCTGATGTTCTCGGTCCTTCCTCTTGCTAACAGATTGAGGCACTGAGTGTGATGTGTCCCTAAATGTACAGCACATCCCTCCCTCATCAGTTGTGCTGTATCACGGTGAGGCAGTAAAGAGGCAGCAAATAATCACTGTAAACATGATCACAATAATAATGATGGTAATTGCATCGGCTGATGCTGCCAGCAGCTCTCTGAAGCCCTGTTTGTTTTCTGATCCCTCTTCACAGGAGTCATTTTGGTCTAATGGTGCGTTTAATCTCTTTCCCTCTTTCTTCCTCCTCTCTCTCCCTCCATCTCCGTTCCCTCCTTCTCTTTGTCTGAAATGGAGCGCGCAACACACTAAATGGAGATAATAGAGGCTCCATTTTGCAGCTAAGAGGGTAATTTGCTAAATCTTTGAAAGCATAATTCTCGTAACAGAGCCGATTGTTCCTTTGTTACTCTTTTTGTCTAATCCAATCTCGCTTTGCTGTTGTTTTAATTTTTTAAGGTTTTTTTTGTGATTTAAAAAGTTCCTAAATGTGAGTTCAAGCATCTGAAAGCATTAACACACCCAAATAGTGACTGATCTTACAAACACACAAAGTATGAATAGGCTTTTTAAGGTGAATGTAAAGCATGCTAAAGTGATTTACAGGCATATAAATAAAGATAAGGAGAAATATAGGTCTAGTTTGTCTGATATGAATACTTTGCTTTGGTTTAAAGTCAACAAACAGCTTGGAATCCAATAGAAACCTGCAACAATCTGATCTGAATATAACATGTTTCAACCTGCTGTGGAAGATGTATTCAGATATTTTGCTTTAGTAAAAATTGCAATAATACAGTATATTTTTACTGTTACCAGTAAAGGTCCTGCATTCAAACTCTAAAGTATCAGTGGAAGAATATCAGCATCAAAATACAGCACCAAAAGTAAAAGTACTAATGCAGAAATTAGACAAGTTACTTTTTGATCCCTTTGAATTCTGCCACACATATGACTTGGTTTGAAATCATTTTTTTGAAGTTGAGAAAGTCCCAGTTTTACGACAAACTGTGGCTTTTCTCACTTGCCAAATGATCTTTTTAAATTGACGGACATCATATCTGTAATTCATGGTACAATTCAGACAGGACCAACAAATAATTTATTGCCCCCCATTCGCTACCGTACATATTCTTTCCGAAGTAATGTACTAACGTGGTCCACCGCAAGGGGAGTGACTTCACCTCTCCATATATTGTATGACTGGATTACAATCATTGATGCATGAATGTTTTCATCACTTTAATGTTGCAGCTGGGAAATGTAGGACTCATTTTAATGACTTTATATAATGTTGGGTACCTTAAGTTCTAATAATATATCATAATGTATTAGTTATTAGTAATATTCATTTTTCAAAAAGGTTGTATAAAGTAGCATAAAATGGTAGAAGTATGTCAAAAAGTGTAAACTTGAATAAACGTACCTGTGCTTTCAACTAGAAATTGTAGTGTTCATCCTCAGAGTAGTGGGCTCACCTGCTCTTGTGTATGAAGCCGGCAGTAGAGGGGGAAGCCCAGGTGAAAAGCTGTACCCTCATTATCTGTGAGCTCCTGTTAATTCCAACGCACTAATGAAGAACAGGTAAAGCCCCGATGGTGTCTGTGAACTAAGATGCCGATTAGACGGAAGCTTAATTGCCTGTAAAGAGCAATAATGTTTGTTTTCCTCCTAGTGTCTGATTAGATGATTCATGATTATTTACAGCAAAGGTTTGACAGACAGGTGAACCGATCTTGTAATTAGACGTCATGGCTAGAATTAATTATCCAATAAAATAAAACGGTAAATCATCTTCCGGTGGTTTTGAGTGGGAAAAAAAAACCCATTTGTAGTCAATTATATAGTCCCCAGGGTGTCACCAAGGCACAAGTCATGTTGTTATCTAAATCAGAGGGTCTATATCGTGTATGGTGATCATTTTAAGTGAGCCCCCTAAAAGATTCAAGATCCTTGGTACATTTTTATAACCTTTTTTGCTGTCTTTTCTGTCTGTTTGCACTGATATGCCTTCATTTTTTTCTCTCCTACCCTCCATTCGAGCATAGACAGTGAACTATTCCTGATAATAGAACGCATGTTAGCCTGAAGCCCCAGCAGCTCACCTGGTAGAGTGGGTCTACCTTCAGCTGTATCCATCAGAAAAAGTAAAAAGCCTAAAACAAAAATAAAAAACAGAATATATGTTAGCTTTATCAACATGATGATGTCGTGAGCTAGCTTTGCTCCCATTCTCCAATAGAACCAAAGTACAGGTAATTTTTCAGGTATAGCCTTACTTTATTTTTTGATACTTTTGAGTCATCAGCACTTTACATTTGTCAGAGATGTTGTTTCATTCAAGAAACAGTGATGCTCTGACTGCAGGAAAGATGAGGATGAGGACCTGACCAAACTGAGGAGTGCTGGTCTCAGAGGTTATAAGGTCTTACTAAGTTGACTAGTCTGCTATTTTTCAATGCAACTGGTTTTTACCTGCAGACTTTTGTCTAAATTATCCAGTAAGTGTCTTATTGTGATTTTAGTTGCAAATTTTGCAGCTTGTGTAACTGTAATGTTGTTGAGTGCTCTCCAGGTTAGGAACCACTGCTCTGTTAGCATTTCACATGTTAACATGCTTATGCTTCTAGTCAGCCTGGCCTGCACCCTATGATGCTCTTCCACATGGAGACTAAGACTGAATGAATGAAATTCACCAATATGCAAGGTATGTAGTTTTTTAAATGTCTTTATTTGTCTGTCAACGACCTTGAACACACTGTGACCGACTGCCCACGATCAATATACTGGTCCGTCTCTACTTAATGAAACTAAGACTTGACGAGAGAGGTGAAGCCCAGTTTTCAGAAAGGACTTTGGAATATTCTGCAGACACACCGCATCACTTCAGAGGCGTTGGAGCGGAGCTTCAGGGCGACGGACAGACTGGCAGGCTGGTTTTCAGTTTTTTCCCCCCTCAGGAGGAAACTTGTTCCCAAGTCGAATTAGATCCGCTGACATCTCCTGCACTCTCCTCTTTTTTCTCGCAGTTTGTGTGGCTGAGCCTGCAGTACGTCTGAAGCCTCAGAAGACGAGTCGTGGGAACGGCAGCGCTGAGGAAAAAAGTGTCACAGATGGCGTACCGCCGAATGCATCTGAGAACATCATGCTCTGCTGAGGAAGCGTCAAATTGAATTTGTTGGAGGAAAAAAGGTGCTGTCGTTTTAATGTGGCTCTCTGTCTCACACACACACACACACACAATGCAGTTAACACAGCCTTTTATATATTTCAATGACGTATCAGTAAAATAAACTCTAGGCATCAATTTATTGAACCTAAATTCTTCGTATTATTATTTACCACCAAAACTGAAAACCTCAGTCAGTGTATTGGCTACATTTTTGCGGACAAATTGGAGCAAATAATTTCAACTCACACAGTATATTTATTTAATTACTATTTTTTAGTCAGTATGATAAAACATTAGTTGACAAGGAGCTCGAAAACTGATGTAAACAATGTAAAGCTGCAGCAAACCCTGAAAAAAACAAAAAACGATGGTGAGTGAAGCCATTGCAAGAAGGCTTTTACCCTGCTTTTGCACCACACAGCACAACACTCCAGCTTATTGTCATTATTGATTTGTCTATTTTTAAAATAATGTCACCAGAGCCCTAAATATTATCCAAACCTCTATACATCCTTGGTCCACCCTCACAGTGTTTTGAGTTATTTTGCCTCATTAGAACTTCTTCTTCAGACAATTTATTTCAACCAACTCAACCCCAGCAGCCAGAATAACTCAAAACACCTGTGTGGGTGTGCAGAGCCTCGTTGTTATTCTCAGGAAGAATCAAGTGAAAGTAACCCCATCTGAAATAAGAAAGTTACGTTTATCTCAACACCTGATGTGCTGCAGTGAAAATGATACATGATTTTCATTGTTGGCGTCCAACGATTATGAAAACAAAATAATTGAGATGAAATGATTATTATGCCTGATTAATGTGCATTTATTACGTTTCACATTGAGGCTCTGTTTTTGTCTTGTGTTATAAATCCAGCGCACCTTTTATCACAGCACTGAGTATAGTTTACTGAAGTGTTGAATTGTGTTTCAGAGTTTTCACGAGGTCATGAGCATAGTATGTTACAGCCAGGATTCACAGGCGGACACTGGATCATGGCTTCACTTGTCTTGATTCTTATTTATCCCCAGACAATAGCATGGTAAAGGCATACAGTATTACAAACAAATTTGATATTTATATTATTTATATACATTTTATTTATACATTTATTTATTTATTTATGAGTGTTAAATAATTGTGACTTCAATATATAATCTATAACTGAACAGCCCTTATGTTAACACTTCTAACATTAGCTGGAAAATATTAAAGCTTAACTCCCGTGTAAAATCATCTCATGTTCTTTTTCATCAAATTTTGTCATGAAATAAACCTTCGAGACAATTTTGTCTTTTGAGTATGAACAATTAATGGAGAAATCCCAGAGAGTCACTTCAACACCGGCAGTGGCCGGCTGTTAGCTAACACTAATTAGCTCGGGGCAGTACGGTGAAGGCATTAAACGTCTTTTTTAACCACTAATACTGCTCAAAATAACACCAAACCGGTGTTAGTGGTTTTGAGCAGTATTAGTGGTTAAAAAAGACGTTTTAATGCCTTCACCGTACTGCCCCGAGCTAATCAGTGTTAGCCACGTCTGGCAGCGACTCTCCAGGATTTTTCCATTAATATTTGTTACACAAGAAAAATTGTCTCGATGGCTTATTTGATGACTGAATTTAACGAAAAAGACCTGAATTACGCTTTAACATGTCGTCCAGCCCTCATCTTTTCCTGATGTTTCAACCAGATCTTGTGTGCAAAGAGTTGATGAATCAAACTCCTGTGATGCATTAGAAAGCACTAAAAAGCCATTAAGGGCACCTTGAATTGGGAATTTTTTTCCAAACTACTTGTAAACTTGAGAAATAAGTTAACATTTAAGAAAACAATCACTAGTGGTATGTTATGTTTATTTGCAACTCATTCCATTTAAAAAACTCCAAAAAATTCCAAAAACTCAGATGCATGTGTATTTAATTATTAACTAACTGTAATCAAACAAGTACAGAAAAGAAGGGAAAACAAATCAGTTTAATCTGAAAACATGGCTGCTCCACATCATACTGCCACCTCACACCAGGGGTCCGTTTCACAAAGCAGGTTCAAAAAACTCTGAGTCTAACCCTGAACTCTGAGTTGATATACTCTGAAATAGGAAACTCTGAGTTTTCAGTTCCAGAACAGCAGATTTGCGTTAGGTTGTAACACACAATATCTGGTGGGATGTGAAAGCATGACTTTGGTTGTTAATGTTGGAAATGTAAGGACGGATGAGGCTCTGTATGTAAATGGTGGACTGTGACATGAAACGGTGTTGTGCCGTATTAAGCCCCCCTGCCGTGAAATGCACCACCTCGCATTATAGGTGTTATTCTGGATCAGAAGGCTGTTGTTTCGACCTATAGGAGTAGTTTATATACCGGTAACCCAATTAAAAGCACACACTTTGAACCTACCTAACCTATGAATTGCAAGAAAAGCTGGGATTATATTTAGGAAACGCTGAGTCAAATACATTCAACTTGCTCAAAAGATCCATTTCATTCATTTTGTAATTATGGCTGCAGTATATTAAGGACGTCTATGCGCGGTCTGATAATCATCTCCCGACGAATATTTAATTCTCTGCGCAGTAATGCTGCACCTTCATCCACATGATCGTTATCAAAAGGACATTCCATGGTAGTGGAAATAGTCACCACCAAATATAACTTCTACTGACTGATTTTTGCAATGAATTTCTGAAAAAACTGACGACAGAACTATACTACGCCAAAACTCGCTTGCTGACTGGATGAATGAGGAAATCAAACACTGTGTGTGGCTGAAAGAGGGCGGAGACAGAGAGAAACTCCAGGTTTTCTGAAACTAACCTGGTCCCGACCAGGTTAGTTTCAGAGAGCATGTTACCATGGTAACTGACCGAGAGGTTAAGTTACCTCTCTGTCTCTGGTTTGAGTTACCTCCCTTTGTGAAACGGAAAACTCAGAGTTTCCCTCATTTCAGGGTTAACAGACTCAGAGTTTTCACTAAACCTGCTTTGTGAAACGGGCCCCTGGTTGGTATTCGGGAGCTCCAGCAGTCGCTTCAATAAGTGTCGAGATTAGCACGCTCCCCCGAGTCGGCCAATCACGGTTCATGGTACATGACTTGCCAATCTGAATTGCCCAATCCTGAATGGGAGGCGAGCCTGAGTGATGAGGGAGCAGTTGGGGTCTGACATTTGTGTGTGTGTGTGTGTGTGTGTGTGTGTCTATGTGTGTGGTTGTGTGTGTTTGTATTATGCTCATGTGACGTGTGTCTTCAAGCCTTTGGATGTGTTCTCTTAAAATTCAGCATAATTTTTTCCATACTTTGTGTCTTCTTGCGTTTTTGTGTGTGTGTTAACGCATGAATGCCTGTGTGTGTGTGTGTGTGTGTGTGCGTGCCTGTGGGTGCCGCTGCCTGCCTACAGATGGGATGTGTCACATGCTGAGCGGACAGGCGTAGTGGGGTGGGCGGGGGGAGGGGTTGATCAGGGGAGGCTGAGGTGTGTGTAGGTGGGTAAGGTGGGGGGAGGTGGTCATTTTAACGTGAGTCAGCTTTTCCTCTGACCTTCTCCATACGACTGATGTCTGATGTAGCCGGAGGAGGTCCGCTTCAAAAGGCATTATGAATATTCAACATTTCCTCTCTCCTTCCTCCGATCCATCATTCATAAACATGCCTTCACAGCCGAGTGTATGCAAGTGTGTGTGTGTGTGTGTGTGTGTGTGTGTGTGTGTGTCCTTTTTTTTGCCAAATGTGCTCATTGGATGTCAGTGTTAAATATTCCCTGGAACAGATATTGAAGTATTCAGGTCATTTACTTAAAGGATAATTCCACTTTATCACAATTTGGGTCTGATTTTTGTAGTTTTGTCCATAATCTCATTTTATCAGTTATGTTAACTCACAACAAAGCTGTCAATCAGACAGGTTGCAAATATCCCCCTTAGCCAATACTATTAGGAAGAGGTAATATAGAAATATTGATCAGAGTGGCTTTAACACCAATACATGCATCAGCGTTTAAGCCTTCACTCTTTTGATGTTGTGGTGTATGACGTCCATGTGATTACTTTGTGTATAGTTGTGTAGTGGCCAAAAGGCATATTTTAATTGCTTGTTTTTCTGGTGTTACACTGGTACACTTACAATGTTTGGCCATACACAGATTACACACACAACATTACTTCACCGCCTTTATTATATAGAAATAAAACCCTTTTAGTTAATTATCACGTATAAGCACAGACAAATACCTTTATAGCCTGTTATCAACACTCAGACAATAGAAGCAACAATAATGAACTAAAAGCTCTGGGAGTCAGATTTAGAAGAAGAAGAAGAAGAAGAAGAAGAAGAAGAAGAAGAAGAAGAAGAAGAAGAAGAAGAAGAAGAATTCCTTTATTAGTCCGGGGGGGGAATTAGATTTTTTCACTCTATTATTTTTCATGTTACACACACAGGCCCGAAATACACACATATGCACAGACAGGACCTATATACATGCAATTAATGGAGAGATGTCAGAGCGAGGGGGCTGCCAGTGTCCAGGGCCCCGAGCAGTTTTCTGACGTTTTCTCTTTGGCTCTCAGCGGAGGCGGTCGCATTTTTCCTTCCCTCCTCTCCCTTATCTTTCCCTGCTTTGCTTCTCTTGTCTCGTCTAGTCTTCTGTCTTATGTATTTCTTTTGAGAGACTCTCTCCGCACTGCTCTCCGAACCTAAAGAATTATGGAATTGATCAACTGGTCTCTGCACGCTATTGACACCATCTTCTCGACGAGAAGCCCGGGTTCGGGGGAACCTGACTGTCCTGCAGGAACGTTTGCAGCTGGCTACACGATGGACGCGTGGGAGAGGTGGCGGGTCGTGTGCCTGGCGGCTCTTTCTGTGGAGGACGTCGAAGACATCTACCTATTCGGAACCGTGATAACAACTTCCCTGCTGATTGGAATAGGCACAGGCCTGGTTTATCAGAGAATTCGGGAATCCATGGCAGCTGCCAAGAGCCCCACATGGCTGCCTGGAATGATTGAGGCGGTGCGAGTCATGGGCACTCAGACTGTGGCTTTGCACCGTAACGTGGACAACTTGAGCCGCGATGTGGGTACCATCAAGGAGACGCTCATGGCTTTGCAAAGGAAGTGGATCGTATTGCTGACCAGAATGGACAAAGAGAGTAGCCGCGACATTGGAATGTGGCTGCTCGTCCCAAACCCAAACAACCCCAATCTTATCCTTTTCGGCCTCCCCAACCAGCAGTGGCCTTGGCCAAGGCTGCTGCTGGAACAACATCTCCCCTGGAGAACACTGCAGTGAGACGCTCTTCATTCCTTCCCCCACCTCCCACAGACACCTGCTGATTGTTGACTCTGCCTGGGTCATGATCAAGGCCGTCTCCGTTGGATCAGACTGAGGCACCGAGGATGTGACGCCGGGCGGGGTGACGACCCAGGCTCACACATACAGTGACATTATACATTTATACAGATATGCATCCACCCTCCTCCCCCTCTCCCACGTCTCTGCAGCTTTGTACCCCCCCAGTGAGACAGACAGGTCCGTGACCAGCGCCGAATATGGCTGCAGGTCCGGGTGGGTGCTGTCTCCTGGGGTTACACCCCCCACCCTCACCCCCTCCCTGTTGCTAGTCTTGAGTTTTTCTGTTGTAAGAGTGATTATGTGCTTTTGTTGCTGAGGTGTTTTTTTCCTGTTCCCACACTGCACTCCCTCTGGAGTACAGTCTGGGGGTTGCCTTTTTTTCTCTCCTCCCTCTCCTCATGTTATGCTGTAACTTTCTCAATCCAATTCCTGCCTCCTGTCCTGTCTACCCCTCTTTCACATTGTATGTACATGTATGTTTGGACAGGTGGCGCTGCAATTTCGCTGGTACTTGTGACTAGTGACAAATAAAGGGCTTCATCATCATCATCATCATCATCATCATCATCATCATCATCATCATCATCATCATCATCATCATCATCATCATCATCAGTTGGGGGTTTGGGGCTTACTCAACAGCACCTCGGCAGTGCCCAGGAGATGAACTGGCACCTCTCCAGCCACCAGTCCACAGAAATACAGTATATATATATTGTTCAGCACATGTAAATGTACGAAGTGACAAATTGTTTTTATAAATGTCCTGACCCTCCTCCAATGTGATTGAACAGCTGGGTCAAAAAGTAACAGAGACGAGCGCAGCTTTTTACTCAAAGTTGAACATTTTTCAACTCTTGGTGACCAGAAAAAAACTTGCAGCATGCAGCGCTCTTTTCTTGTTAAATGTCTGGTGTAATCTGTAACACCAGTGTTTTTACAAGTTTATTACGGGGTGGGAAAATTTGTCCACAGTGGCATCCTAGTTTTGCAAGTAAAAATGTGAAAGCATCACTGAAAAAGTACGATATTTCCTTTTGAAATGTAGTGGAAAGGGGTAATGTGCAAATAAGAGTGAAAATGTAAGTACTCAATAAAGTAACAAGAATCACAGTGGTGTGCAGAAACTTGAGCAAATGTATATTTTCTTTTTTGTATGTAGAACACTTGAACTGCACACTGACACACTAATTGCTTCTTCTGCTCGTTGTTCTTGCAGTACCTGCAGTACAGGAAGCCGGAGATAAAAACATCCCAGCAGGTAGTGTGACTTCAGGGCATGTGCCTTAAATATCTTATTGCATTCTTTAAATCTAACACCGGGGGCGAAATAAGTTAACGGGAGCCTTTACCGCCAACGGGGGTCCATTTTCTGCACTACCTCTGCAGAATAACAGCATGTGCTTCCAAAGGTACCAGTGGGATGCGTGTGTGTGTGTGTGTGTGTGTGTGTGTGTGTATTGTATTTGCATTCTCCCTCATTACTCTGAGCGCTGCTGCAGCTGATATATATTAGCTCAGTAAATCTTTGTTCACAAACAGACTAAAAGGTGAATCCGTCCTCTCATCACAGTAAACACAGCGGGAGGAGATGAAAATGCAGCTGCTATCTTTGGTTGTCTAAGACTGAAATAATAACACCAATTCAAACACAATGGTACCACTCTGTACTCAGAGATAAACAGGTTGTGTTTTCCCCTCACTTTTTATTTTCAGCTGCACTTGACACAGTATATACGCAGGTCGAAGGTACATTTTTGCCATTTGCGACAATTTCCAACCAATATTTACCTCAGGGACAGGTAATGGTGGACGATTGTCTTCTCTGGTGAATGGATAATTGGCAGTATTTTTTTTGTATTAAAGGCAACGGATGTAACTTGGAGGATGCTTTCAGAAATGTAATCTTGCTTTTGGATGCTGTTCATCAGAGGTGGAGAGCAGACGTGATGTTTCAGTCAGTACAGATTTCTTCTGATTTTAAGCTAAGAGGCTGATTTTCATTGGTTTGTGTAAGAATAAAGTCGAAGCAGTGCTCACAGACACAAGGTTGAATCTTCTCATGTAACACAGAAAGAAAGAAAACGTCAAAGCCTTTTCCCACTACTGCGTTAATAATATTATTTGATAGTTAATTACAACAATGACCAAAAAGTGAGGCTAAGGGTTATTTGACAAAGAAACAACCAAATAACAAAACAGTCTGAGGTTTAAGGACTGATGAACTTGACCATGAATCGGCTCAGACTCACAGCGACAGTGAAGCATCTTTTCTTTGGTTTTAAAATCAGAATTCAGTGCAGACGGGCGCAGCTTTAGCGGTAGACGAAGCCGACTCATGTTCCTGGTCATGTGTGACGAGAGCTGACACGACTGTCAGGGCCCGTGTGTGTTTTAGTTTTGGAGGGAGGGTGGTGAGTTTTTTTTTCTTTTTACAGGCACACGTGTGGTCTGAAAAAGTGTGTATAGCGTGTGTGACAGGAGATGAGTGTTTATGGATGTGTCTGCAAATGTGACATGGAAATGAGTCCGTGTCTGAGAATGTGTTTTTTATCACTGGGCCTGTGCATCTGTTTGTAGTGTGTGTGAGTTTTTTAAATCTGTGTGTGTGTGTGTGACACAGATAGGTCCTGACAGCATGCAGAGAGCTGGCACACGGCTGTCCTCTCCTCCACCCACAGTCCTGTCTGAGATGGTAAACGTATCCTCGCTTTATGTCTATATTCCCCAATGAGACTCAAGACGACTGCTCACACACACACACACACACACACACACACTCACACGCACACACACGCACGCACACGCGCACACACACACACACACACACACACACACACACACACACACACACACACACACACACACACACACACACACACACACACACACACACACACACACACACACACACACACAGTTCAGATGGTGCAGAGCCAAACAGAGACCCTGGAATGAAGTGACAGAAACTGTCCTGTTCAATTCCCACATCACCATCACAGTGAGAGCATGGCTTTAATGGAGACGGGCGTCCCCGGTGTAAATGAAACAACAACCAAAAAATTCAACTTGACTTTGGATTGGACAAAGATTGGTTGGCTTTCCCAGCTGACACCCCGGCGGTGGTGTGTGTTAACAGGGCAAAGTTTCATTTTAGTCCTGAGGCCATGTCTTCACGTCAGAGGTTACAACACTTCCAAACGGTTTCAAAACTTTCATAAAAAAAGGCCCTTTTCCCCCAAGTGACGTTTGGTTTGGCTGCTTGTGAGCATCGGAATCGCTGCGTGTCTGCAAGTCTAAACTCTGAAAATCTCAATCCTAATAACTGAAGAGGAAAAGCTAATTCACTGGACTGTAAATGTCAGTGGGTAGATCGCCCAGATGTTCCTAAAAGTAGCCCAGATTACTATGAACTAATACTTACAGTAAACCCCAGTGAGGCTGAAAACTGCTCATTCTTGTAACCCTGTCCAGGTGCAATAACTTGCATGGTTCAGTAACTATCAGAGTGGAGCTTGTTGGTCAAAGACAAGCCCTGGTACTGTGAACAAGCCCCGGATTTGGTATCGACAGCGTCCTGATGGAGGTTTTTGTTCATTCACACAGAACCCAGCAAAGGTGCTGCAATGCCACTGCACTAGTCTGCGTCGAGTGTGTCGCCGCAATAATTCAATTTTTCTGCAGCAAAGAGGCGAGTTCATGTGTTTCAAGTAAGAAGAGATTCTTTGTAAACAGGTCAACATGTCAATTCAATTCAATTCAATTTTATTTATAATGTGGAATCATAACAAATGTTATCTCAGGACACTTTACAGAGTTGGTAAAGACCACACTCAATGACTTATTTATGATTTACATAGACACAACAATTCCTCTGTAGAGTACGGTGGCAACGAAAACCTTCCCTATAACAGGCAGGAACGTCAGACAGACCCAGCTCTGTGGAGGACGGCCATCTGTTTTGACCGGTTGGGGAGGAAGAAAAGGAGAGAGAAAGAGAGAAAAGACACACAGATGGACAGAGAGAGACAGACAGACACACTTCCAGAGATGCAAGCAAAGCCTAACAGTAACTATAATATTTATAGTAATGTGAATATAACGTATATGTTAAGTTAATACAACAGAATAGTAGAAACAAGCACAGCTAAGGTGACAGAATATGAAAATGATAATAATTATGGTGGCAAACATGATCAATGATGAGTAGTGGCAATAGCAGCTACGATACAACTACAAATTTTATAGTTTATTAAACTAGTGATAGTATATATGAGTAACAGTGATAATAGCAGCAGGAAGCGTCATGTAGGACCACGGCAGCAGGCACCACCACGATCAGCAGAGACCTGCGAGACGACAAAGCACAAACAGCTCCGGGAAAGAAGCTGAATTAGTAACATGCATTGATGAGACATGAATGATACAGCCAGAGAGGAGAGAAGCTCAGAGTATCAGGAAAAGTATTATCCCCCGGCAGACTAGGCCTATAGCAGCATCATTAAGCAGAATAAAGTCTCATCGTAAGCCCTAGCTGTAAGCTTTATCAAAAAGGAAAGTTTTAAGTTTACGTCATGTGAGTCACAAGATTCTGTTACTGTAGATATTATCTGGCTGCACTTTATTGCATAACTATCCCTAACTTTTAGTCTGGCTACACAATGTGAAACACAACAAACGATAAATGCTAATTTTTCAGGAATGTGGGAGGCTCGGTTTTGTCCTGTCATGTGCAAAAATAACACCTTTGGATTATGCACATACTTTCATCTGCAGAGGGTATGTGCATAATGATTTTTTAGCTTGTGATATCTCATCACGCTTCAAAAGGCTCCACCAGTGGAAGTTTCTCAGTAAAATTCTCACGGATGCATAACAAGCTGAAAATGTACTTTTTTAATGTAAATTTTATGGCTCAGTTCATGGGTCTAATCTTGGTCTGCCAGAACGGCAGCTGTTGAAAAAATATGCTGCAGTGAAAAGGCTGGAAACCACAATACAACACTTGGTATTGTTTTTGTATTTTCAGTGATTGTCTCTTTTAGTTGTTTATGCCCACACACAACACGTTTTGTGCAAGTACAAGCACAAAACACTTCACGATTACATAAAAAGTCACTCATACTAGTTTCTCTATAATTAGCTGTTTCTTAAACACAATAAATTCACAGAGAAGAAGATGTAAATGAAGCAAACTGTGTTCTGCAGATTCAGCTGGAGATGAGCAGCACTGCAGTGGGCCAGTGTGGTGCAAAGGAATACCGTCCTGTGCTTGAGCTGTTGTATTTATCACACAGAGAAATATTATGGATCGTTAATGACTTAGTTAGTGACTCATTCATTTGTTTTTTTTGCAGCAGGCTTAGGACAGTACAGTATGACCCAAACTGGGTTACTATTACTGGTATGGTATGGTAAGGTTGTCACAATACCTACATTTTAAACTTTGATACAATGTTACAAAGTATTGAAAAAAAATATCTTTCAAAACCTCAGAACCATGATAAGCTGTAAACATTACACAGCATTGTCATTTTGAGCTTGTTAGCATTCGCATGTTAGCTGTTAGCTCACAGCACTACTGTGCTTCACAGCTGTTAGCATGGCTGCAGACTTTCACTTTTTATTTTTTATGTGTTTCAACCCAACTTAACAGAAATCAAGAGGTTCATCCAAAAATGGCTTCTGAGAACATGCTGTAGAGACTACGTGTTGCTATAATAATATAACATGCTAATGTTTCAGCAGCCAGAATCTGACAAGGGGAGACTAATTTTCAGTTAGTGGAAATGTGATTTGCAGAGCCAGCTTGTGTGCTCTAGTTGTAGCTGCATATTTTGGTTTTCCATTTCTTCACAGACATGCTGTTTCAATTATGAAAACTGAAGGGCACTGTGGAATCTATTAAAATCCTCTCATTGTATATTCTGCAAAAACCAGAATGACAAATCATAAAATCTTAAACAGTTCAGTGAATTTTATTATTTGGAAATGACTGGATGTTCCAATATTAGGCGGTGTATGCTGTCATGTAAATCCCATCCCATTTATTAGTTTATTTGGCGAGTAGTATAAGCTTGCGTGTCTCATATGTTTCCATTATATTTCTGTATAATGTTGTTAAGATTTTCTGGACCATCCCACAGCACATTTTATCTGCACTACCAGAGAGTTCTGTCAATTCTGTGTTGTGTTACTGTCTTGTAATGTGTCAGCAGTAATTAACCAAGTCTGTTTCAGCACGCAGCCTTTGTTCTTGGTGATTAAAGTGGTTCTGCTGCTGATCAAAGAGGAGAACGATCAGGGAGGAAGAGGCCAAAGCATTACAGTCCTTCCTTTTATCCTCTCCTAAACTTTCACTGTTTAAACTTCCCTGTGACAGCTGTGGACGGCGAATAATGTGAAAGATAAAAAAGCTCTTCAACCAAAGTTAAAGATGTTTAGGTAAAATAGCATTCGGATAAAACATTGGTGAGCAGTTGACCTGAAGAACTAACATGACGGCTCTAATTAGTCTAAACTTAAAGGCACTGTACTGGATAATCGGAGCATTAATATAGCAGCAACAATTTTCTATTGTTATTAGCAACACCAGTGAGTGTTAGTGAAGTACAATTGGCATCCTTTTGCTCGAGCCTGTAAGCAAGTACTGGAACAGGGAAGGCGTATGGTTTGTGAAGGTAAGAGGACAAGTTTTCCCTCTTTGTTGAATGCAAAGTGTGACTGTAAATTCCAACTAAGAGCCACAATCTACCGTCATCAATTTTTCATAAGGCTGAGAATATGCTCAACAAATATCAAATAGAAAAAAAACACAACCCAAAATACTGACAAATGTAAGAATGTGTATATTGTAGTTATTTTTATCATCTTTCACTGCTTCCTTGTTCATTTTCTCATCAGAGACGAGAGGACGAGAACCGGCATACACAGAGCAGGGGACAGAAAGATTCAAAGTAAAACTGGAGATGAAAGGTTTCTTTAGGACTTACACTTTGTGTGGTTTCAGCTTACATGGGATCTGCCGACTGAACGTTTTGACAGGCTGCCTGGAAAGAAATGCTTTTCTTTACTCTGTTATTTCTGACTTTAGATGTGGCTGCAGCACAATGTCTTTTTTTTTCTTTTGCTCAGCACAGCTGCTTATTAGCTACTTGGAGATGTTCGCCTGCCGGGGCTCTGACAGTATAATCCTGCAGATGAAAACCCATCACTCACCTTATAAAAAACTGGCTGAATAATCGTCTCTCATTTGCTGTTGGGGGTGGGGGTGGGACGTGCCCCGACCTGCTTGTACCCAGAGTTTACAGAGGAATCAGAGCTGCCTGGGCCTGATGATAACAAGGCCACGACTGACTCATTAAAGGAGATCTGGGTACAGAGAAAGGGGTGAGGAACATCAGGAAATCAGGAGGCATGCACATATATATATATATATATATATATATATATATATAGAGAGAGAGAGAGAGAGAAAGAGAGAGATAGAGAGAGAGATGATTAATACACATGCTTCACGTTAACAAAAAAGAACTACCAGATCCTTCATCATGCTCTAATGTCCTCAAGACTCCATTATTGCAACCCCCTATATTTTGACCTCTATCCACTGCTTACAACTGGTACAGACTGCTGCGGCCGAACTCCTCTGCAAATGTCTTCAAAAAGGGAACAAACTACGCATGTACTTGCATCATTGCACCTTACAACATTCTTCTGTTTGCATGGAAAGCCCCTGCATGGTCTCGCCCCGAGCTATATGACACAATTTCTTACCCACCATACATACCCCTCACATCTACACATCAAGGGCTGTCCATCCCACCTTCTCGTAGTAAACTTCCAGCCTTGCGAGACCATCCTGATCTCTGAGCTCCATTGTATTTTACTCTCAGATCAGTCTAGTAATGTGCGGTGGAGAAAATTTGGAGAAGTTTGCCAAGCGACCGAACCAATCAGCCTTGGTTTTGAGGCGTGGTTTTGAAATGAGAGCAGCTATTGACCAAGCCGCTCTCTAACTCTTTTTTCTCTTGGATCCTTCTGTTGAATATGGACCGGGCACCTGAAATTGTGCTTTTGATCCATAAATTTGCCCTTACACAAACGGCAACTATCCTTTACTGACATGTTGTTTACTTTCTGAGCTTTGCCCCCGAAGCTGTTAGTACGTCATACGCTTCGTTGATTTGATTGGTTGATTTGGCATGAATGTTGGTGATGGTTTATCCAATCAGCAACCAATATTTTCGCCCCTTCCCAAAAGATCTCCAAACCAGAGTTCCCAGATGGATATGCTGAGAAAATGAGAATCATGCAAATCAATCCATCTGGCAGAGTCAGGTTAGTAAACCTCTGCACCACAACTCTGGAATAGTCTCCTTGTAGATATCAGAACAGCAGATCTCTTGATACTTATAAAAGGTGTCATTAAGACCTACTTTTACTCCCTTGTTGCTGAATTGAGTTGCATTGCTTTGTATTTAACTGTCCTTTGATTTTCTTTTTGCTCAATTTTATAGCTGTAAAGCACTTTAGCACTAAAGCACTTGAGACACTGCACCCATTTCAATCAATCTGCACCTTAATATCGCCTCAACAAAGGAGGTTACAAGGTTACAGTGGATACTGTTTTATCCTCTGACAAAGACCAGGGGCCTGTTTCACAAAGCAGGTTTATGAGGGAAACTCTGAGTTTTCCGTTTCACAAAGGGAGGTAACTCAAACCAGAGAGAGAGGGGTAACTCTAGCCTGTTTCACAGAGAGAGGTAACTTAACCTCTCGGACAGTTACCATGGTAACATGCTCTCCGAAACTAACCTGGTCGGGACCAGGTTTTTTCTCAGAAAACCTTGAGTTTCTCTCTGTCTCCGCCCTCTTTCAGCCACACACAGTGTTTGATTTCCTCATTCATTCAGTCAGCGGGCGAGTTTTGGTCTAGTATAGTTCTGTCGTCTGTTTTTTCAGAAAATCACTGCAAACATCAGTCAGTAGGCCTACATTAGAAGTTAAATTAGGTGGCGACTATTTCACTACAACGGCATGTCCTTTTGATAACGATCTCGTGGATGAAGGTGCAGCATTACTGCGCAGAGAATTAAATATCCGTCGGGAGATCATTATCAAACTATTGATTATAGATGTTCTTGCATTTCCAGGCAATTCTCGTTTTGAGCGGTACCGTTTTATGTCACAGCAGATATTCTGTGTTGCGCTGCCTTTTTTTGCAAATGGGAGTTTTTTATACAACATATAAAACAGCCACTTACGGTAATTTTTACAATGTAAAACATGCTCAAAACAAGGCGTCACCATGAGATTGTGCCGATGTTTTACCTGTTTGAACAATGTTTTTATGTTTCATCTTAAGCTGCTGCCAAGTGTGCTTCTCCCCCGTGGGGTTGCACTTAAATGAAATAAACTAATAGGCTCCCACTCAAGCAGTTCACCTTGTGATATTACTGTGATTGCAACAGGACTACATTTAAACTTATGCACTGACCCGAGCAGCAATGTTCTCCAGCACCGTCTCCCTCTCTTTTGCTGCTGCAGCGGTGTAAACCTGCTCAAACTCACCGTATGAGCGCATTAAAATTTCCATTTCCAGTGGTAGCTCAGCCCTCCGCTTCCCCGTTGCTATGGTGACTCGTCGAATCAGGGCTCCATTGATGCTGTCTCTTTTTTACTTGTGGTGCACGCGCGTAACTCCAGGTCAAACTACTCTGAGTTGATCAACCTAACGCAAATCTGCTGTTCTGAAACCGAAAACTCAGAGTTTCCAATCTCAGAGTAGATCAACTCAAAGTTCAGGGTTAGACTCAGAGTTTTTTGAACCTGCTTTGTGAAATGGACCCCTGGTTGTGTTCTTTATTTTGACAGTAGTTGTATTTTTAGCAGCATGACTTAAACTATTTCTCTTTCTCCTACTGGAGCACAGCTCTTCCACTATATTTCTCCAGCGCTCTTGGTTTCGGGCCCCATGATTCATTGTGGATGTTTCCATAATCATTGTTACTCACTGAGCGGGGGGTTTGAGCCCACCCAACTTCCCGGCCTTCATGTTTGGCTGTCTTGTGCTTTGCCTGTTTCCATCTCCCACGGTGAGGACGAGGGGTTGGACTTGAACAACATGAGCTCAAGGCTCAACGTTTGACAATCAGACAGACAGTTGATCGGTCCACCATGGCGACCCAGTCTGAAATGTCTCAACAACTACCTCATTTGTTTTGTACAGACATGCATGGTCCTCATAGGATGTATTTGTATTGTAATGCATTTGGTGAACCTTTATATATAACTTATAACCTTATATACGTATAACCTATATGTATAACCTTTGTGGTTGCTTGCATCTCTGGAAGTTTGTCTGTCTCTCTGTCTTTGTGTCTGTCGTTGTCTCTCTCTGTCCATCTATCCGGCTTTTCACTCTTTCGCTCTCCTTTTCTTCCTCCCCAACCGGTGCAGACAGATGTCCGTCCTATATAGAGCTGGGTCTGTCCGACGTTCCTGCCTGTTATAGGGAAGTGTCAGGTCTGGGCAGGAATGAGGACTCAGATGCGAAGGTGCATAGGTTAAGCTGGCGTTTATCCTTAAATCAAAAACGAGTAGCATTGAGCTAATAAAAGTTGCTCCAAACTGGAAGAAAAAAACAAATATCAAAGTTAAACTGCACTGAGCTAATAAAACATAAACCAAGGTCGCTCCGAACAGGAGGAAAACAAATATCAAAGTTAGCTAATAAAACACAAAACAAAGTCGCTCCGAACAGGAGGTAAACAGGGCTGACAAAAGGGCAGTCAAAAAAATCAAAATCACTCTTCTGAGGACAACGGAAAACACAAAAACATGAGCGTGACAATACTCAGACTTCAAGACAAGATCAAGGCTGTGGATCAGGCTGGAACTTTTCGGCATTACGGACAAAATATTCTGGCAACGAGACAGGGGAAGACACGGACTATATACACATGAAGGGGGGGGGGGGGGGGGGGGGGCACAAGTGGAAACAATCATGGATCAGGAGAGGAGGTCAGACCGGTGAAACAAGAGGAAGGGCAAGTGACCTGAAACAAGAGGAGAGTTACTCTTCAAAATAAAACATGAAATTCACCTGACAGAAAACCCAATTACAGGACAGGAAGGTTTTCATTGCCACCATACTCTACGGGGGAATTGTTGGGTCTATGTAAATCATAAATAAGTCATAGAGTGTGGTCTTAACCTACTCTGTAAAGTGTCCTGAGATTACTTTTGTTATGATTTGGCACTATAAATAAAATTGAATTGAATTGAATTAAATTGAATTGAATTGAATGGAATTTAATTGAATTGAGTTTAATTGAATTGAACCTCTGATTTGTCCTCTGGCCGCCACCATGAGGTCGACATTTTTGTTTTTTAGTCAAATATCTCAACTATTGGATGGATTTCCATAAGATTTAGTTCTGGCATCCATGTTCTCCTTTAGTTGATCCTCTGACTTTTCCTCTAGTTCCATCATCAGGTTCAAATTTGTCCAATTCTTTGGTTTATGACAAAATACCTGCAGAACTAATGGCATTCCCATCAGCCTCAGCTTTACGTCATAGTGCTTATTAGCAAACCTTGGCATGCTAACATGCTAAACTATCATAGAGAACATGGTAAATATTAAACCTGCTGAACATCAGCATGTTAGCATTGCTTGCAGCAGCACAGAGCTGTTAGCATGGCTGTAGACTCTGTTAAATGCTGAACAAAGAAACAAAGTATGAAGCACAATAAACCTTATTAATTATTAATCTAAATTCTGGATAAACAAAGTGATACCAGAATAGATAAGACAAGAATAATCAACATAATCAAAGGAAGATGCCTGAAAGGAAGCAATAATAAATCCATAGAGCTACACACAAGAAAGACTGAGAGATTAAAAGCGAGCCGGATTAAATGTGGCGACATTAAATCAACTCATTAAAAGTGTGCTTAAAGAGATTGGATAGGAGATTCACTGGGCAGAATTTATGGCTTAGATTGACTCAGCATGTATAATCTTATCCACCCAACACCTTTGTTCATTTCTATCAAACCTTGAGAGAGGTGACTGTTACCTCAGGATTCCTCCAGCTTTGATTGCGAGAGAATAATAAAGACATACAGAATGAGTCTGGTTATTTCCCCACACAGTAAGAAATATTGTGTTTTATTACCCAATTAAGTAACATTTTTGTCAATTAGATTTGTAGTGGGATTCCTGTACTTGAACATTCAGCTCATGGTTTGACTTAAATTACAACGGAGAGTTTGGGCCCAGAAGCCTGATTGCTTTATTAGTCGCAGTTACAGTATGGTGCTGCTGGTTGCAGAAGCAGGCTTGTCTGAGAGGCCGACCGAAAAAGTAACAGGAGGTCCAGGGTTCAACTGCTTCAGCTTATAAAGTATTTTTGAGCAAGGCACTGAACCCCCAGTGTCTTTCTGTGCTAGTTTAACAGCAGATCTGTGGTATCACAAGCCTCCATGTGCAGTAAGTCAAACACATAACAAATTAATTAGTATTTAATACCAATGCACCACAGCTTTCATTAAGTGGCAGTTAGTGCAGGTCAAGTGTTTTTATTTTAATTATAGCAATATTAGTGTCAGGACATTTTTTATTTCATCTGCTGTGCAAGTTTGTTATTATCCCACTATTAAAATCAGTTTTTTTGCACCTCGTCTTTTGAAATGCAAAACTGTGCATGGCTCATTTTGAAAGAGCACTTGTTGTTTGCTGCATTACAGATGGTGTAATTGAGTGTAAGAGGAAATTGTGTGTGCGAGCAGCGTGTGTTACATTAGAGAGCCATTTACAGAACAGCTGACGGTGATTCAATTAAAGAGAGAAGGTTGTCTGAGGATAAGGTTTGGCATCCAGACACCACACCGATTTCACTTTTTCATGTGCAAAAACACATTTTATGTTCCTGTCAGTTTGTCTTTTACTCAAGCAACATTGACTAAAGGGTTCCCCTGAGGTCTCTGTGTTTTTTTTAATATTAACAAAGATGGTTTAGGCACCAGTCTCAGCCATACTGTACTTTTACGATTAAAATGTAGTGATCAAGTGCTTTGAGTTGTTTAAATATTGTAAGTAACAAAAAACAAAGCAAGATTAGAATTTTTGAGCAAAACAAATAGAAACACATTATTATGTTGAGAAAACAAACTTATTCTAGCTTATTCTAACATGGGAAAACCTGAAACATTAGCTGTCGCCCCCTGAGGGTTAATAAGACAGCCAGTAGGTTCTGAGATCTCAAATTACTTCATCTTGACATGATGCTCTCCTGAATAACTTGAACTTGTCTTAAGTAACTTGCGACTTGACTATTTGAAAATTATACATCCTTATCCAAAGTTAAAACAAGGCTGACTCAATACATTACATCCCTGAGTTTGTGTCCTTAAAGTCAGGAGAAAGGTGGGTGTGTGTGTTGTGTGTGTGTGTGTGTATGTGTGTGTTTGTGTGTGTGTGTGTGTGAACGGCAGGGACTCACAGAGAGAGTCAGTCTGTATCTATTTTCCTGTGAAGTGATGACTCTCTCTCCTTAGCCACTCCTTATACTCATGTTGACTCACAGTACAGCCCGACCGCAAGGTGTTTCCACCTGGGCTACAAACACACGTACACACACACACACACACACAACACACACACACACACACACACACACACACACACACACACACACAACACACACACTCATCCTCTACACCCCTCAGACATGACACAATCACCTCGACAGCTGCTTCATCGAGGGAGGGAGATGGTAAAATGGTAAAGAGATAAAAGAAGAAGACGATTAAGGACACAGTCATCAGAGGGGAATGAATGGAAAATATTGTGTGGTGTGTGTGTGTGCGTGTGTGTGTTTGGTGTGTTCATGACCCAACCATCCGTCCCAACCTCTTCCCTGCGTGGGGTTTGACGCTCTGTATATTACGTCAACTGACTTCCACAGCGTGGAAGACTGTGTAATATTGACATGGATGCCTGGTGCATCTCATACAGACACTAAAGGATGCCCAATGGGCATGGTAGCTAATAGCTAGGTATTAAACAGTGTGTTAAATACAATGGTTTTCAGATGTACTTCCTTTTTTCAGTTTTGATGTGCCTAAAAGCGTAATATATAAAATGATGAAACATTATGAATAATGCACGATAAATGCACAAACTTTGGGAACCACTGTCCTATCCTGTAAATCTTTATGGTGGCCCATTTATTCCAGTCAGAAACAACTTCATGATCTGTTATTGCAAAATGTCGATCAGGCTGGTGACAGTTTACCTTCACTGGGGTATACGATTGCGTTGACTGGTTAGTTGATGACATCTTTAATGTGTACCAACAACCATGAGGTGAAGCACCTTCTCCAGCGCTGCATTAGATGCTCCGTCATGTTTGCAGCAGTATGAACAAGTTATGGATTAAAACTTGCTGCCAGGGGTGGCCTGTGGTATAGTGGTTATAGCAGTGGCCCCATGAAAAGAGACTGAAGGTCTCGAGGCAGCGGCCACGGGTTCGACTCCTGCATATCTTCCCTCTCTCTCACCCCATTTCCTGTCTGTCCTATTTAATAAAAGCTTGAAAACTGCCAAAAAATAATCTTTAAAAAACAAAGTTGCTGCCAAAATGAGTTATACGAGGACAGAAGCATAAGACAACCACACACACAAGTTAAAGTTTGACTTTTAATAGTTAACGTTAAATCAGAAGGGGATGTCCTCTCTGTCCTACAGAGCTCAGTAAAGTTAAACAGAGCGAAAGCCCACAGCATCTGTGTCCTGTGTTTATGGTAAACAAAGGTTACAATGAGCACAGCATGACCTGACACACACACACACACACACACACACACACACACACACACACACACACACACACACACACACACACACACATGTCTCCAACCTACAACAGATGTGCTCAGGATGAGTCACACACTGAGAGCTAATTCTCTCCTACATTTACCAGAACTGCTAGTGTGTTCTTTATTGAAACACGTATTACATTACACTGCTGCTGCTGCTGCGTGCTGCTGCTGCTGCTGCTGGTGCTGGTGCTGGTGTGTGTGTGTGTGTGTGTGTGTGTGTGTGTGTGTGTGTGTGTGTACAAGTGCAATCAAATCTCCTCGTCTACACATTTAATTTACATGCAGATATTTTTTCCATGTGTGTACATTATGTCTGGTGTGTGATCAGATTACCTGCGAAACATCATTACAAACATTTTTACAACTGGATATTCTGTGTGCGGCAAAGAAGAAGTATTTTAAAAGGGGACAGAAACACTGTTGTGTGACTCTACAGTTAATGCAAAATGGGGATAAGTAAGTCTAAGCTGCTCAGTAAAGTGAATGTTGTGTGAATGCAGCTTTGTTGCTCCTGCACTAATACATTTTTACAGTGCCTTTTAGTTAAATTCTTGTTTTTGGTATCTGATCTTTTCTGTGTTTGTAATTGTTCTTTCAGCCAGTACTGTTTTGTACAGTTTTGACCTTCAAACCTTCATTTCCTCCTCAGACGGTCTCTTTGTTTTGTGTTTTCGGCTGATTCACAGTAAAACTACTGTTCTGATTTCCATGAAACTTGTAGTGTATCATTTAATTTTGCAGCAGATCTGAATCACGGGGCAAATTTATTTTTCACTTTCCTTAACATTGCAAGATAGGACACCTGTGTTGCATTCGGGTGGTGTCAAAGAAATCAGAAAAAATTAGTTCCCGGCAGAGAAAAAGTAACACTGCAATCAACACTGTGAAACAGGGCGTGGCTTGGAGGAGATTTTCTAGTTGAAGCTCGTAACTGTGCACCAACACGCATCATGACTTAGAGGGAAAACGCTCCACTCATGTGGAGGTGATGTCACCGTGATCAGGGAGAAATCTCTGTCATCACAGGTGGTTTACAGCGTTAATGATGTCCATATCAAATTTTGATGATGAATGACGCATTGGTGTAACCCTTGTATATGTCAGTTGATCCACCAGAAACAGACAAAAGTTAATTTGTGTTTACAGAGGCAACACAACACATCAACTACGGTAGATATTTATTTTGTTTCTGCCTCTAATTGTCAGCTTCAGCTTTTATTTGCTGCCAGGAAAATGCCAAACTGACACTGTAGATAGGATATCTTTTAATACTAACAAGCATCAAGAGACCACTAGCTTGTTGCTTTTAGTGTGTGTGTGTGTGTGTGTGTGTGTGTGTGTGTTTGGTGTGTGTGTGTGTGTGTGTGTGTGTGTGTGTGTGTGTGTGTGCGTTGTGTGTGTGTGTGTGAGTGTGTCTGTGTGTGTGTGTGTCCGTGTGTGTGTCTGTGTGTCTGTGTGTGTGTGTGTGTGTGTGTGTGTGTGTGTATGTCCGTGTGTGTGTGAGATAAAACAAGATACAACAAGATATGATTAACTTTATTGATCCCTGAAGGAAATTGCAGTCATTGCAGCGGCTAATAAGAAAAAAAAGACTGAGATATAAAAATGATAATGCCTGAAAATAATATGATGCTAATATTATATTTCTTCAGAAAATGAGTAGAATGGATTGCAATATACAGATCGGCGTATAGCTAGACAGGATGCACAGGAATCTCCACTTAAAATCATCAAAAAGCCCCAATTAACAACATTTCGTCTTCTACTGGATCCATTTGAAGGTTCAGAATGCACCCCCATTACTTATGTTTTTGCGTGTTCGTACACTCGTCAGTTCAACATGCTGTAATATTGTCCCACATTGAGGTGAGCTTCAGAGGTCAATTTATGCAAACAGGAAAATGACATTAAATATTTATGCAGTCCAAATCAGGTCATTTGGTTTCATTCACATTACACCATATTTTTCTTTTATAATTCTTTATTGATGGTCTGACCCTCTAATGCGTGACCATATTCCCCCTGGTGTATCTGCACCAGCTCTCTGATTGGCTCCGATACAACAAAACAAAAACCAGAGGTTATCAGTCCCTTAGCGGGGTGTTTCCATTGTGGCCATTGAGCCCAGTGTTGCTGATCCCCGCCTACTTAAGAAGTGTGTGTATCTATAGCTGAGGTCAGAGGTCAACCTGGTCAGCCAGTCTCTCTGCCTCCTCCCGGCCTCCTTTTGTCTCCTTCAGGGACGTCTGGTGTTAAACACATCTGTTGGGGGGGGGGGGGGGCTCCTCTTACTGGGAGCAACGGAAGCAGAAGGCAGGAGAGGAGGAGGAGGAGGAGGAGGAGGAGGAGGAGGAGGGAAAAGGAGGAGGAAGAATGGTGCTCGTGCCTCCACACAAGGCTCCTGACACACACTCCATCTGGCCTGTGGCTTCAACAGATGCTCCTGACAGAGACCTCCTACACACACACACCACACACACACACACACACACACACACACACACACACACACACACACACACACACACACACACACACACACACACACACACACACACACACACACACACACACACACACACACACGTGGCAGCAGGTTTGTCCTTTTCATACCTCATAATTTGATCAGTCCTCCCACTCACCCAAGAAAAGCAATTAAAGCGATTCACAGTCAGCTCCTGCTCCTCCTCCGCCTCTCACCAATCCACCGTTACCTCCAACCTCCGCCGCAACCCTGCTGTCACCTCCCCCCTGCCGTCGCCTCCCTCCTTTTATTTTGTCGCTTCCACCAGATCGCAGGCATTATTAGAATCCAATGAAAGGCCATGTCTGGTTATTGTGGGCACACACTTTCCCCCACATTCCTGCATACTTGAAGGCACAAGTGCCACACGCTCTCACATCACCACTGAGATGCTGTCATTTAGAAGAGAAACAATCCCATACACACAATAGTATTAAATGGTTAAGAGCTGGATACTTTGTAATTAACAACTGCAATTAACACAGTCTTCTCAAGTATAGATCAACCATATAAACAGGTTAATTGAATAGTGGTTTTGTCCTAGACTAGAAAAGACAACAAACATGGAGAGCCAGCGAAAGAAGGTAGCATGCGTCGGCTGTAAGATGCATGCAGCTCAGTTTAGTTAGCAGGTGAAAGTTTAAAGCTGCAAAAAGACACTTATTGAGAGGTTTGAAAGTTCTTTTTATTACCACAAAGCTAAGCTGGTGGAATTAATATCACATACAACAGCAGTGCAAACATTGACAGAAATGCAAAAAAACCCCACAACCCCACATACTTATACAACTACAATTAGGCCGGCGTTTGTGTGTTTATCAGCTGCAAGGCTGTGAAGAAGGAGCTCCAGTTAAGATAGATTTTGGCTGATTTTATACAGCTCTGTGTCATGGCAGTGTCGTGCGGCTAAACATCAATATCCCAAAATGCTCCAAAGCTTCCTTTAAAACTATTCTTTTGGTTGATA